>NC_081412.1:67001501-67601501 GCF_030272615.1 Cryptomeria japonica
GAGATTATATTTATGTCAAGGATTTTTTTTTTAAATATTTTATCAATAATATTTATAATATGATATTTAAATTTATGATGATGGATTATCAAGTATAATGAGATGATTGAAATATATATAATTTAAATTAAAAAATTATCATTAATTGTTCTATGAATTACAGAAAACTCATTTCAAATATGTAAACTTATCTAATATGTCAAATTTGAAAAATATTATTTAAATAAGAAAAAAATTACATTAAAAAATATTGAAATTATCAAGATTCATTTTTATATAAATATAAATTAATAAACATTATTTTTTGTCATTGAAAATAATGGAAAAATAATATTGAAATGAAATGATAAGGCAAAGATCAATAGGTTCATGAAACATAATTCATAGGCAAATCAATGAAGCATGTAAGATGAAGTGATACAACCAAAACCAATAGATTCAATAAACATAATTTGCAGGCAAACCAATGAAACTCACTTTCATTGATATAAAGGGAGCTATAGAAAATCTTTAAGTAGTCACACTATCTTGAAAAAATAATGAGTGCTCACAAGCACTTTTGAACAAATATAAAACTTATTAGCAAGGGAAAGAGTCTTGACAATATAACAGTGGAACTTTATCTCAATTTTTACTAGAACATATTGCTTGAGAAGGAATGTTTGGTGTTGAAACCATAGAGTATTTTACAACTACATAATGGAGATAGAAGCAAGACAATAATTATTAGTGTTGAAATACCCATTCTTAATAATTGACTTGTTGTCCATCACCCTTTGATGGTGAGCCAATTATTTGCCTTTAGAAATGATATATTAGTGTCTTTGAAGTATATTAATCCTTTTAGAGATATGAGTCACCTAATTAAATTGATTTAAGCCATTAAAGGTTCACACTATTTTTTTTTGGTTCCAAATGCCATATTAGAGATTTCTATTGACATCACCCACACTTTTATAAGTATCCACTTTCTAATTTATTTCTCAACTTCATTATATATGTGAAGTTGTAGGTTGAAATACCCACTATCTTTTGAAACACATCATGTTTTGAAACCAAGACAAAAAAAAAATTTAATAAAATAAATATTTGAGATATCAAACTAGTCATTTGAAATATGTTTTACACATTGTGTTTTATACAAAAGTGCATTACACATTGTATTTTGTAACCTACACAAGCTTAATTCATAGTTGGTAAGATGTGCTCTAGTAAACATATATATGCCTGATCTTAACTATACACTTCTCATGAATTCCAATCCACCAAGGCCATGATGCATATTCATAATATTAATAACTCTATTCTATTTTTATTTTATAGTTTTATATGCTACTTATTTTGGAAAAAATATTTAATGTAATAGTTATATATTCTAGGGTTTTATATGATTTAATGATTTAATGTAATAGTGTTTTTTCTTGATTTGATGTTTTCTCAAAATGAGCAACCTTCATCTTTAGGAAAAATAAGAATGTGAGCCCTAACAAAAAGTGTATTTTTTACTTGATGATGGTGTAGGTAACTCATCCTTGCAAGATGGCAGGGGAGAATGAACTCTCTCCTTGCTAGCCCGCGCTTCACTCTTCTTCATTGTTAAACCCCTGCGAGGTGACGGGGAGATTAAACCTCCTCCCCTACCATCCCTCACCCTCACCCTCTGATGGTGAGCCAATTATCCACCTTCAAAAATGATATATTAGTATCTTTGAAGTGTATTAATTCTTTTCAAGATATGAGTCACCTAAGTAAATCAATTTAAGGCATTAAAGGTCCCAATTTCAGAGAAGGCTAGTTTCACATCCTATTGTGACATCACTAAAAATGATTCAATGTTCCAAGGATATCAATTAGATTAATTTCACGTCCTATTGACATTTCTCATGCTTTTCTCCTGTTCTGACTAACATGATGTGTTATATGATGTTTGCAACAATACTTCTGCCAACCTAGGACAACACCATCTTTGTCAATTTGATCTCTGCAAGTCTCTCCACTGGATCTTCTCAATCATTGACATAAATGGCAATATATTGCCAACAATCTCCCCCTTTGGCATTGATGTCAACACGTGACCAGGCTGTGTATTCTCCACCTATGATATGTAGAGATGAGCAAGATGAACCATTATTAAAATATAAAAAGTAGTGCCAATACTGCTTACAAAATTTTCAAAATTCCCCTTGAGACAAACGTGAGGTTCAAGGAAGAAAAATAGTAAAATAGTATGCTCCCTCTGAGCCATAGACATCAAAATATTGAGATTGAATCATAAAGAACATAGACATAACTGACACACATTTGAATTGAGGCCCCTTTTGGAGGGACTAGGGTCTTGGGCACTCTAGTTCACTGAAACTAGGGGTTTGGGCACCATAGTCCTCTCAAACATCGACAAGAGAAAGGGGTGGTATAGTATCAAGATCCAGAACATAGGATCTAGTCTCAAAATTAGTATATGACATTAGTAGGATAGTATAGGGCCCAAATAGGCTTAAAATGATCCAAGAGAAGGCATACTATAGTAGGGGGCCAAGTAGAGTATGAATCTTGTAAAGGAATAAAATTTAAAACACTATAGAATGATAGTAACATAGCATTAAAAAAAAGTCTAATTAAACACTCAAATCAAGAATTCTAATGATAGTAACTTAGGGATTAGCTAAGAAAGAAAACACAAACAAGAGGAGGATAATGAGGACCCAAGTCAAACTTTGTTAACACAAACCTAATGCCTTATATCAAAATAATTATTAAATTTTGATCTCACAATCTAATTGACTCATCAAGAACCAAGGAAAACTAGAACATTTAAATATAAGATAACATTTGAAAATTAATTTGAGTAGAAATAACTTGGGATTCATCATTCTTTTTGGAAATATGGGGTGTGTATGCAAGGAACGCCATGTTTCTAGCTAGCTTTGTAAGTTATTAGTGAGGAAAATGAATAACACAATCCCACATTATTAGGATGGTATATTATCCCCTCTCTAGTTCTCTCCCTTCCTCTCCACCTCTCTCTCCATCACCCCTTACCCATCTCCCTTTATAAACTTTCTCCTTCGTTTATCTCTCCTATCACCTCTTTATCTTCTAGAAACTCTAGACCTATTACTCTCCCTTTCTTCTCTCTCTCTCTCCCCTCTCTAGGTATCTCCTATACTGTCTCCCTCTCTCTCTCACCTTCCCTCCTTATCTCCATATCTAACCTTCCTTCCCCCCGCCATCTCTCTTCTCCTCCTATTGTTTCTCTCCACTCTCTCTTTGTTCTCTTGATCACTACTTATCCCTCTCAACCTCTCTCTCCATACCTATTTTTCTCTCTTATTTTGTTCTCTCTCTCCCTCACCTATCTACCTCTTCCCTCTCTAGGTCTCTCAATCACTCCCTACCCACCTATCCCTCTCTTCTTAGATCTCTCTTTCTCTTTATTCTTCCCTCTCTCCTCTTCTCTCTCCCTCCCCTCTCCAGGTCATCACCTCTCCCTCCCCAATATAGTATTTAGATAATAGGTTGTAGGATATAAGATTTATGATATAAGGTACAAGATTGATGGTACATAGTTTAGGGAGCATAGGGTTGAGGGTAGTGGTCGTATTGATTCCTCTCTCTCTCTCTCTCTCCATGAACCATGGTCTCTCCCTCCCTCTCTATCTCCCCCTTCCTTACCCTCATATATATCTTCTTCCCCTTCTCTCTCTCTCTCTCTCTCTCTCTCTCTCTCTCTCTCTCTCCATTGTCTATGTCGACACCTCTTCCTCCTAGCCTCTCTCTCCCTCTCTTTCCTTTCTAGGTTTATACCTGCTCTCTCCACCTCTATACCACTCCATCTATGTCTCATTTTAGGCATCTTTCTCTATGCCTTTGTATGTATATCTCCCCTCTCTCTCCCATCTAGGTATAGGGTATAGGATACAAGATTTATGGAACATTGTTTAGGGTAGATAGGGTTGAGGGTAGCACGGTGGTATTTAATTCGGTTGGCTATAATTGTCTTTTCAAGTACTGGGTCCTACTCGGCAAACAAAACACTTTTCATGAAGCCTCACCAATAAAGAAAAACACACCATGATCCTAATATAATTTGTAAATGGCACAACTTATAGCTATTGATACAAATATGAAGAATGAATAATATGTGTTGATGTATTCAAAGAAGTTTATTGTGAAATACTGTATATGTGGAAAAAGTAACAATATCAGTGGCCTTTTTAGATATTGTATTATCTCTGAAAGGAGTTTTTGCTCAAACAAACGAATAAGTTTTTGTAGCTGATAGTTTAACATCAAATATGATTGAATTAGTTCAGATGATGAGTTGTAATTGTAAAATCATTGTGAATACTTATATTATTCAACCTTATTCTCTATCTATTTGTGGCTTTGATAATGTTGGTAGATAATCGCTAGGTACAATAACCTTGCCTATTAAGGTAGGTCTCAATATTTTCCTTACACCTATCCATGTCCCCTATACCCTCACATATAATCTTCTCCTACAAAGACCTTGGATTCATCCTATACACACAACTAATAGAAAACTTAATTTCATTAAGCCGATTGCGATATCGACTAACTCGACATGTTATGCACTTTCGCAATTTCACGCATGACCTCTTCAATGCATTCTCTACTACCACGAAGTAGCGATGAAGACTAACACAACGTGTAATACGCTTTCACAATTTCGCAACTTCACGGGTCAATGCCTTCTATTGACCCACGAGATAGAGATTTTGACTAACACATTGTGTTAGGTGATTTCACACTTTCACACATGACCTATTAAACACATTCTCTATTATCGTGAAGTAGTGATTGCGACTAACACAATGTGTGTGTGCTTTCGGAATTTCGCTACTTTACGGATCAATAACATCTGTTGACCCGCGAGATGGCGATGGTGACTAATGCATTGTGTTGTCCTCATTCACAATTTCATGCATGACCTTTTAAACGCACTCTCTACTACAGTGAAATGACGATTGCGACTAACATGGCGTGTCAAGCGCTTTCGCAATTTCGCGAAGTTCCACGGGTCAATACCATCTGTTGACCCACGAGACGACATTATTGACTAACACGACACGTTAGGTGCTCTCGGACTTTCATGCATGACCTTTTAAATGCATTCTCTACCACCATGAAAACGACAATTGCGACTAACACGGTGTGTCAGGCACTTTCGCAATTTCGCGACTTCACGGGTCTATACCATATGTTGACCCGTGAGACGACGATATCGACTAACATGACACATTAGTTTCTTTCAAAGTTTCATGCCTGACCTATTAAACACATTCTCTACCACCGCGAAACAACGATTGCGATTAACACGGGTTGTTATGCGCTTTCACAATTTTGTGACTTCACAGGTCAAACCATCTGTTCACCCGCTAGACAACGATTGCAACTAACACATATTTTTAAGCACTTTCGCAGTTTCGTGTGAATAGACATAGCCGATTGCAACTTTCATTGTTTCGTTACTTCTTGGATTAAGCCCAATCTATTAACCTGCGAAATGGCGATTATAACTAACACGACCTGTTTTTTGCGGCTTCTAACCCTAACACGATCAATCAAAAATCTACAATTACTAACACACATGTTCACCATTGGGACAAACACGTAGTTTTAAGCGCTTTCACAGTTTCACATGAATAGACACAGTCGGTTATGACTTTCATCATTTCGCTACTTCGTGGATTAAGCCCAACATGCTAACCCGTGAAACGACGATTATAACTAACACGACCTACTTTCACGGCTTCTAACCCTAATGCGATCAATCAAAAATCTAACGCGACTTCTAACCCTAGAGCAATCTCAGCCATCCAATCGAAAATCTACAGTTCAAAAGGTGGGACTAACATCGCCTGTTAGTCGCACTGTAAGTTTTTTTGGAGCCAGAATAGACGCGTCCCGCGACATGTCTAACCCTAATGCGACTTGTGTGTGTATAGCCATAATATATCAAGCGACCCGCGTGTGTATAGCTCCTAGCCAACATGTGTTTAACCCTAACGCGACCTCTATGACATGTATAGTCGTATTATATCAAGCAACCTATGTGTGTATAACTCCAAGTCGTATTATATCAAGCGATATAAACTAACCGCAATAGCTTCAAACTAAAAATGCAAACCATAGTGATTTTAAACACAAAATCCAAACCATATCAGACAAATGATAAACTAACCTCAATGCGACTTTTCCCACGTTAGGTACATCAAATCGTGCCATGTTAGTCTTTTCTCTAACGAACGTACTAATTTTTGGAACCCACTCCCTCTTTTTCCCATCAGGATGCCGTCCAAACGTGGTTTCTTCATTCACTTGCTTTTAATGTGTGTGTTATGCACAATAAACCGTTGTAACCAAGAAGCCAGCAACGACCGTCCTTCGACATGTCCACATAATTTTGCGTGGGCCTCGAGGAGTGAAACCGACAACTCGATGAACTCCACAGGCAACTCCACAACACATACCCGTGGGTTCGAGTGCCACGACAAGTTGGCATGGTATGCATGTCTCGGACATGTATGTTGATGCATGTCATTGGTACAACAGGTCCATTTTGGAGCCAACATAAACATGTTAGGGTATGTACACCTTATTGACTTCGGCCCATTACATATCAAAAAAAAAACACACACACACTAAAACTAACATTTGTTAAAGATTTATGAAACAAATTTCCAATACAAGTAAAGATTCTTGAGACAAAAATTCTAATACAAATCAAGGTGAAGATTCAAAACTTTTTGCTTTTCAAACACAAGCATAGAGAAGAGAAAGTTAAATTAATCCACCCCCATATTTATTTTTTTAAATGAATAAAGAAGCAAGCTACTTAAACAAGAAACCCTAAATTTGACGGTATGAGGAAATTCCATTCCATAAACAAACAAAAATAAAAAACTAAAAACTAACCCTAAATTCATTAAAATAAAAACTCAATAAACTTTAATATACACAAGTATAAATTAAAAAGTCACTGTGATTTCACGAATATATTTCATGGGCGGCATAAATGTTTATAAAATCACGGACGAGGGATGTCCGCCATTTTCACCTGCGCAAGCACAGCATGGATTTTCTGACACCAGCATGGTTTCGTTAATATATTCCTGCCTATTTAGGCGCAATCTTTCTTATTATGCAGTTTGAAGAACTTCTTTGTGCTATCTGTCACATAGCTGTATGCTTCGCTTGCACTTATATTAACAGCAAAGAAACTATTGGATTGTCATACGATCGATCTCTATTGTTAATATGGAGAATTGGGTTATGTTGATTTGGATTAAATGAACGGGTCCGGCCAAATTGTGAACCAAAAGAGGTTTTACAGGTAATTAGTCATAAATGAATGCCCTTGCCATACAGTACAGCCTTTTTGCACATTGTAATGTTAACTATTGGGTTATTGATTCAAGGGTTTGTCTTTACTTTGATCTGTTAACAGTATAGTATGATAGTTCAATGAGTTATTGGGTTGTTCTCTGTTTACTATTAATACAGGAACAAGGGTGGTGACAAGAACAGGAAAAGGAACAAAGAATGGTGACAAGGAAGTTAGGAGTTAAGAGGAAGTTGGTCACAGCAATGCACTACAACATATAGGAGTTGGGTGAGGTTTGCTATCCAAGAACTAAAAAGGGTGGGTGTGTTTCATGAAATACACTGCAAAATAGGAGTTGAATGAGGTGATGGAATCCAATAGGTTGGGATTATTAAAGGGTCTTTTTTGTCATTTTGAAATAGAGAAATAGACTGGAATACAGAGTTAACACTCTTCCAGTTTCAACTGTGTAAATTCTTATAGGGTGTAGCCATGAGGGGAAAAGCTGGGAAAAGCTTAAAGCCATTCCTTAAGTTGTTTGGGCTCTGAGGTGGTACTTTGTTTTCCCTAGAAATTCTGACAAAAGGTCTGTCAGAAGAAATGAACTGCCATATAGGAGTTGAGTTTCTTCTTTCTTTGGTGACCAAGTACTAGCAAAGATTTGGTAAGAGAAAATAGAGAGTTAAACAAGGCTGTAGCCCAATAGCAGCTATTCTGTTCAGCATATATATTGGAGGAATATGAAGATGTGCAACGAGGGATCGACATGGACTTTGGAGGACAACAAGCTTTTTGAGAATGCATTGTCTATGGTTGAGGAGGAAACCCATGAGAGATGGGACAAGGTGGCAGCCATGGTGCCTGGTAAGAGTGTAGATGAGGTGAGAAAGCATTATGAAGACCTGGTGGAGGATATTCAGTGCATTGATGCAGGTTACATAGAGGTTCCTTGTTATAAGGACAAATTTGGTGATCAATTGCTATCTTCAAAGCACCTAGGCAAAGTTGGTGGAGATCTCCAGGCAGGTGAAGAGAGAGGATTGGTTATCAAGTCCTTTTCTGAGCAAGAAAGGAAGAAGGGAGTTCCCTGGACTGAAGAAGAGCACAGGTATCGTAGCTTTTTAGAGATGGAAATGAAAAACTTACATAAAAATTCATCAATTTTATGGAATTTTGCAGTTTCGTTAGGGATTTAATTTGTTAGAGGAAAGCTGATTTAGGGGTAGAACCAGTTAGTCTACCCACATTTCTAGGTGACTATATTGAAATGTAATATAGATGTACACTTTTTTGGTGTGCTTTTGTGCCTGTTTCAATAAGAAGTTCTAGCATCCCATGTCTTCTGAACTTCATATGAGCATTCTTTCTTCTGCTTAAAATTTGACAACTACCTCTGTCTGCATGTTATCCTTGTGTATTTATGGTTACTGCATGCAGACTCCGGAGGCGCATACAGATCCAATGGGAGGAATTCCCATTAAGGTGACTTTCATTGGCAAGTATTAGTGAGCCAAGATTGATAATGCATCCAATCAGATAGTGCAATTCCCAGAGTAACCATATCACATGGAATTAAAAAAATAAGCTTAGGTATTGAGGACAAGGGCAAGGATGTTGTATTGAGTAAGACACCTTACCAACAAGCTAGATCATATCAACATTGCAAACCTATGGTTATATATGTTGAGAATAAGTTTACCTATGGTGTAGTGCAGTTTGCTGGCTTGACATCTACTCCATACTGGACTATGCTGTTTTGGAATAGTTACTTCAGTTACTAATGGGATCTTATGCTCGCATAATGCTCTCTCATCTTTAATAGCCGACCACTACTGATCTTATCTATTGATCTTTTCGCCTTTCCATCAAAGAGAACTTAGATAAAAGCTAAATCATCTCTTATAACCCAATTGCGTTCTCCTTATTTTTTGGTGCCGCACCTTTCATCTCTGATCAATAGCTCTCTCATATGTAGGATTTATGTCAATGTTTGAAGTATATACAAAATTGAGGAACCAAAAGTGGCATTTTGAGGGTCTATTTGAGATCTATGCCTAAGTGATTTGTTCTCTGCTCTATGTAATTCTCCTTGTTTTGTCGACAATCCTTCTTGCTCACTATTCACCCAACCAAGCTGACAAAAACCCAGGAAAGAGAGAACAAGAGATTATGTAAATGTTCATGGCAATCAAAACTCCCTTAATGGGGCTGTAGAACTCATTATGTTGCATACACTATAATGCACAAATGAACTCTAGCAGTGCAGAGAATAAAATATAAACATATCAGAAGCGGATCGATGCATTAATTATCACAAGCTATGAAGTTTAGCAGAATGTTTTGCTACATGATTTTGATATCTTTGAACCATTTGGGTTTACTAAATTTTAGGGTGATGAAATAATATATCCCATCCTGAATTGAGATCTCCACTTGCTCAAACTATTTAATTTTTCATAATGTAGGAACAATTATCTATAAGCTGGATCTTGAGTGCTTTATGTAGCTTCCTGAAAACAAGCGTCTCTGTCACCTTGAGTTGTTGCAGTTAATAGAAAGCCAGAAAAAAATTAGTTATTTAGGTATCTTATTAACATGAAAATTACTGAAAATATATTCTTTGCAGCGAAATCTTGACAGCGATTCCAGCAAGTCCTTACAGTTCTCTAGAAGCTAATATAATCAGATTTGTTGCTAATGCTTGTTTGCTCAGTCACTTTGAATAGCCACCAAATCAAGAGACTGCTGTTTGGATTTCAAATAAATGCAAAGCTGTTTAGATCAAGTTTAAATAAACTGCAACCAAGCAATAAATCTAATCTTGCTTTTTGTACATAATGCAGGCTGTTTCTGATGGGGCTAAATAAATATGGGAAAGGTGATTGGAGAAGCATTTCAAGAAACTTTGTTGTCTCAAGGACTCCAACTCAAGTTGCTAGCCATGCACAGAAATACTTCATCCGGCGAAATTCAGGGCACAAAGATAAGAGAAGGTCTAGCATACATGATATTACCAGCGTCAATAGTACAGAAATGAGTCTGTCTCTAGTAAGACAACCTTCAGCTATGCCTGTGCAAAACAATACCTCCTCAATAACCAAATCAGTTAATCAGTCTTCGTTTCTTAATTCTCACCCTTGCCCAATGGCAGGAACGCCTTTGGTAAACTCTATCGGATTCTCAACAGGCAGCAACACTTTAGTACTACCTTCCTATGGATTAGACCCATACAGTCTTGGAGGGCTTCAAACCCTCTCATCTATACCTCTCATGTCTGGATCTTCTCTGAGTCTTTCACATCTAGGCTACCCTATGTAGTATGTATCCTATATTGGGAAAGATTCTCAAGCACCATGTAGATATGTAAGGCTGGTTTGCTTCTCTTTTCCTCTCTATCTCAGTCTGATTGAAGCTTTGAATATGTGAGAGGATTGTCATAGTTTCATCTATATTTTTGGTTGGATCTAGATATTATAAACTACAATCCAGATGTTGTACACTGGTCCACACACTGTAAAGATCATTTGGGCAGGATAGGAATATGATTTAAAGATTGAAGGCCCAAAACAGAATAGAGTAGTAAAGACAGGTATTATGTATAAGATGCTTCTGTCAATTAAAGGGAATGTTGATATTGAAAGCTGCAAACTATAGGTAGACTTGTAAAACGTAAATCATGATAATTCAAGATGTTGATTGTGGCATTGTAGGAAAACCTATAATACCATTCATCTAAAATTTCATTTCTGCTATAGAGATTGTTGATTGGCTTTTCATTTATTTCTCTTATGAATATTTATATAAAGGAAGGGATCTAATCTGTACCCCATGCCACCTAGACAAAACACTAAAATCAGATCAGAGAAAATAGATAAAACGTTTCTGTCAGTGAGCAATATAATGTGATAGTAAAATATGATGAATTATTTCAAGTAGTTTTGACTAATGTGGAATTCTGTCCTTCGCTGAAGGCATCTAAGGCTCTGGCTAAGATAATGAGTGGATGTATACACCACGCTTTTGTTCACTGGAGATCTAAATTCATGACAAGTGTCTGATGAGGTAACAGCTGTGGCTTTTCTTTAGGCCGTCAAAATTGTGGATAATATTATTAGATTTTTGAAATGACATAAAATTTTCACAATTCATGGTAATAGATAGAAATATTTTTGACTTTGACTGCTTAAGTTTTATATCAATCGGGTGGATCACATTTTATGATCTATTATCAGAATGAAAAAAGTATATAGCATAAGAAGAGAAAATGAGTTTACATCAACATTTTGAATCACATTCCATGATCCATCATCAAAATAAAGAAAATTCATTATTAATAAGCTCCAACAGCATAAGGGATGAGGTTGGGATCATGCTCCAGACGAATTCGACTAGCTAAAACGATTTTCTGAATAAAAAATCCTCCACCACAAAAAGAAAATAAATACAACAAAATCTTGAAATATTTCAAATTATTAAATTTCTAGCTCTTTCATATCATACTTATAATAGACTTGTTAAAGTACCATTGATATTAGTCATACTTTACCTTCCATAAAGACAAACTAATGAATATAAGCATCCTCCCAAAGATCCAGATTGGTCTTTTAATTAATTATCTATACCAATGAGTATAAGTCTCATGTTCAATATTGAGAGAATACAAGAAAGTTTTAAAAAAGCAGACACCTATCTAGAACCAATGTCAATCCTGGATGACCACTGTATAAACATCTTAAAATGGGTAAACAGTAAATTATAATTTAATAATAAAAGTCTCATGTTCAATATTGAGAGAATATAGGAAAGTTTTAAACTGTAAGAGACCTAATCTAGAACCAATGCCAATCCTGGATAGCCACTGTATAAACATTTTAAAAATGGGTGACAGTAAATTATAGTCTAATTGCTAATAGATCCTTCTCACAGTAGAATTATGGTTTGAACTAAAAGTTCAACTACTCATGCAATATACAAATTGTAACCAAGCAAGATAGCATTTTCCTATGACAAAGGCAATTCTAATTTGTTATCCATCTTTATTGGGATTTCAATATTTTCTTTTAAATTATTAGTAAAATAGTTTTAGAGGAAGCGTACCAGTAGTCATTATAGCGGTTTAATTGCTTTTGGTAGTAACGACGCATACGGTGGGATCCATTATGCATGCAAAGGTCAAAAAATGG
Source organism: Cryptomeria japonica (assembly GCF_030272615.1). Taxonomy (NCBI): domain Eukaryota; kingdom Viridiplantae; phylum Streptophyta; class Pinopsida; order Cupressales; family Cupressaceae; genus Cryptomeria; species Cryptomeria japonica. The sequence goes on from NC_081412.1 coordinate 67,014,033, forward strand.
TCATTATAAAGGTTCACAAATAGGCCAATTATAGTCCAAAAATGCTACTATTGGAGATTAAGTGGACGACTATTAATACATGTGAAATTTATTAATGAGCTTTTAATTTTTTGAAGATTTCTTTAAAATTACTAATTGAAGAGTTGAGTGAACAAGAAATGAGCGATAATTCAGATAATTCAAACATGATCACAGATAACTGATACTCTTCCCGAAATCAATTCCCAGTAAATTGGAAACAGCTTTTATTTTGGGGGCCTTTTAACAAAAGAAAAATGCATCATTTTTGTGCTACGTGATTGGAAAATTGAAAGCTTGTATAAGGCAGAGCTATAAAGCAGATTTTCTTAAAAAGATGCTGTTTCCCATACAAAGATGACGAAAGCATCCACAAGATACACTCCATGGTGAAAATGAACTAAGTACTTGATAAAGGTGGTAAAGTGCTTTTTACGTACCAACCAAGCATCATGGAAGTCGACTAGGAACCCATTTGGACTAAAGTTATTCCATTTTGTCATTTATGTTTAACTCCATTTGCAAGATGTTTTATGATCTATAATTTTTGTGTTATAAGCATGTTAAGATTCTAATTTACTTTGTAATTTATGATTTTATATGTATCATAAATTATTTTAAGCATATTATCATGTTATAGATGTTTTTATAAATCTTATATAACATATGTTTTTGCAAATTTTTATGTAGATGTCATATCAATGAATATGCATGATATATTGGACAAGTCAAAGAGGGACATTTTTTTTCATATACACCTCATAAAATAATATGATAAATAAATAATTCGATATTGGGAACAAGGTGTATGACACCTAATCTCAACACAAATGATCCTTGTTTTTTCTAAAATCAAATTCAAATTTGAGTCAGTCAATTTTCTATTGAAGTGATCATTATGAACTAACTTGAAGTACAAAATAATTAAATTGCATAATAGGATGTTATATTTTAAGAATAGACCTTAATTAATTTAAAATAGCTAGTGAACACATAAATTGAATATTTTCTAGCACAAGTCACAAAACCTTAGAGAAGCATCAAGCAATATCAATGTTCTAGGACATAATGCATGACAACTTCTTATCCTTGATTTTACTTAAAGTCATTAACTTGACATCCTTACTGGGGTTTCACGAAAAGGATTCATTTATGTGAAGGTCAAGCTCAAAATTTCAATTCAACTCGAAAGCAAATATCTAAAAAATTGCAAAGATCATATCTGCAAATCTTTCTTAGATCCACACTTGTGGGATCAATTCAACAATTATAGAAATGACAATAACAAAAAAAAAAAAAAAAAAGTTTCACATATTCTGATATGTTCATTTAACAAGCATTAGTTTTGGCATGTTTATCATTCCTAACTCTTATTCTTTGACCATCTTATGTTAATAATTATTAAAATGTATCCTAGAAGTTGGTATTTGATTTCATTATGATATATTAAATATTAATAATTAATTAATTAAATATTGCACATTAATTTATATAATAAATATTATAAAAGTGTAAATTATAATATAATATTACATCATTATAATTGAAAATAAAATAATTTCTCATTATATAAATTAGCCTAGGATAATTAATTAAATCACTACAATAAAATAAAATTGTCGTAGGATAATATGGAAGCATTGACATTGAAATTTATTGCTAAATTAAATCTTGGGTTTAAATAAATTGAATGTGATACTTACTCGATATTTAATAGTGGAAAATTGGTGTGCTAAACATTAGGAACCAATTGACTAGTGCTTTATAATTTTAGGGTTGACTCAAATAAAAGATCTCTAATCCATAGGTTGATGTAAAACTTAAGCTCTCTATTCCTTGTGGGAAAATTGGTGTTCCAAACACTAGGAACCAAGGAGATCTCTAATGGATACAAATTTCCTTTCATTTGGTAGTAGAGCATAGTGTACAAGTTGTGGGAGAAGATCTCCTTGGTTGTAACTCTTAGAAGGATTATATTTTTGTGCATAGTAAATCCATGGATTTGTAGGAAAAGATTGAAGAAATTTTAATGTTATAAGCAAGTTTACAAACTTGAGTTGTTACAAATCTAGCGTTCATTGGAGATTTGACAAATGAGTTTTCTATTTAAGCTCTTTTTATGAAGGTTTTGAGGGTGAATTGTTATCAAAAACCTCTTGGATAAAATGTACCTCATCATTGAGTATAGAAGTTGTCAAAACTTATGGATCCATATAAAACATGACTATGATTAGGGTCAAGAAAACTTTTTCCATTTGTAAATTCTTCGAGGAATCTTTGATAAGAATATTGTGTGTAGTTTATGCACAATGATACAACATATGGGTTGTATGACTATACATATGGTTGTCATGGTAGTGCAGTTGATAGGTAGAATATTTTGTGGGATTGGAACAAAAAATGTGAACAAAAAAAAATTAGTATGTAGTAGTTTTGATGAACTAGATAGGTTGAACACCTTGGACATGGAGCCCACAATCACATGGTGGATTGCTCATTTGACATGGGGGAGCAATTCTTGGTTGTGGGGGCTAGTGCATAGGGGTTGGGCTTGTCAAGCCATGCCACCCACTTTCCTTGTTTAGAGTCACCCTCTCATCAATTAATTGACTGTGACCAATCCTATCAAGTGACACCACCTCATAATTGTCAATTATTTCACTAGCTCATTGCCCCCACCATCAATGTTTTTGTAAAGTCACCCAACAATTGTCATTCTACAATTTAATTTACCTAATGGAGGAGATACTTTCTAAGAAGCATAACTTGCACCTAGGAGTTAGATTTTCACATTCTTATAGTCAATAGAAAGATTTTTCAAGTACTACACTATGATTTTAGTGGTTTTTTCATATTTTATTGTTTTGGGTAGAAAATGTTAGTTGGAACTTGTTTTATTTTATTTACTTTGATACATCATATCTTGTGCCCATAATATCCATTTTGGACTTCTTATAGGTGACGAAGACTATTTTTTGAGTACTTCATAAAAGATCAAGTTTGGAGATGTCGATATGTGATTTGTTCAATTACAATTCTATTTGAGTTATTTGTTGGTTTCTTTAACATTGATAATTTGTGAGTTTAAGTCAAATTGAATCTAGAGGTGATTTTGGTGTTAGACCCATGGAAAAATTACATGTTTATCTCTAGTTGTCCTTATTTGACATGGTTACTAATATATGGTTGAATTTGTATATTGTATTGTGAGATCTATGATTTATGTAATTTTGAAGGTTGTATATATTTACAAATTTTAAAGATAACTCAAATGTAGATTATTTATATCCATATATATTTTACTTTAGATATTAGCTTAGTTTGGTCACTTATTTCATTGGTTTGGATTTCATTATGAGGTAGAGAGGTGGTCTTACCCAATATCGTTGTGTTATGATACCTAGACTTGTTGAATATATGGTGTAGATGTGTGAGACTCGATGAGAGTTTGATGTAAGTACATTATTTGGTGGTGTCCATGGTGTTATGGAGTTTCCTTATATACTTGAAGCTTTGGCAAGACATGGTTATTATGTACATGCATTGTTGGTGGTTTTGGATTTATTCCTAATTATAGGTAGTGACATATCTTCTTAGTTTGAAAAGTTTTAGTTTACTTTGGTCTTTGAAATCTCTTGATGTTTAATATGAGTTTTGTTGTTATTAGGGTCAGGAGGACACAAATAATCTTCAATTAGAAGATGTTTACCATTATGTCATGTGTAGCTTGATATCAAGGTTTAGTGAGAGAATTGGTAGTGATTGGTTTCATCATTTGATGATGTATGATATGTTGTGGTGTTTTTTGGTGTAATCGAGTAGCTCTTGGATCTTGTTCCTTGTATGTAATGAGAGTTCTTTGAAATATTGATTATTATTGAAAATATATAGTATCTTCATGTGGTTTGGAGATGTTAAAATCTTAGTACCATGGAGAACCATTAAATTACTTGTTTAAGGTGGTGGTTATGACTTGCCAATTTGGAAAATGGTCCTTGGTTTAGAGAATGTATGTTATTATTTCAAGGTAAACTCTTGATTGCATGTTAGACTTGTGACATGATGCATGTCTTCTAGGGAGAAATATTTTCATTTGGGATATATGATCTTCTAGATCATGAAATTATGGAAAGTTTAAATATAATTCTCAATATTTGGAACTTTGGTGAAGATTTGGGATAATCTAATTGAAGAGTTGTGTAATCATTTCATGAGATATTATAGTCATTATAATTTTGCATTGGATTTCAATTAGCATGAGACGATCAAATATGCACACCTATTTCACATTTGGGTGAGGCTAGGAGATATCATGTATTGAGAAAGTTGCCTTTGATGACTTCTTAACAAAAAAATAGGATCTTATGCCTATGTTGGATGTGATTTCAACATGGAAATATTGAGGAGATTATTCTTGAAGAGAGTCATTGTGGCTTGGTGTATCCTAGAGGAGAAATGTCATTCCCCACTCTTGGTCATTTGAATGGTGAATCATTCAATTCATTATTGCACCTTATCTTTAAATTCATCTTGTTTCATGCTTTGTTTTCTCATGAGAATGAGTCTTGATCTATGGATGTTAGTTATAGAGGTATTATTTGAGAAGTTTTAAGAAGCGAATGTTTTACCTAGGTCTTCTCGTGGGAATTAGTATTGAGCTATGAATATTAGTTTTGAAGGGCTTATTTGAGGAGTGCAGAGGATGGTTTTGGGTTTATTCCTTGGTTTTGGGAATTGAATTATTAATTTTTTTAAAGATCATACTTTCCACAACTTGAGAAATTAGAGATGTTAGTAGTAGGACATGCTACAAGGTTTTAATTTGCAAGTTCTCTATTATGGCCTTTTATTTCTTCTGTCACAAGTGCGATTGTCATTACACCAAAAGATCAACCTGTTAATGCCCGATACAACCACTAGACTTATAGAATCCACAGGAGGCGGTTAAGCCATGTCACAAACCCGAGCATTGCACTGCACAACACAAGGAGAACAAGGGCGAACACCTTGCAACAATCCCCCCAGTGCAAGCGAGAGGTTTGAACTTGTGACCAAGCTCTAATACCACTTGTTACAAGTGCGGTTGTCATTGCACCAAAAGATAGACCTGTTAATGCCCGATACAGTCACTAGACTTATAGAATCTGTAGCATCCTAAAATTGCGACACTTGCAATTTCAACTGCATTTGGGTCTTCACGATGGCAGCGCAATGTTGAACTTGAATGGAGACCCCGAAACCTGTCTACGACATCAAAAACTGCATATTTCTGCACCTTGGCCTGATCCTTCCTTGCACCCTGCTGTCCCGGGAGGTGGGACCATGGCGCCCAGCACCCTGGTCCTTCAGGACCATGGCGCCTAGCGCCCTGGTCCCCCAGGACCATGGCGCCCAGTGCCCTGGTCCTTGGCCCTATTTTGGGCCCGGTCTCTTGTTGGGCATCGGGTCTTTAAGTTTGCAATTCGGAAAACAATGCTTCTAGGTCAGCCTAAGGTCAGAAAAATCAGTCTCTCAACCCTAATTGACAAGTATATAAACTACTTTTCCTCTCCTAGAAAGGGAGGAAGGAAATAAGCAAGAGCAAGACACGGAAGCGATATTCAAACATTCAAACATTCAAGCATTCGAGCATTCCTTCAAGCAATTGAGCATTCTAAGTCTCCATTCAAGGCTAGGTGTTGCATTCAAAGACAAGGATTCAACCATTGAAGAGGAGATCACTTACAACATATAGCATACAACATTCATTACACCTTCGCATGTAAGAATACAAACATTCTTACAACGAGGTATCAATACTTGTTTACATTACAAACATTTACATTTACAGCATTCTCATTTCTTGGTTAATTCCAAAACCGGGGTTCGACCTAAAGGCAAACCCCTAATCCCTAACCCCCCAATCGTCCTCTCTTTTCTATGTGTAGGTTGCAGGTACGCGACTGTAATTGAAGATCTGGAATCCTTGTGCAGAGACGAACAGATCCCCCTTCATTTCGCGGATTTTTCGGAGGACCGTGTGCACTCTGGGCACCATCATCCCGTCAACTTTCGCTCAAATTTGCAGAACAACATCATCTCGACATTTTACTGCTAATTTCAGGTCCGTAGCTTCATCCTGTATCCCTATCTCCATTTATAAGTGAATCTTTCTTACTTTACATGCATTCCTAGTTCAATCATTCTATCTACATTCTTTACAAAAGAGGGTATCCTTGATGTCTTAACCCTTGAAACTCATTTAGAATCCAGTCTTGCATTGTGTGAGATTGGATCTTGTGGGTTTCAAGCCCTCTTTTGAATGTAAAGTCTCTCCTAAGTGAAAACCGTCAATCCTAGTGACCTCCTTTCTCTCTCCATGGAGTGGGGGAACCACTAGGGTTCGATTTTCCACTTTACATTTTGGTGAACCCGACGTGAACATCCTAATTCTGATTATTCATGGTTGGATCTAAAAAATTTGCTTCCTTAATTACATTTCCATGTTTGATCTTTTGCAAATTTTAGAGGTTAATTGCATAAAAACCCTAAATTTTCTTTTTAGTAATTGAGCTTGTGAGATGTTTAATTGTTAATGCTTGTTTCAGATCTACCCTTCTATTGCAAATTGTTAATTCATATTTGTGCTTTAATTCTGAAAATTAAGTGGTTAAGTGTCAAAACCCTAATTTTTAAAACCTTCTTGATTCAACCTTTAACCAATGATTTCACTGATCAAAACACCTCCAAATCAGCTATAACTTTGGATTCCGCAACAAAATCACGATATCTCTCATCCCTGAAAATTTTGAAAAAAGTTGTGAGGACCGTGTGCACCTCGAGCGCCATTGTCCCCGACATTTTTTCCGAAATTTCGGGAGCTAGATCTTACTGTATTTTTCTGCTAAAATCTAGAATCTTGGCTGATTTTATCAATTCTAACACTTTCAAAATTAAAGTCAAAGTTGGTCTAGTGATTGCTTGGATTAAGGCTTATAATCATTCAAAAATTGTTGAAATTAAAATTCATATCAAAATTGTGTTTCTTACAGTCCTAAATCTGAAAAGTGTGTTGGCATTCATTCAAAATTTCAGTGCTTTATTTAAATTCTTGCAGTTTGTGACTTTTGAAATTAAATGTTTAATTGCAACAACTTTGATTTCCGCTTTCAAAATTGAATTTTGCATGAAATTGAGTCAACTTTTAAAATTTCAAAGCCTGCATTGCTTTCAGTATTCCCTCTAAAATCATAAAATTCAAAATTTCAGTTTCCCTCTCTTTTTCAAAATTCAAATTTTGCATTTTTCAACAATCTTGGTAGGGTTCAATTTTGAGATTGCAACTTTAATTTGGCCTATCTACAGATCGTAAAATCATTCAATTTTTTCAGATTAGCTTTAAAATCATCATAACTTTCATCCCTGAAAATTTTGAAAAAAGTTGCGAGGACCATGTGCACTCCATTCACCACGGTCCCTGACATTTTTTTCGAAATTTCGGGAGATTGTCCTGATTGTATTTAACAACTTAAATCTAGGAGATTGGCTGATTTTATTGAAATTTGCTACCTCAAAAATTCAAAATCTTCTCTCTCTCTTTAGTGCATGAGTTTTACAACAATAAGCCCTACTTACACCATTCCCGTTAGACGAAGCCTTAGAATTAAGTCCTTCCAAGGTGTAATTACCGAGGAAATGGAACCTAATTTGAATGGCCTTTTTAACGAGGACATGGGTAATTCCTCTAATCCTCTTAATGATGAAGAAGCTCTCCATGAGGTTTCTGTAGAACAACTTTCAAAATTGGATAACCAATTTGATGATTTTCGACAATGGATGTCTCAAGAATACCCTGATAGTCAAGCTCTTTCATTAATTGAGGGTCTAAAACGTATGGTTCAAAGTGATAAGAATGGAATTGATATTTTGCATAGTATTGCACACATTGTGGATTCAAATGTGATGCCTATGAAAAGTTGTGCCAAAACTTTAGGTTATACACAACCTCCTACTCAAGTTAATCATTCTATTCCTTTGACAACTCCTATTGCTAGTATACGTACTTTTACATCAAACATAATGACTACTTCAATACAAGATATTCCACCTATGATCACCAGTCATGGGGGCAATCCTTCTTCTTCAATCAACCCTCTTCCTTCATTCAATCCGACTTCCTCATTCATTCCTTCAATGAGTGTTCCTATTTCATCTCCACAAATAAACACGACGCAAGGGGGCAATTCATTTAACCATTCCATTCCTCCTTGTAGTGTTCCTCCTTTCCAATCATCTCCTATGACTAACTATCATAGTGTCCCACCTCCTTAATCTCAATCAATACCTTCTTTCACTAACATAATACCTCCATCACAATCTAACACGTCTAATATGAACTCTTCGACTAAAGCGACTATTAACAATCTTGCACAAACTGTCTCTTCTTTATAGCAACAAATTGCCTCTATGAATCAATCTAAGTTTAGTGTGCCCACATTTGATGTTGCGAGCCCACTTTCTCTTGACATTGTTCGAGCTATCCCCCCTAAACATGTTGAAATCCCGCAATTGGAGCTTTATAATGGTAAGGGTGATCCTCTAACACATGTTAAGACCTTTCAAACAATATGTACCGATTTTGCTTATGACCAAAGGTTGCTTGCAAAACTGTTTACTAGAACATTAAGAGATAAGGCTCTACAATGGTATTGCTCGTTGACTTCCTATTCTATTACTTCTTTCAAACAACTTGCAAATGCTTTTATTCAACAATATAAGTCCTAAAGTTACTTTGATTGATTTAATGCATTGTAAACAAGGTGTTAAAGAAAAAGTGACTGATTTCATTGGTAGATATAAGCATTTGTATGCTCAGATTTCTTTTCCAATACCTGACAATGATATTCAAAGAATCTTTATTTCTAATTTACAAAAAGATATTAGAGAAAAACTTTTGTTTTCTGAGTTTACTTCTTTCCAACAGTTGTGTGCAACTCTTCACAATTATCAACTGACTGTGAGTCAAATGGAACAAGCAAATCCTATGGCTCCGAGTGATAAGGGTGATAGTAGTCAACAACCATTTGGGAAGTTTAAACCGAACAGAGAGGTCATTAAATTCAATGAAAACACCATCAACAACAATGTGAATGCAGCATCAGGTGTGCCTCCTATTTCTAAGTTTTTCGAGAAAGAAAGAAAGTTTACTCCTTTGAATGAATCATTGCATAGTATTATGAATAAGTTATTGGAACAAAATGTGCTTACTCTTCCTCCTATAAAGCAAATAGATCCTACAAAGATTAATTCACCCTATTTTGATAACAAATCTTTTTGTCAATTTCATCGTCAACCTGGGCATGATACCAAAAAATGTTTTGCTTTAAAGGGTAAAATTCAAGATTTGATTGATAATAATACTATCTCTGTTTCTGGTGTGAATGATAAAGGCAACACATCTGTGGCTCCTCCTAACCAAAATCTTATGATTTTTACTGATCCATTACCTTCTCATACCCCTAATGTGATTGAGACTAATGATTCCTCTTTCTCACCTGATAGTCTTGTGTCTATGACTCCGAATGTGATTAACTTTGTGGAACAACAGAAAATCCCTAAAGAACCTTCCATCACATTTGATTCCAGTGTAACTATCAGGGCACCTGATGGTCCTTTATATATAGTTGCAAAAGTCAAGAATACACCTTGTCGTGGAGTGCTTATTGATCCTTCTTGTATGGTTAATGTCATTACTGAAGAATTTATTTTTACTTTGCAATTGAATCAAGTGATCTATGACAAAAAAAATGTGGTTGTGAAATTATTTGATGCATTTTCTTCTCCTGCAATTGGTTCTATTACATTACCTATTGAGGTCCATAACAAACCCCTTGATGTGGACTTTGCTATTATTCCATCATCCGAACAATTTCATGTGAAGCTAGGCTATCCTTGGCTATCTTCCATGAAAGCTATTGCTTCTCCTATTCACAAGTGTTTGAAATTTCCCCATAATGGTGAAGTTGTTACTGTCAATCATAGTCTCTTTAAACCAACTGAAAGAACTTCTAGCGTTCCTATTGATTATTTTTGGCCTAAACAATTCCAATCTCTTCCACCGCGGAGTGATCATCTTTTCAAATCTTATCAAAAGTGGAAAAAAGATATGATCCTATCTCTAAGTGAACCTAGAACACCCAAACTTGATATTCCTATCATTCTTGAGAAGGAAGTTCTTCCTTTGAAAGATAAAACTAATGTCTTTCCTCAAGAAGATTCCCAACCCATCCCTATGAATGTGACTATGCCTATATCTAATAAACTTCCTAAAAGTAGACCTATACCTCCTCATCATGATGGACTTGGTCTCCTTCCTAAACCAAATATTCCTCCCTTATATGGAGCAGTTCCTCCTCCTTCCTCTTATGGAGAGAAGAGACCTTCCTCTTCTCCTATTATTCAACCTAAGAGACCACAACCTAAACACCCAAGTGATAAGGATGAGAACATTCCTCCTCCTCACTCTTCTCAACTTCCTACTAAGACTAGATGAAATCATTCTGCACATGAACGCCGACGAAAGCGTCGTCTTAGAGCTCAGGCAGCTGCTTCTCAAACTTTGCAATCCCCAAAAACACCTTCAGCTAGTATTATTCCATTTTCTCCTCAGCCGAAAATTGAGCCAAAATCTCCTAAACATAAGATGCATGATGGTCTTGATCCTGTGCGAGTTAAAGATCCTATTTTTATAAATCTTGATGATGATATAGATGAAAATGTTATTCATGATGAAAATGTTACTCCTCTTTCTTCTGATAGTGAGTATGAATATGTTGATGTTGATAACCATTTATCTAACACATTTTCTAAAGCACTTATCCTAGCTCCTAGACAAGAACAACGTGGCTTGGAACATGAACACAGCCCTTGTTTGGATCTCGTGATAGCTCCATCTGCTGTGTTGGATGTTCCTCCTCTAGCGTGTTTCCTGCCTTCCCGAAATATTGATCAGCAAGATTGGGGGGTGGATGACATGCTGGACTAGTTACATTAGCATAGTAGACTCTCTCCCCCTCTCTTGATCTCTTTTGTTAGTTCTTCTATGTGTTATTCTCATTCTTCTATTTGTTGTCCTTAGTGTTGTTTACTTGAGGACGATGCAAAGCATTGAGATCTCTTTTGGTCTCTCTCATGTTGACTCAAAAGACACATGTGTTCCCTTCTTCTAGGTGACCTTCCTTGATTGGGGAATGAAGAACAATTATGCATGCATACATATGATATACATGAATTATCATACAGCATACTGACCCCAAGGAAAGCGAAGTCACCTTGTGCTTTGTGTTTTGTGTCTATTATCCTTGGGCTTATCTCACACTTGGGGGCTAAATCCTTGTGATAACGTGCTCCTTTCCCTTCTCATTACCTATATGTATCACTACCTTAAAGCAATCACCCCCGATAGGTGTGTGCGATTGCTTTAACGTAGGGGGGCATACACCCCGTTCATATCTCTTCAAGATACTTGAAAATTTCTTGGCGAATTTAGCTTTGCCTTGAAAATTTTTGGTATTTTTCTTGCATGACTCATAGTGAGGGAACCTTACTACTGACAGTCATGGTTCTCCCTCGTGATCTTCCCTTTTACTTTGTCAATCGAAGTTGTAAGATCCTTAGTCCACTGGGGGCTTGGTGTATCTTGCCTCCTTGACGTGGTGAAAGTCTTTCAATGTTGTTTCCTTGTACTTTACCGGAAGTATGGGCGTACGCTTATAATCCCGCTAAAGTGGGGGCTAAATGTAGCATCCTAAAATTGTGACACTTGCAATTTTGACTGCATTTGGGTCTTCACGATGGCAGCACAACGTTGAACTTGAATGGAGACCCCGAAACCTGTCTACGACATCAAAAACTGCATATTTCTGCACCTTGGCCTGATCCTTCCTTGCACCTTGCTGTCCCGGGAGGTGGGACAATGGCGCCCAGCGCCCTGGTCCTTCAGGACCATGGCGCCTAGTGCCCTGGTCCCCCAGGACCATGGCGCCCAGCGCCCTGGTCCCTGGCCCTATTTTGGGCCCGGTCTCTTGTTGGGCATCGGGTCTTTAAGTTTGCAATGCAGAAAACAATGCTTCTAGGTCGGCCTAAGGTTGGAAAAATCAGTCTCTCAACTCTAATTGACAAGTATATAAACTACTTTTCCTCTCCTAGAAAGGGAGGAAGGAAATAAGCAAGAGCAAGACGCGGAAGCGATATTCAAACATTCAAACATTTAAGCATTCCTTCAAGCAATTGAGCATTCTAAGTCTCCATTCAAGGCTAGGTGTTGCATTCAAAGATAAGGATTCAACCATTGAAGAGGAGATCACTTACAACATATAACATACAACATTCATTACACCTTCCCATGTAAGAATACACACATTCTTACAACAAGGTATCAGTACTTGTTTACATTACAAACATTTACATTTATAGCATTCTCATTTCTTGGTTAATTCCAAAACCGAGGTTCGACCTAAAGGCAAACCCCTAATCCCTAACCCCCCAATCGTCCTCTCTTTTCTGTGTGTAGGTTGTAGGTACGCGACTGTAATTGAAGATCTGGAATCCTTGTGCAGAGACGAACAGATCCCCCTTTGTTTCGCGAATTTTTCGGAGGACCGTGTGCACTCCGGGCGCCATCGTCCCATCAACTTTCACTCAAATTTGCAGAACAGCATCGTCTTGACATTTTACTACTAATTTCAGGTCCGTAGCTTCATTCTGTATCCCTATCTCCGTTTATAAGCGAATCTTTCTTACTTTACATGCATTCCTAGTTCAATCATTCTATCTACATTCTTTACAAAAGAGGGTATCCTTGATGTCTTAACCCTTGAAACTCATTTAGAATCCAGTCTTGCATTGTGTGAGATTGGATCTTGTGGGTTTCAACCCCTCTTTTGAATGTAAAGTCTCTCCTAAGTGAAAACCGTCAATCCTAGTGACCTCCTTTCTCTCTCCATGGAGTGGGGGAACCACTAGGGTTCGATTTTTCGCTTTACAGAATCCACAGGAGGTGGTTAAGCCATGTCACAAACTTGAGCATTGTGTTGCACGACACAAGGAGACCAAGGGCGCACACCTTACAACATCTTCTTAGAGGTTCGTGTTAATATGACATTGGATTTGAGCTTTGTGTGGAGACACTATGATCATTGTGTGTTGTTATTATACTTAATTGTTTTAGTAACAACATGAAGGCTCTATTCCAAGGGGTTGAGCTTAATAGGTCAAAATTGTGGGTTCTCATTGTGGAGACCCAAGTTCACTTCCCCATAGGGACATATAAAGTAGAATTATAATTTGTGACTCTTGGTCTTCCATAGGAGGTGGTTTGCGGATTTCTTAGTGACTCTCGGTCTTCTATAGGTGATTTTTAATATGTTTTATCCTAAGGAACTTGTATTGGTCTAATATTAATGCTCCTATGAGTGATATATTTGTAATCGATAGTCAAATCAAAAAATGACATGAAGGCTCTTTTTTTCTTTCATTTGATGTGCAGAGAACTTGGGAGAGTTATAGAGACTAGCGATGAGAGATTTATGTTGTAACAATTTAGTTTATAGGTTTTATAAATTGCTATGGATGTTACTTGGTACTACATGATATTGATAATATTTGCTACACCTTCCATGTAAGTGTGATTGGTGAATATTTAGAAGCACTAATCATACAATGGGAGTCCTATTTTGTATATGTGCCATTTGTTGGATGTTATCATTATACTATGATGTTGAGAGTCTTCGTGATTATTTTGGTAGGATAATATTTGTACATGGACTTGTGATTGTAGATTGGTTAGGAAATATTGATGGTATAAGGTTTACCTATTATGGTGAGTATAGCTTAGTTTTAAGGTATGGTTAGTTAGTTGTGTTAGTAACAAGTTATTACCATTATTATTATTCTAACAATGGTAATTATTTGTTCATAGATACTTAGGCCTATTTGTTATCATTGGAATTCGTGTTTATTTTGGATGTTAGATTGATGCAAGATTCATGCCTCTATGTGATAGTTAGTGTGACATCTATTTTGAATTAGATCTTATCATTTGTGCATTAGAATGATGTATGATGAGAGAATCTTTTATGAGATGGTGGTCATCTTGGTTATTGTTAAATGTATCTTGATGGAGCACATGGAGCACTTGTATGTTTTGATGGTGATGGCACATGTCAGATATAAATATTGTTCCACATATGTTTGAGTTTACTTTTGATGCTTTTTGCAATGTATACAACAAGTAGGGGAATGCTAGGAAAATTTGTGTTGTTCACCTTTATAATTATAATTAGTATTATTTATTATGCACCTAAAGAATCTGCGGATGTGCACATCACATGGGTTAGACATTTTGGGGGCCATATTGTATGTTGTATGTAACATTGGGGTAAATATTTAATGTGGGTTTCATATTAGGAAAAAAAATTGAAAAAAATTACTACCAAAAAGTAAATGAGGGGGACGTTTTTGTAATCTCATGATATTCAACCATGGTTTATGCAATACCACTAGGTTGCTTGTACAAAATTATTTCTACAAAATCAAGCACATGACTAATTGTGAGGTTGGATATCATAAATTTTGTCTTGTTGGCTAATATTGGATTAAATAGGTCTTGTAGGTTGTATATGTGAGGAGAGAAAGCACAGATTGGGATATGTAGTTACATGATTATCATTTACTTATTCACATAGAATGCAATTAGGGAGCTTGATATTTTATAAGCTTTTCATGGAGAATCTACAAGTGCACTATAATACTTGTTCATGAGATAATACATTGAGTGTGTGAGTGCTTTTGGAAGTTGGTTTTGTAGACACTAAAAATTATCTATCACTCGTGTCAACACTTTTTATTAAATTTTCCTTTGTGTCGATTGAGTGATCTTTATTGTTCAAATGGTATCTATGTCATTCATCTATTCTGCAATTAAATAATTTTAATTATTCAATTATCATTTCTTCTATTTCATCAATTCTTTGATCAATATCACTTTTATCCTTTCATTTGTCCTAATTAATAACTCTTTCTAGATTAAATAATCTATCAATTATTTAATCCCTTAACTAACATTTTCTCTTAAATTAAATAATTTCTTAATTATTTAATTTATCATCAATTTCCAAATATCTCATGATTAATTAAATTAATATTTAATTAATATGTCTTCATTTATGAGTGAAATTTTATTTATTTATTTTATCACCCACTTAACTCTTTGACATGCTATCTCTTACTCCCCTCAACTCTTCCCTTCTTCTATTTCACTCTCCACTTACCTCTTACGCTTTCCAATTGTTACTTCTCTCTCTCTCTCTCTCTCTCTCTCTCTCTCTCTCTCTCTCTCTCTCTCTCTCTCTCTCTCTCTCTCTCTCTCTCTCTCTCTCTCTCTCTCTCTCTCTCTCTCTCAAATTCCCTATTTACTCCACTTAATCCACCCTCTCAAGTGATCCTATCCCTCTTTAAATCTTGAATAAATCCTAGCCATCTATCATACTCTCAAATCTCTATAAATTATGAAACCAATCCTCATTTTCAAACAGCCACACCTTCGATATCGTCTCATTACTATCACCTTTTTCTTTTGAATTACTTATGTGCAGAGTTAAAATTTTGAGATAATTATTGAGAAGATTAAGAAGAACAATGGAGATGTGAATTCTGTTGGATATTGCTGAGAAGTTTGCTAGAATGATGTGTTGTCATTGATGTCAACATATTCTTCCGTGTATTCCAGTGTTGCAGTTAGATTGGATGAGTTGGTTTGGCCAGTGTGTTGTTGTTGAGTTGTTGTGGTTTAATGGGATTAGAGATACTTATCTATAATTGATTCAACAAAAGTTTTAGTGATCTGCATGGTTATTTGATCGAGTTATGAGATTTGGTATTATGGTTGATATTTAGTTGTTTGTGTTATTCGATATTCTATTTTGTGTTCCGTATTGCTCCGGAATTTCTATATCTTGGTTTGTGGATTTGGCAGAGTGTTTGGGACATTCATATGTGTCCTCAATTCAAATGGTTAATGATTTGGAAGTCCGCAAGTGAATCTTTCAGTTTGACAGTCAGTTTGGTTTGTGTTCTTGAGGTTAGGTGTATTGATGATGGAGATTCTAGTCAGTGGTGATGTTGCAGTTGTTTCTGATGCGATTCATGTTGCTTGTGGATGTTTCTAGATCAGGTCCTATCAGTGTTGATGGTTTGCATTCATCATTGTGCGTGTTCTTGATCATTTTCTTGATTCAGTGGCGATCTTCTTGTTATGCAACATTCTTGGTGATTGTAGCATGTTGCTGATGATCAAGGTATAATTCTTGGTGGTGTTTCTTGGTTGCGGTATTGATTTGGGTCCAGACTATGTCTTAGCCAACATTGTTTTGGTTTGCATGCATTGTTGTAGAGTGTGAGGTTATTATTTTGTAATTTGTGTTGAGGGTTTGGCCGACCTTTAAATATAGGTTGATGATTTGTATAAATATATGTAATATTCATTTGTGAGATGTATCTGCATTGTATCTGCGAGAGTGTGATCGAGTAAGTATGCAAACGTGTGTTTGATCTTTTGGAAGTGTGAAGAGAAGTGTGTGGTAAAACAAATCATTGTTCTTAACCGGAACTGTAACTAGGCATGTGGAGATGCTATTTTCACAGTTTATGTAATCCGGATTGTTGTCTGAATATTTGTAAGGTGGTGAGCCTTCCTCAGGGTTGTAGCCCTTCTTGTATTTGAGCAATGAGCTCTATGCAGTATACCTGAGTGCATGTGCATTCCCCATTGTAATATTTACATTTACTCCTAATAGGGTATTATCTCATTGTGGGTAGGTTCCCACCGTGGTTTTTCCCTTAACTGGGTTTTCCCACCTCAAAAATCTTGGTGTTATGTGTGTGGTGTTGATTTATGCTTTTATTGTTCATTATCATATCTGAATTTAAGTTTGAGTTGTGTAGAGTTTTGTGAGCAAACTTATTCACCCCCCTCTCAGTTTGCTACATTGTTGCCAACAAATTCAACGTTTTGATGGTTTGATTTTTTTATATTTTATTTGCATTATGAATTAATTTCTCTATTGGTTGTGTAGGCATTTTGCTTAGAATTTGGGTTTTGTGATTAATTGCAACTTTTTCCTAGTTTCTACCTCGACATTTTTGGTGAACTTGATGTTAGACACGCTTTCATACCAATCAAATTTATGAGTTTTTTATGTTGCACATTCTGGTGACACAATCAAGGGTTCTATCACACCTCTAATTGCAATTTTCTAAGCATAACTTAATTTTGTTTTCTTTTAATACACTTGTTTCTATATGTAACACAATTGTGGTTAAATATAAAGCATATGACTAGTGAAAAATGACTTAAAATCATATGGTTCTTAATGTCATGCAATTGATTGTAAATGTGACACATTTATATAAACAATAAATCAAACACATGATAAAGGGTCTAATTGATTAATCTCTCAAATTTACCCTAATCAAGAGATAAATGAATCACAATCTAGTTAGGTGGTAAATTGGTCAATTCTATAATTTAGTCTAATTAGGATTACTAATTCAACAAATTTCACAATTTAACTTAATTAGGGGTTTCAAATTGACTCAATTTTATAGTTGTAGACATCCATTTCTAATTACTTAATTAAATAGATATTTGGTATTTATTTGATTATTTAACCATTGTTCAACTATTAATTAAAATAATATTTAATTAATTCACCCTAGCTATGTTCTTCTATTAATTAACTAAATTATTCAATTTATTTGATTTAATTCATTTAACCATGTTCTGACTATTATTTAAGTAAACAAAACATATTTGTTTAATTAATTCATCTTATCCTAAAAGCCCCCTCTCACATTTAAATAAATTAATATTTATTTAAATCCCTTTATCCTTCCACATTCATTTAATTAAATAATTATCTTATTTATATGGTATGATGAGGCAACAAAGAATCTCCAATATTTGAAAAATAGAATAGCACACCAACCTATCTTAGCATTGTCTGACTTTAACAACGTGTTCACAATAGAATGTGATGCAAGTGGGTATGCAATGAGGGTAGTGTTGAGCCAAGAGGGCAGACCCGTTGCTTTCTTTAGTGAGAAGATCATTGAGGCAAAGAATAAGTATTCCTCTTATGACAATCTTTATAAGATTCAATATGAGATGACCATTTTTTCAAGATTGTGGAGACAGTGGAAGGATATGAGTCCATTGATCATATGACAATAGTCAATCAATTTCTAGACCTTGAAGTGTAGAGAGAATTTGGAACAAAACAAATGCTTCCATTGTAATTATAATTTTATGTATAATAACAAAATATATAATATAATATTATGGCACTCAGGGTAGGGTTTTAGGCTGCTCAAGGTAGGGTTTCAGGCAATGCTTCTACGGATCCTAGCGGGTCCCTTCCGGGTTCACAGGGAGCTGGCTCGAGATCCCCTGGATCTGTTGGCACTAAGGACAACCAGGGAGATGCGGAGACTGAAGATGGTGGGGACACAAAAATGGGTTTTCAAGTGGACCCAAGGGATGAGCATCCATCAGGGGTTCCCCTTGTGGAAGGTTCGCATGATATGTCTTCATCACGGGTTTCTCAAGTAGTCCAAGCTATCACGAGGGCCACAAAACGTGCCTTTTTAGATGATGCCATGAATAATCATTGGGTAGCTTTATTTGGGGTTAAGACAACTGGAAAGTCTTCCTTTCCCCCTGTCTCTATCAGTTGTGATAAGGTGAGCGGTAAGGTTGCTCTTTCTATTCCTGACTAGGTGATTAACCACAACATTGGTTTCATGGCGCTCACCCTTGTTGGAAAGTTCTCTGAGCCTAGACCCAACATTGACTCGGTGAGGATTTTTGTTAGTCAGAGGTGGAAGATTAAAGGGCAAGTTCAGGTTTCGACTCTCCCTTGGGGTTTTTTCTCCTTTGCGTTCTCATGCGATGAGGATATTTTGACTATCCTCTATGGTGGCCCTTGGATTATGGGGAGGTCTTCCTTAACCCTTAAGAAGTGGAGTCTAAATATGGACTTGTCCGATGCCTTTTTTGAAACTATTCCTGTTTGGGTCAAGTTTCCAGGGCTTCCTCTAGAATATTGGCATGAAGATATTTTCAAGGGCATTGCTGGAGTGTTTAGGGAACTACTATCCATTGATCCTATGATGGTTGCCAAGAAAAGAATGGTCTATGCCAGGATTTGTGTGGGGGTGTCTAGATCTAAGGATCTTCCTTCGTCAGTTGAACTGGTGTCAAAGCCAGGAATGTTAGTTCAAACTATTGAGTTTGAATCATTACCTTTCGTCTGTTTCTTGTGAAAAAATGCAGGCCACTAGGCAAAGAAATGCCCTCAGAACACTAAGAAAAACTCCAACAAAGGACCTATTGTCTGGATACCCAAACTTGTGGACACAAAAGATTAGAACAAGGAAGATATTGTGCACCAGAAAGGGCCTGATGGGAGCCACAAAATCAATAAGGAAAATAATGTTCAACCATGCCAGGATAATGAAGTGAAAGAAATGGATCAAGATGAAGACAATAGAGAGAGTATCCATGAAGATCAAAACCTTGAGGTTAAGGATTTAGATCAGAATATTATTCTTGAGGAGGTCCCTGTTCAGGATGAAGAAGAGATAGCTAAGGGGAATGTGGTGGTTGTAAATAAAGAAGAACGTGAATTGGTAGAGGAATTGGAGGCTGGAGAACTTTCACCCCTGAACCACCGTAGATTCAAGGATATGGAAGAATGTACCTTCAAAGACTAACAATCTTCTCTGGTTCTTGGGTCATCGTTCGGTAATCTTGGGTTCAGTGATCTGAAGAAGATCCTTGAGGATGACTCTTCTTCACAACACTCTATCTATGACTTCCTTGACTTGGACCAGAATGTTGTTATTCCTGCTTGTAGTCCCCGAAGGTTGATGATTCAACAGGTTTAGAGGGAATTGAATTTGATGAAGAAATGAGATATACTAACGCGGTGTCGAAGAAAAAGAAGTCACAGTAGAATCCTATAGTCATTACTCGCAACAGAAGGAAGGCGGACTATGGGCCACCTCTAAGTGCAAGGAGAAAATCTAACAGGTGGTAAAGAGAGCAGGAGTGCATGCAGAACATAGCAGATGGATCACAAAAAATGATCCATGATAGTCTGTTTAATTCTCTTGGTAAGAAATGAAGCCTAAAATATTAGAGGTCTTAACAACAATCATAAACATGACATAATCCATAATATTTCTAGGGATCATAGACATGATATTTTACTTATTCAAGAAACTAAAATGTTGAAAGATAAGGTGGAGAAAATTAAGTTTTTTAAATTTTGTGAATCTCAAGGGAACAACTTTGATGGGGCTTCTGGGGGAGTTGTCACTCTCTGGGATACTCAGTTCATTCAAGGCATTCCTATCTGTCATGATGGTAACCATGTGGCTACTTTGTTTAAACACTCAAGGGATGGGTTCTCATGGATCCTATCCAATGTGTATGCTCCCAATAATAAAGTTTGTAGGAGGAAGTTTTGGCTAAAGCTCTCTTCTTTTCGAAGTCGTTATCCCAACACTCCTTGGTTGGTGTTGGGGGTTTTAATACCCCTCTTATGGAATATGAGAAATTTGGGGGATCCCATATACAAAATCATAGAAAATAGGTTTTAGCTGACTTCATCAATGGTCAGGGTCTCATTGATTTGGACTTATCTAGAGTTTCCTTCACTTGGTCTAATCGTCATGTTGGAGCTGAGCTGATTCAAGGTAGACTTGATTGAGCCTTGATTTCAATTGAGTGGATCCAACATTATGTCTATTCTCTAAATTCCATGGTTAGAATTAGATCTGACCACTTTCCTATATGTTTGATGGTTGAGCCTAAGAATGGCCTGCGAAGGAGGTTTCCTTTTAGATTTGAGAAAATGTGGCTCTCCCACCCAAACCATTCCAATAGCATGAAAGATTGGTGGAATGTTCAAGTGGATGGTTCTGCTATGTTCTGGGTTGCTAAAAAGTTAAGGCATGTTAAGGAGAAGGTTAAAAAGTGGAATAGAGAAGTCTTTGGGGACATCTTTGTCCAGAAATATGCTCTTCAGGAGGAGTTGGGCCTGATCCAAGATAAAGTCCAAAATGAAGGTTATGTGAATGATAATTTTGCTAAGGAAAGTGAGGTTTTGTCCAAATTGTGTAAAATTATATCCCTAGAAGAGACATTTTGGAGGCAGAGATCCAGATCCTTATGGATTAAGGATGGTGATAAAAACACCATATTCTTCCACATCTCTACCCTTAAACATAGGGCTGCAAATATAATTGTCCACCTTGTGAAGAATGGGAGAAGAATAGATAATGAGGATGAAATAAATGGAGCCGTTGTTGATTTATTTGTTGATCTTCTGAAGAAAGATACTTTATTAGACCCGGAGGCTCAAAATATGTTGGTTGATATCATACCTAAAGTCCTATCTGATAACCAAAATCATAATTTGGCTGTCATTCCTTCAAAGGAGGAAATTAGGAGTGTTGTATTTTATTTTGATGGTAGTAAATCTCCTGGCCTCGACGACTTTCCTATGTTCTTCTTTCAGCACTTTTGGGAAGTGGTGGAGAAAGATGTGTCCAATGCTATGAAAGAGTTTTTTGGAGCTAGATCCCTGTTGAAGGAACTGAATGTAACTTCCATCGTCCTCATCCCTAAGAAGTTGGGGGATGATTCTCTGGATGCTTTTAGGCCTATCATCTCATGCAATTATTTCTACAAAATTATCTCCAAGGTCCTTACATTGAGGATGTTGAAGATTATTCCTCTTCTGATTTCTCCTCAACAAAGTGGCTTTGTTCCAGGGAGATAGATTCTTGACTCCATCATCACTATTCATGAAAACATCCATTCACTTTTTGAGGTGAAGTCTCAAGGATTTTTGCTGAAATTGGACATTGCTAAGGCTTATGATAGGGTGGATTGGTGCTTCTTAAAAAAAGTTCTTCATTCTTTTGGTTTCTGTAGTAAGGTCATCAGTCTGACTTGGTAGCTTATATCCACCACTTTAACTATAGTTGTTGTCAATGGATCACCCTCCCATTTCTTTAGAACCTCAAGGGGACTAAGACAGGGTGATCCTATATCGCCTATTTTTTTCACTATAAAGGTGGAAATTTTGGGTAGATTAATTCATAAAAAGGTAGTGGAAGGATCTTTGAAGGGCCTCAAGCTGTCCTCTGCCAATTTGATTTGCTCTCATCAATAATTTGTTGATGATACCATTTTAATGGAAAGCTCCTTTTTTGGGTAAGCCAGAGTCATGAGATTGATTCTCTTCCTTTATGAAAAGGCTTTTGGACTGATGGTTAATAGAACCAAGAGTTTTATCCACTTCATTAAAACTCCTGAGCAGCGTCAAATGAAGATTGCTAACATTCTCGGTTTCCTCATAGGTAAGCTTCCCTCTACTTACCTGGGTCTCCCTCTAGGATCTAAACCTTCTAATTCCTTTTGGTAATCTTTAAATGATTGATTTAATAGGAAGTTGGCTAGGTGGAAAGGCACCCTTTTGAGTCAAGTTGGTAAAATTCAGTTGCTGAAAGCTACACTTCAGAACCTCCCAATGTATGCCCTCAATTTGTTCAAGATTCCCTCTAAATTTGCTGAAATTATTGATAAAATTTAGAAAAGATTCCTTTGGTCTGGGGTTAAGGAAAAGAAAATAATCCCTCTAGTTGCCTGGGATAATGTCTGCAAGCCAAGGAGATATGGTGGACTGGGAATTAGAAGCATTAAAACCTTTAACAATTCTCTTTTGGCTAAACAGGTCTAGAGATCTTATGACTATAGAAGGGAATGAAACACCTTATGGCACAATAAATATCTCTCTAATTTTCATTCTTTGCAGGATTTTTTGAGTTCTTCTCATATCCCTGTTGGATCTCATGTTTGGAACAATATCCTCGAGGCTAGGGAAGTGGCTAGTTGGGTAGTCTATTGGAAGCTAGGGAATGACAAAAGAATCCGGTTTTGGGATGATTGTTAGATTAGGAATCACTCGCTTGCTTTTGATCCTATATTGGGATCTTTAAGGGATCTTTATGTTGCATCTTTTGGCTTAATGGTGGCTGACTATTGGAAGGAGGGTAAGAGGGTGAATCTTTCTATTGTTAATCCTTCTTTTACTCACTTGCAGCTTTCCCTAAATTATTTTGGTTTGGAGGATGGTGTGGAAGATGAGATTATTTAGAAATTCACTCCTAATGGGAAGTTTTTTGTTGCTTCTGTGGATTTTTGTAATGAACCCCATGTTTCTTGGTGTTCTAAGGTGTGGATCAAGGACCTTTCTCCTAAGGTCAATATGTTTTTTTGGCTCCTCTTTCTTAATAAAATCTTAACTATGGACAATCTTGTTAAGAGAGGCTTTTCTATCCCAAATAGAAGCAACTTGTGTATGAGGGATGTTGAATTGGTTGATCATTTGTTTTTACACTGCTCTTACACTTTCTGAGATTTGGGGTATGGTGATTCAGAAATGGGGTCTTTGTTGGACTCTCCCAAGGGCCATAAAGGAGTTCGTTCACCAATGGAAACCGCCCTCAAGAAATTTTCTCCTGAAGAAGCTATGGTCCTTTGTGTTTCCTCACATGGTGTGGGGTTTATGGAAAGAACGTAATAATCATATCTTTAGGAATATCCATCTCCCTCCTGATATTGTCTTCATGAACATTTCTAGGGCCATCTCTGATAATCTCTCGACTGTTAGCTCCAATGTTGTTTTTCAAAGTGGTATCCTTAAGGAGTATGAAGCCAATGTTATCAAGGATTGGGATTTTGGTCATCTTCTTCATTTGGTCAAACCTAAGGTCAATCCTAGGGACAACATTAGCTGGAACTTTCCACCCCAAGGATGGGTGAAAATCAATTTTGATGGTGCGGCTAGAGGGAACCCTGGTCAAGCTGGTTGTGGAGGGGTGATACGGGATCACTGTGGCAACTTCATTTCTGTTATTGCTCTCCCTCTTGGAAAATAAACTAATAATGTTCCAGAAGCTATAGGAGCTTATCACAATTTAAAACTTGCTAAATAAAACAAATTTAAGCTTGTTTGGGTCGAGGAGGACTCAAAGAATATTATCAACTACCTAAAGGGTAAATCTACCCCGGCTTGGAATGTTGATATTTGGATGAAGAAGGCAAAAGATATTATTAAAACCTTTGATAGATGCATTATTGTTCATGTATACAGACAAGCCAATGTGACTACTGACTTCCCTACCAATAGGGGAGTGACGCGTAAAGCCCAACTTAGTTGGACCTGTGGTGACAGGCTGGACTCAGAATTTGCTATGCGTTTGATCCACAAGTGAAGTCAGGGGAGTAAATTTAATGATAACTTGTTCCATAATGACTCTGAGTGTTTCTAGAGTTACTGATACCTTCCTTTTTGAGATAGGTGGCCAGAGAGGACATGAGAATTGATGCAAACGTATTTTGCATGCTTTGTGGGTGATTTTAAACATTTTTTGGAGTCTTACTTTCACTCTGAAAATTCTTTGTAGGGAGTGGAATAGAGAGCAACATAGAATGGGTGGTGCGAGAAAAAGAATTGAGCCACCTAGTTGTGTGCGGTTGAATAATGAAAAGAAGCTATGACAGAGTTTGGAGAAAGGGGGGTTCACTCCCTACATTGAGAGGATACAAGGGCATAATCAGGATGTCACAAACTATTTTGCTCAGAACTAGAAGGATGGAATGATTGTTCTCCATGGTCGGAAGGTCCTAGTTGATGAATCCCTTATTGCACAGGTCACAGGGCTATCTATGGAGGGTATGAATTATTACAAAGACAGAGTGTATACTAAGCAAGTTGTGCAGAATTTCCCCAAGAAGGAGGCAGAGTAGTTCAAAATTATTAAAAAGACGATCAACTACTATGACATTGTGGTAATTAAGTCTTTCTGGCAAAATCTTCTTAAGGTAATCATGAATTACCTTACTTTGGATGGTCGTTATACTAGGGTGTATGGTCATCACTTTTTTATTTTGAATCATTTTCGCCATGGTGTGAAGATGTCTTTTCCTTTCTATCTCATGTATGCTCTTAGGGTTAATTTTAATGAGCATCACAAGAACCCTTCCAAGTTTCCCATCTTGCACGAAGGCCTGTTGGCCCTTATTGATGCCCATTTTCATGCTCTTCCTCCCCCTGATGATTATATCCACATTGTTTTTGAGAATGATTAGACTAGTATGAGCGACTCTGATAATGAAGCCTCTGGGTCTGGGTCTGAAGAGAATTCCCCTCCCTTGAAAAAAGCTAAAATTGAAAAACCCTCGAGTTCACAACCTAAGGCGAGGAAGGGTATTAAAGGGCAAAAGAACATTGTTATGTCCTCCTCCTCTACTTCTATTGAGAATGGCTCCCCCTCTTCTAGCGAGAAGGCAGATGATGGTAAGGACCTTGATTTCCCTAATGTCCTGACCTATCCTTCTTCCAATAAGGAGACTGGTAATGTGGGCACGGTTGGTATTGAAGACCTTCATCCCAAAAGTGTTGAGCTTAATGATAAGAGGGAGGATTACGATAATATGCTGGGCATGGCTCTTGAACATGCTATTGACACTTTTAGCATGTTCAAATGGTTGTTCCATGAACTTGAGGAGATAAGGATCAACCAAAGAGCCCTGTGAAGAAAAATGGAAGTGATCCCTGTCGGTTCTACTCAAGGTAATCAGAATAATGAGGGCAATTGGACTAAGGTTGAGAAGAAGATAGTTATGGATTGCATCAAGAAGACGGGTGAAGGGGTTGATCAACTGAAGAAAAGACTAGAGGATCACATTATCCATGTTGAGTAAGGCTATAACAAGATCCAGGACACCCTCAGAACTCTTATGGCTAGCAGTCACAAAATTGTCAAATAGTCTGCAGTGGTTATGAATACTATGGTGAATAGTCTGGAGCAGTCGGATAGGGTTGTTGTTATTATTGGGGATGATGCTGAGGCGGCTCAAGGTGGAGAAGGACCCTGCAAAAGGACCCGTGGGAATATGAAGAAAAAGACGGCTATTCAGAATGTGGACTACAAAGCTATGAAGACTGTTGTTGATACAATGAATGTCCTTGAGGCTAAGGTCACTGAGACCCTCAAAAGCCTTATGTAACTGGGTCTGTGTTGTTTTCTGTTTTCTGGTTGTTGGCTCTATTTGTGTCTGGGTTTGGTCTCCTTGTTGTCTTTTTGTGCTCAGTTGGTCTTTTGTTGTCTCTTTGGTTGTTGTTTCTTATGCTTAGCCATGCAACCCATTTTGTTTTGGTTGTTTATATTTGATTCTATACCTCTTAGAATCATTTTGTAAAGGGTTTCAGGGCCCCTTCAAAATTTGTTTTTACCTTAATCCAAAACAACATATATAATTATATTTTCATAATAGCATAAATTATTCTTTGTTCTCATGCTTGGATTTGAAGATATACAAGTAATGTGGCCAATTTTTGTTATTTATTTTACAAATAGTTGTCATGAAATATGAGAAATGTAAACTAAAATTCTAAATTCCCACCTAAATTATAATTCCTAGGATTCTTTACGAAGCTCAAAAATGGATTTCAAATTTTTATTGATTTTCTAATGAACAAATACATAGAAGTATTACAAATTTATAGTATCTCTTTCAAAATAACAAATCTATAATTCTATCCCCTAGGCAGTATTGGATCATCCTATCATCTTTTGGAGTGTGCTTCATCGTTCAATTGATGGAGTTGCAAGTTGTTCTAACTTATTATACCTGACTTGCAAATTTATTGATAAATCATAATTGAAACTAGAACATGTCTTGAGTGTACCAATTAAAGACGAAATTAAGGATATTAATGGTTTGGTAGAATCCAAAAAGTTTGTCTCATCTAGGTTTGGAGGAATCTAGTCCAAATCAATTCTCATATTGTCCTCCATCGTCTTATTTAAAGAAGAATTGCCAATGTATTACTCCCTTATGTCAAGAGACTGTGACAAACCAAGTTGTGTGAAGAAGTCAATTTCCCACAACTTTTTGTCAACCTAAACCAAAATATCCCCAATTTCTCATAGATTGAATATTTTTTAATTATTTGATACCTTTATTGAGGCATCAATGAGGTTTTGAATTTTTTTTTGTGTCAAATTATTGTCAATGGTTTTGTAGAGTATTTGCAAAATTTGATTTGCCATTTTCTCTCTTGATTTCAGGTTTTTGTTGTCCTTAATACAGTGATTGAGATTCAAATCATGTTTTATAAAATCATAAAACAATTGAAAAAATTATAACAATTGATCAATCCTTTACATTATTTCCTCTCAAATATTTTTTTTATATGCCTTATTGTTTTTATACATACTTTGAATACTCTATTTTTGGAAGACTCGTTTTCCTCTACTTTCTTTAGGGCTATGGTCAATTTCTCATTGAACTTTCTAATTTTCTCTTTGTCAATTTCCAATTGACATGTTATTTTTTCAACTTGGTTCAGTTTAAATTTTATTGGAGCATTGACTTGTGTCAAGTTTTGCTCTAATTTTTGTGATTTGGCTCTTTAATTTTCATATTTCTTTATTCTTCCATCTAAATTTTCCTTCATTTTACTTGATTCAACCTCTACCTAATCATTCTCTTGGATTGCAAATGTCGAGCCAAATTTTGTTATCCTACTCTCTAAATCCTTCCTCTTGTTACCTGCTACATTCCTCTATGATATCTCAATTTCTAGGTTTGCCTTTAACTTTTATATTTGAGACTACAAGTGAATTCTATCTCTCTCTTGTTTTAGTAATTGTGTGTACACCACTTGGTTTTTCCTTTTGAATACATTGATTTTAAAAAAATAAATCATTCTAGAAAAATCTATTTTGCTCAGCTCATATTTAAGTGATCCATTTAATGCTCTAGTTTATTATTAATTTTACGCAAAAGAATTGTGTACTCCATGGTTTATTTATTTGGTTCTGTTAGAGTTATCTTGTATTAGCTTATAATTATTTATTTAATTATTAGTCTATTATACTCTACGCTTAAGCTAAACTTAGGCATTTAATAATATTGTAGGTATTTAATAATTATTCTAATTATTAAATACTCTTTATCCCTTTAGGGTTGCACATATTTAGGGTTTCTATTCTCCTATCATAAGGATTGTATTGTAACTTTTCTTTTTCAATTCCCTCTTTGAAATGATAATATTTTCTTTAGTCCAATCTTCTCTTGTGACAGGTATTTTGCTTGTAGATGCTCTTGGGATCTCAGAAGTTGTACTTTCTCAACTTCTTCATAGTATTAGAGTCATCATCTGTTGTTGCGTGTTCCTGATTTCTTTTCAAAAGATTTTCTCTAGAGGCAAGGGTTTCAGTTCTTTTTTCAGAGTTTTTAGTTTGGATTTGGGGTATCTCTTTTTTTTTGGGGGGGGGCTGGGGGGTGGCGGGGGGTGTTGATCTTCTCTTGTGACAGGTATTTTGCTTGTAGATGCTCTTGGGATCTCAGAAGTTGTACTTTCTCAACTTCTTCATAGTATTAGAGTCATCATCTGTTGTTGTGTGTTCCTGATTTCTTTTCAAAAGATTTTCTCTAGAGGCAAGGGTTTCAGTTCTTTTTTCAGAGTTTTTAGTTTGGATTTGGGGTATCTCTTCTTTTTTCTTTTTTTTCTTTTTTTGGGGGGGGGGGGGGGGGGGGTGTTGAGCTCAAAAGGACCTCACCATTGAACTTAGAAGACCCAAAAACCCCTATTTTCATATAGAATTTGTCCAGTTCGGACAACTTTAGCTTTGGGAATTTGTTTTTGAGTTTGGCCCTTATAGGCACTTTTTTTTTTGTTTTTGTTTTTACCCTCTTTATGCCCTACAAGAGGGTTTTTTTTTTCTTTTTGCCATAACTTGGGCAAATGAAGTCAAAAATCTTTTTTCGATCCCTACTCAGATTTGGTGGTGAGATTTGCTGTTTTTTTCATTTGGTACCTGTTTTTTGTCGTCCAAGTCAACACTCTTTTCTGCACTCTGGGAGCTATAAATTGGGCAAACGGACTCTGTTTTCAGAAAACGAATAGGAGTCAGAAAGGTCTTGGAGATTTCTTCTCAAATTTGGATTTTTTTTTTCATAAAAATCACCAAGTACACAAGATACTTTCTGTCACATTTTCTTTGCTCTTGTCTTCTTTTTTGGCTATTAGATTGTACTGGGTTTTTGTTTTACATATTGTGGGGGGATGTTATTTTTTACTATTTTCTATAATTTACTTCAGAAAATCAGAACACCTAAACTCAAAACAAACAAAAAAAACCCCTTCTGCATCTTTTGTCTAGTCTGAAAGATCACATAATTAAAAAAATGTCAAGAGCAGGTCCAGGTTCAGGTACAGGTGCCCATGACAGATTCTTTAGTTGAGCTTCTTACATCCCAGAAATATCACCTCTAAAAATCTCATATGATGAGGCTTCTCAGATCAAGGGGGTTGTGGTCCTATTTGGATGCGGATCAACCATTATTGCAGCGTCCTTTTGAGATTCTTCAACACCAAAATAAGATGGATGAGGCTATGGGTGTCATCTCCTTACATGTTTCAGACATCTTGCTTTTTCACCTTGATGGTTTGCTCACTCCTCAGGCTACGTGGTCCAAATTTGAAACTCTCTTTGGTACTGTCAATGAGTTTAGAGCATTACAGACTGAGGTCAAGCTCTCTTCCTTGTTACTTGAGTCTTTTCCTCACATTGAGGACTTTCTGAACAAGTTCAAAACCACCAGATCTATCTTACACAGTTGTTGTAAGAATAAGACAAATCCAGAGTGTATCTACCTGATTCTCTCTAATCTTAAAGGTCCCTATCAGATATTTGCTTCCAAATTTTATTTTACTATGGATGCATTGGGTACATTCTTCACCATGCCTACTTTTGATATATTATGTGATCGCTTGACTCATGAGTAGGCTCGCCTATCTCAGTTGGACACTCTCACAGGATCACAACCGAAAGCATTGGCTCCTCAAACATCTAAAGAGAATAAGAAGTAGAAACCAAATCCTAAGAAGGATTCAACTGATAGTGAGCATTCCTCCAAGCCACCACCTAAGTCTGATTCCAAACCAAAGTCCTATCCCAAACAAGAGCACTCTTCTAAGTTTGGTGAGTCTTCCTCCAAGACTAAGAAGAAGTCAGATGAACTTTGCAGTTTCTGTGGCAAAGAAGGTCATCTTGTTTCTCACTGTTGGAAATGATTAGAGGCCTTGGAGGTAGCCATGCAGTAGCATCATATTTCTCCTCCTCAGCCTCCATCTTCTTCTTCTACTGGGAAAGGACATGCTCTTTTTGCACAAGCTATTCCTTCTGCATCCACTTGGATTTTGATTTAGGCACTTCTCACAACATGACACACTCACCGCAGCTTGTTACCTCACTTGCTCACAGTAATACATTATAGATTGCAGTTGGTGACTCAGCACAACTTTCAAATTTAGGTTCGATCAGACAATACCCAAGTGTTGTTTTTCAGAAGACTATGTTGCTCTACTGCCATAGCCTTTTCCCATTCTATTCCGTTGACAGGTGGTTGTTTTTAGGATGTTCTTTTGGTTCCTGACATTTCTATGAACCTCCTCTTTGTTTATCAAATTTTTCATTTTGGCTCTGGTAAAATGATTGAGTTCTCACCACATGATGTGGTTATTCGAGAGCTCCATGATCCTGATTTGGTTGTGGCTACTGGCAGTGTTGATCTTGATTCTCGGTTATATCGGCTTGATGGCTTTGAGAGTCTAGATGGTTCAAGTGTTTCTCTTATAGAACATATAGATTCAGTGAGCAGATTGTGGCATGAGTGTTTCAGCCATGTCAACTATAGATACTTATAACAGATGAGCACATAGGCACTTGTTATTGGGATCCCTCAGATATCCTGTACTGATGGTGTATGTCGAGGTTGTGCACTTGGCAAGTATCACCATGATCCTTTTCCTACAGGCAGAGCCACCTGTGCTAAGGCACCCTTGGATTTGATCCACAGTGATCTTATGTCATTTCTAACTCCATCTTTTTTAGGGTCCAAGTATGTGCTCACTTTCATTAATGACTTCTATAGACGCACATGGGTGTACTTTCTTAAGTACAAAACTGATGTCTTTGATTCATTTCGAGTCTTTAAGACATTTGTAGAGAAGCAGTCTGGTCTTTCTATAAAGAGGATAGGCACAGATAATGGGAGAGAATATGTGAATCGGGATTTTACAAATTTCTGCATAGAGCATGGTTTGCAGCATCAGTTATCAGTTCCTCACACCCCTCAGCAGAATGGTGTTGCTGAGAGAAAGAACAAACACTAAGGGAGATGGCCAATTGTATGCTTCAGTCATGTTCTATGCAGCCTTATTTTTGGGTTGAGGTAGTTAATTATGCCACCTATACTTAGAATCGGATGCCTCATAAGGCATTGTGCTAGTTGACTCCTGAGGAGGCTTGCCCCCATGTCAAGCTTGATGTTTCTTCATTCTAAGTTTTTGGTAGTGAGGCTTGGGCATTTATTCTAGATGCTCAGATGAAATCCATGGAGAGGAAGAGCCAACCACTCATTTTTTTTGGCTACTCCAAGGATGTTAAGGCGTACAGGCTATTTGATCCTAATTCTAGAGAGGTCCTGTTTAGGCGGGATGTCCAGTTTGATGAACGTCTTCCTCAGAATCAACAACTTCTCCCTCACTGCCTCCTCCTCCCTCTTCATCTTTTGAGGATTCCTTCTTGCTTGAGGATGATGCAGATGATGGTCCACCTTCACCACCACCATCACCACCACACCACCACCTGTTGCTCAACCTTTGCCCAGGTGGGCCCAGTTTACAATTGATGTTGTTGGTTCTATGGAAGGTGATCCTACTGACACTCATCGTACTCATGCATAGACATCTGGTTCTAGTCTTCTGAGTCATGCCATTTGGGATGATCCTTAGAAAGTTTTAGGGGCGATAGGTCACCCAGAGTGGGATAGGGCCATGCATGAGGAGTATTCTTCTTTGATGAAGAATCATACTTGGGATCTTTGTTCTCTTTCGAAGGGAAGAAAGTTGGTTCAGTGCAAGTGGGTGTATCGTACCAAGTATGTTGCAGATGGTTCTATTAATAAGTATAATGATCATCTTGTTGCAAAGGGGTTTTCTTAGGTGGAGGGTATTGATTACTCCGAGACCTTTGCTCCTGTCGCCAAGATGAATTCTATTCGCTTTGTACTTTCTCTGGCAGTTTCACAGGGATGGATAGCTTTTTCAGATGGATGTGAAGAGTGTTTTCTTGCATGGAGACCTTCATGAGGAGATATATATGGAGCAGCCTCAGGGATTTGTTTAGGATTCCTCTTTGGTTTGCAGACTTCGACGTTCATTATATAGTCTCAAACAGGCTCCTCGGGCCTGGTATGAGAAGATGGAATCCTTCTTGCTTTCCACACTCTTTACACATTGTCATTTCGATCCTACAGTCTACATTCAGTGTCAGGGGGATGATATAGTTATTCTTGTGCTCTATATTGATGATCTTATCATTACCGGTAGCTCATCCTCCTTGATTCATGATATTCAACGAGCCTTGATGGAGCAGTTTGAGACGATAGATCTTGGCCTTCTGCACTATTTTTTGGGCCTACATGATATTCAGTCTTTCGATGGGATTTCCATACTTCAACATAAGTATGCTCTTGATATGCTTCACAGATTTGACATGCTTACTTGCAAGCCTGCGCCCACACCATTTCAGTCAGGTGTTGTTTTTTCTACCACTTATTCTACACCTTTTGTGGATTCTACCTTATATAGGAATTTGGTTGGTAGTTTGTTGTACTTGACCCATACCCGCTCGGATCTTTCTTTTGCGGTTGGTCACGTCTCTCGGTTCTCTCATGATCCTCATGAGAGCCATTGGCAAGCAACCACACATATTTTGAGGTACATTCGGGGCACTACATAATTTGGCATTCACTATACTTCAAGATCCCCTCATATTGTTGGCTTCACTGACTCAGATTGGGCTGGTGATGCTCAAGATCGAAAGTCTACTTCTGTCTTTGTTTTTTGTCTTGGTTCGGGTCCTATCACATGGTCTTGTAAGAAGGAGTCTGCTATTGCATTATCATCCTAACAGAGGCTGAGTACCGAGCAACGGTGTTAGCTAGTTAGGAGGTTTTATGGCTTCGACAGTTGATGACTGTGTTTGGGTTTCCTCCCGATAGTCCCACTATTATTTGGTGTGACAATCAAAGTGCCATTCACCTTTCCTGAAATCCAGTGGAGCACCAGAGGTCTAAACACATTGAGCTTCACATGCACTTCATCAGGCAGTTGATTCAGGATGGCTTTCTCATCTTGGACTACATTCCTATAGAGGAGCAGGTTGTTGACATCTTCACTAAAATTTTGCATCTACGCACTATCTTCAATTGCACTCTATGCTTGGGGTGAAGGAAGTTGTCCTTGGGAGGTCTCATTGAGGCCTTTCTTCCTTCATGTTATTTTTTGCATGCTTTTCCCATCTCTTTTTGGAGTAGAGTTTTTTCCCATGTGGTTTTCTCTATTTCTCTGTTTCAGAGAGATTTGGTTGTCATTGTGTACCTCATCAGGCCTTGTTGTTGGGACCCAAATTTGCCTTCTTCTTGTAGTTACATTTTTGCTTTCCTGCATTTAGTGTTTTTAGCTACTCCCTAAGTACATCTTAAGGGGGGGGGTGTTAAAGTTATCTTGTATTAGCTAATAATTATTTATTTAATTATTAGTCTATTATACTCTACGCTTAAGCTAAACTTAGGCATTTAATAATATTGTAGGTATTTAATAATTATTCTAATTATTAAATACTCTTTATCCCTTTAGGGTTTCTATTCTCCTGTCATAGGGATTGTATTGTAACTTTTCTTTTTCAATTCCCTCTCTGAAATGATAATCTTTTCTTCAGAGCCTTTTTTGTGTTTTGTCTCCAATCTTCTCTTGTGACAGGTATTTTGCTTGCAAAAGCTCTTGGGATCTCAGAAGTTGTACTTTCTCAACTTCTTTAGGTTCGAATATGGAAATTACCTTGGTTTTCATAAGCTTTAAAGTTACAACAATGTCCTCTATCATTTTCTCATTGCATTCTCTTACATTTTTATTTTCTTTTTAATCTTACCTTCATATTGTTTGCAATCAAAACCTTGTATTGGTCATACAATTGGAAGGTTGAAAGTAGAAAGAGTACTTGCAGTGTTGGGGGCATCTGTAATTACTGGAGATTGAGGATTAGTCATTGTTGCTTTTGTCACACAAAAAATTCAAGGGGAAACTTGTGGAAATAATTCCCTTGGAATGGAAATGGAGGTAGTTAGACTTTGAGAATCTAACATAATCTTTTTCCTCTTTATAATTATTTCATCACTGATTTCCTATAGTTGTTTATTATCTTATAGTGTTGGCCTCTTCTAAGGAGTTTTTCACTATAGCACTAGTTGTACTTGTAGTTATTGTTAGGATAACCGGTGGACAATTGAGAGAGGGGGGTGAATCAGTTGTCAATGGATTATAAAACTTTAAGCACACAAAACCTTTTACCAAAATGCGTAAACCAAATACCAGAATAGCAGATATAACAATTAAGCATAAACATAAATCACAGAACAATTACCAACCATCCATAACACATAACACCATGATTTGTACATGGAAAACCCGGTAAAGGGAAAAACCACGGTGGAAAGCCTACCCATAATCGGATAATACTTCTGCAACAAGTATGTGATTACAATAAGAGGGGTCTGCACATGTAGGAAGGCCAACAGTCTAGAGCACACTACTCATCACAAAAGGAGCCTCACTGACTACAAAATAAATCCAAACTACAATCTGGAAAGATGAATGAACTGCAAGAATAACATCTCCTATTCCTGAGTACAATTCCGGTTAAGCTCAATACCGAAGGTCTTAAACCTCTTTTACAAACCCAATTTGATCACCTATGATCGAACAAAACCTCTGCATATGATTATAACTTTATTCGCACATAGATAATCCCATAACCCATGACCTTCTCCACAATCTACAAAGAGATCTTACATTATATTTATACCAACCCGAGACCTAAACAATTAGGTTGGCCACCTAAAAGATAATACAATAAATCCATTACATAATCCCATAAACCAATGATAAACCAAGTCGGCCTAAGACCGAAACAACATAAACCAAATAATAAATCCAACCGGTGACACATCGGGAGCATCAACCAACACGTTACATAAACCGATCCATAACCTAACAAAATAACTGCCGGACCTAAAATAGGTCGCCATAGCCAAACAAAACACCACAAACAATTAGAACACAAATATGATAACCATTAGCATCCTGATAACCTTCTATAAGCCACACCAACACCATTTATCCGATTCACTAAAAGATCTTCAATAAAGTGCTACCGATAAAACCCTTACTGGTAACCAAAAGGCTTACTAGAACATATGATAGCATCTAGATCAACAAATATTGAACCAACTGAGTGTGATACACATCGGGAACACATGAATAACCAATCCAAACCAATTCCAATAGCAGGACCAAACCGAAGATAAATCTCCAGATCAACACCAAAGACCAACCACTCTACCGAAAGTCGATAGACAACAAAACAACTAGTGTTGACATCAATGACAAACATCAATGCAACACATAATCAATTCCTCCAAATTGCCAACAATCTCCCCCTTTGGCATTGATGGAAACACTAGATGTGAAAAACATCCAAGTGCCAAGAAGTGTCAAACAAGTCTCCCCCAAAGGAAGACATCCAACAAACTTTCCAAGATGATATCACTAGGATCACTCTAATATCTTGATACAATACAAATTGCATTCATTATATCTGGTCTAGTCTGAGTCAGATATAACAAACCTCCAATAATAGATCTATACCTTGTAGGATTTATCGGAGTCGATGCATCATTCTTTGTCAATTTCTCACTTGTAACCATAGGAGTACCAACCGGTTTGGAATTTTCCATACCAAATTTCTTCAACAACTCTCTAGCATACTTAGTTTGACAGATGAAAATAGCTTTATCATTCTGAGTAATATGTAAACCTAAGAAAAATTTCATTTCCCCAATCATAGACATCTCAATTTCATTCTTCATATTTTTAGAGAATTCCATACATAACTTATCCTCACCTCCAAAAATGATATCATCAACAAAAACCTCAACAATCAATATGTCATCATCAGTGATCTTATAATTCAGTATTACCTTTAGTGAAACCAAGCTTCAAAAGATATTTGTCCAATCTAGCATACCAAGCTCTAGGGGCTTGATTCAATCCATATAAAGCTTACCTTAACCTGCAAACCATATTTTTGTCATTTGAAAGTGAAAATCGATCAGGTTTCTCAATGTAAACTTACTCTCCAAGATCTCCATTCAAAAATTTACACTTAACATCCATCTGATAAACCTTGTATTCCTTATGGGCAGCATAAGCAAGAAATAGTCTCACAACTTCAATCCTAGCTACCGGAGCAAAAGTCTCATCATAATCAATTCCTTCCTTCTGAGAATATCCTTTACATACCAATCTAGCCTTATTCCTCACAATTTGTCCATCCTCATTCAATTTATTCCTAAAAACCCACTTAGTTCCAATAACATTCTTATTTTTAGGTCAGGGAACTAAAGTCTGTGTGTTGTTCTTTTCAATCTGATATAATTCCTCTTCCATAGCTTTCATCCAACATTCATCTTTACAAGCTTCAATAATCGATGCCAGTTCAACTTGAGAAATTAAACATACCTCATCAATTGCCAACCTTCTTCTTGTCATTACTCATTTGTTCTTGTCTCCAATGATCTGATCTTCTCAATGATTTAACCTTACATACCAAGGAGTCTTCTGACTTTCTGTTTCTTTGCTCTGATCTGCAGTTACTATTGAATTTTCAAATATTGCTGGGGTTACTGGTTCAACATTCTATTCTGGTATAGGTGCTACCAGTTTAGTTATGATCATCTCTACTTCCAGTTCTCTCTCAAAAGTTCCGATTTGACCTTTGTACAGCTCATCCACCTTAACATTAGCACTCTCCACAATTCTCTATAATATTTTGTTATAACATCTATATGCTTTGCTTTCACTAGAATAACCAAGAAATATCCCTTCATCACATCTAGGATCAAACTTTCCAATGGAATCATCTCTTTTGATATAGCGTTTACTACCAAAGTTCTAAAATAATTAACTGTAGGTGTATGACCAAACCATAACTCATACTGTGTATTACCAGTGCCTCCTTTGATATGAACTTTGTTAAATGTATATACCATCGTGATCATAGCTTCTCTGCAATAGATATGAGACAAATTACCTTCCATCATCATAGTTATGGCCACATCCAAGATAGTTATGTTTTTTCTTTCCATAACACCATTTTGCTGAGGTGTCTGTGGTGCAGACAACTGTCTCCTTATCCCATGCTTCTCACAACAACTGTTAAATTCATCGGATGTGAATTCACCACCCTAATTTTACCTTAAGCATTTAATAGTCAACCATGCCTCTGTCTCAACTTTAGCTTTAAAGATCTTAAACTTTTCAAAAGCTTCAGATTTCTCTCTTAGAAAAGTAACCCACATCATTCTAGAATAATCATCAATGATTAGCATGAAATATCTATCACCCTAAAAACTCTTTATTCTAGCAGGACCACACAAATGAATATAAATAAGATCAAGAACATCATTAGATTTGTCTTGTATACTTTTAAAATAAGTTCTGACTTGCTTTCCCATTTGACATTCCTTACATATCGGATTATAGGGCTTCACAATCTTAGGTATATCTCTAACAACCTTAGTTGAACTGATCTTTACAATGCAATCAATATTCACATGACACAACCTCTTATTCCATAGCCAACTCTCATCAACTTGTGCAATCAAACATGTCTTCTCACCGGAGTTCAAATGAAAGATGTTACCTTTCGTCTAAGTACCGGTTGCAATCTCCAATCCAGATCTGTTAATGATTTTGCATTTTCCATCCTTGAACTATAATTGAAATCCGTTATCCACCCTCTATCCTACACTCAAAAGATTATGCCTTAAACCTTCAACATAATAAACATCATTAGTGTTATGCTTACCATCCAATGATATAGTTCCTCTTCCTCTGATCATACATGCTTTGTCATCTCCAAATCTAACCAGTCCACCATCAAATTATTGCAAAGATAAAAACTTCCTTTTATCTCCAGTCATATGATGTGAACATCCATTGTCTATTACCCATTCATCCTTGTCTTTAATTTTAGTAGCAAGGGCATTTTCCTCATTTTGAACAACAGTTGTTGGAGCATCTTCCTTGATAGCCAAAAATACCCATTCCTTTCCACTACCAGATCCACTAGTTGGATCTTGTGTCGGTTCATCATTAAAATCAGTCACACCTTCCTCATGCATATAGTAACATGATTTGTATTTGTTTCTCCTGTACTTATGCTTGTTCTGATAATCATGGTTAGGCCTAAAAGATCTTCTAGCTTTCTCTTCAAATCTTGAATTCCTTTCAAGACATCTAGATACAAAATGACCTATCTTATTACATGCAAAACATTTAAAAGGTGATTTTCCTTCATACTTACTTCCTACATGACCTTTAGGTACTCTTCTAGCAAATAGGGCTTCAAGTTGCTCAAACTCATCAACTTCTTTTTTCATTTCCTCCAGTTCCTTCACATATAAATATTTCCAGTCACTCTTGCCGGTTGATGATGCAGATGTGTGAAAAGCATATTCAGTCTTTGGAGCTCCTTAAGGACCAAATTCTTCAAGCTCAAAAGAAAATAATTTTCCAACCAAAGTATCCATGTTAACAAAAGTGTTAGCCATTATTCTCAGCTCATTAATTGCAGTAGCCTTCATCTTGTAAGTCGGTGGCAAAGCTCTCAGTACTTTAGAAACAATCTCATCTTCACTTAGAGATCCACCACAACACTAAATCCGCATAACAATTTCATTAACTCTTTCCATAAAAGCAGTAATCCTTTCATCTTCTCCCATCTTCAGATTCTCATACCTCACCCGGTAACCATCAATTTTAGCAATTTTAACAGTAGGGTCACCTTCATTAAGAGACTCCAACTTATCCCATATAGCCTTTGCAAATGATTGGCCAGTTAATCCTATAATTTGTTGATCAGAAAGTGCACTTAAGAGTGCTTCTCTATCTCTACAATCATTTTTCAATGTCCTTATCCAAGGTTGTCGAAGGAGGATTTCTAGATGCTAGATTATGAGGAGTATAGCCTTTCTCCGTGACCTCCCAAATCTCTTTCCCAATACATATCAAATGAGTTTCCATCTGAATCTCCCATACCCTATAATTTGTCAAATTAAGCTTAGGGGTTTCTCTCTGGAAAACAGATGCAGTTGAACTATTGGTTGCCATAGGATCTTCCTCAAGCGGTTAAGCTTTTGCAGAGAGGACCAAGCTCTGATACCAATTGTTAGGATAACTGGTGGACAATTGAGAGAGGGGGGGGGGGGGTAAATCAGTTGTCAACAAATTATAAAACTTTAAGAACACAAAACCCTTTACCGAAATAGCAGATATAACAATTAAGCATAAACATAAATCATAGAGCAATTACCAACCATCCATAACACATAACACCATGATTTATACATGGAAAACCTAGTAAAGGGAAAAACCACGGTGGGAAGCCTACCCATAGTCAGTTTATACTTCTACAACAAGTATGTGATTACAATAAGAGGGGTCGGCACATGCAGGAAGGCCAACAACCTAGAGAACACTGCATAAACCAAATATCGGAACAGCAGATATAACAATTAAGCATAAACATAAATCACAGAACAATTACCAACCATCCATAACACATAACACCATGATTTGTACATGGAAAACCTGGTAAAGGGAAAAACCACGGTGGGAAGCCTACCCATAGTCAGATAATACTTCTGCAGAAAGTATGTGATTACAATAAGAGGGGCCTGCACATGTAGGAAGGCCATCAGCCTAGAGCGCACTGCTCATCACAAAAGGAGCCTCACTGACTACAAAATAAATCCAAACTACAATATGAAAAGATGAATGAACTGAAAGAGTAACATCTCCTATGCCCGAGTACAATTTTAGTTAAGATATATAGTTGAGGTCTTAAACCTCTTTTACAAACCCAATTTGATCACCTATGATCGACCAAAACCTCTGCATATTATTACAATTTTATTCGCACACAGATAATCCCATAACCCATGACCTACTCCATGATCTACAAAGAGATCTTACATTTTATTTATACCAACCCGGGACCTAAACAATTAGGTTGGCCACCTAAAAGATAATACAATAAATTTGTTACATAATCTTGCAAACCAATGATGAACTAAGTCGGCCTAAGACCAAAACAACATAAACCAAACAATAAATCCAACCAGTGACGCATCGAGAGCATCAACCAACACATTACATAAAATGGAACATAACCTAATAGAATAACCACCAGACCTAAAATAGGTCGCCATAAGCCAAACAAAACACCACGAACAAATGGAACACGAACATGATAACCATTAGCATCTTGATAACCTTCTAGAAGCCACACCAACACCACTTATTGGATTCATTAAAAGATCTTCCACAAAGCGCTGCTAGTAAAACCTTTACTGGTAATCAAAAGGCTTACTAGAACATATGATAGCATCCGGATCACTAAATCTTGAACTAACTAAATGTGATACACATCAGGAACACATGAATAACCAATCCAAACCAATTCCAACAGCCGAACCAAATCGAAGACAAATCTCCAGATCAACATCAAAGAACAACCACTCTACTGGAAGTTTGTAGACAACAAAACAACTATTGTTGACATCAATGACAAACATCAATGC
Organism: Cryptomeria japonica; assembly: GCF_030272615.1. Lineage (NCBI taxonomy): Eukaryota > Viridiplantae > Streptophyta > Pinopsida > Cupressales > Cupressaceae > Cryptomeria > Cryptomeria japonica. Next base: position 67,055,005 of record NC_081412.1, read on the forward strand.
AACACATAATCAATTCCTCCAAATTGCTAACAGTTATTAGGTTTTGAAATTGAAGATTTAGCATAAAAAATACAACTAGATCTTTTCTCATTGTTTTCCTTTTTATAAATTTGATCATGTGCTCCAATGCCTCCAAAATCATCAATATTTTTGTTACTAAAAGAATACCTTGTACACTAGATCCCAAAGGACCACTGTCATAACCCATTTTTTCCACTTCGATTGCCCCTATACTATATTTTTATTTTGTCACCTCACTCATAAATTTTTGTATGAATAATCTACCTTACGATTAGGATTTGAGGCTCAGTTTTCCCATCATCATCAGGTTCATCAAGTTCATCATTACTTTGTTCATTCTCAACATCATTGGGGTGCTCTTTATTCCATAAATTGTTAAATTCTTCATTCTCTGGGATTTCATCAAAATTTACAGTAGTCTTTGGTTCACCTAGATCCTTCCCCATAGACCAGTACTCGTCTATTTTTTATTGTGTCTAATTTTTTATTATACAAGATTACCTCAAATGGTGTAGTATTTTTTTGTACTGGATGGGTTGGCAACTCTTTCATAAAACAATTGTAGCTCTTGATTGGAATTTTGGTGCTTTCTCAATTCCATTATTTCTACTGATATTTGTTCAAAATAAATGCCTTTCTCAATAGTATTTTCCTTCATTATTTTTTGACCTCATCCCAAGAATTCTTATTTTTTAATATTTCTAGTGACCATTTACTTTCATGTTGAATTCTACTTGTAGCATTCTTGTTGGCTACAAGTCTTTCTTTAATAACATCACATGAGTTGTACTAATAGTGACAAATAAATTTGAAAAAAAATCATTTATAACATTGAATGCTTTCCTCTCAAATTTGAACCCTCCACATGACAAAGGTAACAAAAGAAATATGGTCTTATTTTGCTTACTAAAAGAGTATAATTGATTTATACTATCCAACTACCATATATATTCCAATAAAAAACCCTTCTCTATCACATTTATTGGAAGTTTGTAGGGTTGTTCTCTTCATCCATAAAATCTTAGCATGGTATATTCTTCCATGAAGTATGAGTCAACAAATTATATTTCTGACCTCAATTTGATCCAATTTCTACAATACTTAGGCAATTTAGGCATTGGAGTATTTGCAATTTCTTCATACAATGGAGCCAAAAAGTAGTCTACAAAATCATATTAGTTCCTTATCATTCTTATTGAATTGAATCTAAAGCTTGTTGTCCATTTCCAAAAATATTTGACTAAAATTCTACAAAAATAAATAGCACTAGTAGGTTGTTAAACTAAATGTCTTAGTGTTCCAAGTGGGAGTGGAACCCCATTAAATCATTGCAAAATATTTTTGCATCAATATTGCAACATGCTCAATAAATCTATATTTATCAGGTGGAGTATTAAAGTGTATATTAGATAGAATTTCAATGAGGCTTGCACCCACTTCCCTATTACTATCCATTCCAAGGAAAAATGCTAGCATGAAAAATGTTTGTTGAGCCCATGATTTAAATTTTTCAATTTGATAAAGAGGCTTCTAATTTCTTGGGAGTATGATACAATCCGCTTTTTTTAATTTAGAAAATAATTTTTACTTTGCTAATCGACTACCTTAAATTCAACAACTAGTTTTTCAAGGTCAATGCAGATGTCTCCAAAATCTTCAGATGGAATGCCTAACAGTTTTCCAAGTCCTTCTCCACTAATGTGTAACATTACTTCCTAGCTATCATTTTTAACGATTTATTTTTTATTATTATCATAACTTTGAGTGCAAGACATTATAAATTCTCGAAAGGGGAAAACCTCAAGCAATTTCATCTAACCCAATCTACTCACCCACAATCTCGCCATACTATAATTTGGTCTTATTTTAGTATTCCTAATCTTAGTTTGTTTTTTATTTTTACTCTATCCCTTATTCTCAAATATATATCTAAGTTTTTTTTTTAGTTTTACTATATCTCTTATTCTCAAACATATATCTAAGTTAGGAGGTAATCCAACCATAGATTGTAGGATCATAAATATCATGGTATTCATCAGTGAAACCTTCGATTTCAAGCAGTCCAACACAGTCTATTTTTTGACATGTTTTTCCTTTCCCAATTTTAAATTTGTTGTTGTCGGTATACATGCTTGTAAACAGACAACCCTAAACCTCAAAAAAATAAATTTATAAATTGAATTCTTATAATCCTATAGAATTGGAAGAAATGTATGATTTCTAAGTTTCAATGTTTTTTAACCCAAAATTTAAACAAATGAATAGGAAAACCAATTATGTTAAGTCCTACAATATCTCATGTTCACTGCAATCTCCTTGACCTTAGTTTTGAGTCCCCCTTCTTGTTTCAAATTATTTTCACTATATCAAATAGAAGTTGCAAAAATATGGCTTAACTTATTATTTCTCTTGATATTCTACATTCCTCAAATTCAGTGAAAAAGTGAGTGAAAGTTTTTCTGTTATGAATGATGAGACAACAATGTAGACAAAAGGCGGTTCAAGAAAAGAGGTCTTGCACTCGCACGTAATCAATGAGGGACATCTATGTTAGAGCTAACTGGACCAATGGTAGTGACCACAACACAAGGCACACTTAAATATAGAATTAGGAAAAATAAAAAATAATTTGAGTGAGGAGATTACTTGCAAGCTCTAAGAGCATATAATCCAAAAATAACTAAAAAAAATATGAAAAAAAGTTGAATGATTTTTCATTTTAAGCATACTTTTGAATAGTAGATAGAAAATCTTTAGGAACGATGTCTTCTTAGGGCTACAGAGTCAAGTCATAGTATGTAACTATATCTATTTAGTAAATTAAATTCTAACTAGTGGGTTCCAAGTATTAATGTGTCACATTAACACCCACTAATTATGAAATTTGTTATAAGTCTTCTTTTAGATCTTTAACATATGACTCAACTCTTTATGCTTCATTCAAAGCATTTTAATATTTTACTTGAAAATAAGCAAAAAATAAACCATACAACACAAAAAAATTGCAAAGATGAAATGAAAGATCCTTGATTAGTTTATTTCTAAAAAAAAATGAGTATACATCTTGGAGATAATTATTAAAATTACATGTATTATTACTGTTGTATTCTAATAAATTTTCTATACAAACATTAGCACTTATAGACTATGACTTCTTATGAGACCTTAACACTAAGACTTAACACTTTCACAAAAGGCTCACCCAAACAAAATTTACAATCCTTGTGCAATGGCTTAGAATTCCCTTTATAACAAGGGAGAAAAGAAGATTAAAACCATTGTATGTATTTCATATTTTCATTTGACAAATATTTTTAAAAAGGAATATGTAGAAGGTATCATGGATCCACTAGAAGACAAAATTAGGCTTTATGCTTGTATAGAAAATGTTGAAGTTGTTGAATTTGTTGGGGATATAGGTACTTGCTTTAAGGAAGACATGCCCACATAAAAATTGATCTTAAACTAACACCAAAAACTATTTGAAGCAACCTTCTACACACTAGTGACCTCTTGTGGATGGTGATGTGGAAAAATATCCCATATCTTGGACCGATTGAAATACAAATCAAATTTCCCATTTCATTTCATTTCACCTTGCATTTTAAAATGACTTAGTCATCATAATTTACGATCCATTGTGAATACTCTTTTTTGTGCAGCATTTGAAATAAATAAATCTATAAAACCTTTCATTATGCATGGTGTATCTAGCATCCAGGATTTTCCTAGTTTCTTTGATGAAGTTATCAAAAATTTAACTAAAATAAACAATCCATCATGTGTTATTCAATAAACCTATATCTGTATTTTCATCAACTAACACACAAGATGACTAAGTGGGAACCACCATATTGAATTATTCTTTTCACTTATTAAATAGATTCAAAATTTTATTATAACCTAAAGCACCTCACACCACTCCCTTCTCCCTGCTCTGCAAATGGTTCAATTTTCTCTTCACTAGTTTCTCTAGTTTAACCATATATGCCACTAATTCCATTATGATAAACATATCATGCATGTAAATTAGCTATCCATATGTTTGTGGATCAAACTTCACACATTTATAAACTGTTTTGAGCATTGGAGCACTGGAGGTCCATTTGTTCACTATACCCTTTAAATTTTGTCTATCAATCAAATCCTTCTCATATGTATACCTCAAATCTAAATAAGACTTCTAAGTATCATCTAATTTTTTTAGCATATTTGAAATTTTGAAGTCTAATATATTTATGATAATTTCAATCAATTATTTTTTTGTTTTTCCTTTCAAGTCCTCCACCTACCCATCCAATTCTTTGATTCTAGCATGGCAGGACTCTTTCTCCCCTAAAGATAATTTTGTAGATATTAGGGAAGCTGTGATAACTAAAATAGAAGAAGATATTGAAGACAATGTCAACTAAGATTTTAATTGATTATTTTTTCTTAATGTACTTAACATGCAACTTATCATATTTTGATTGTAACTTTTCGGTTGATGCTTCACTGAAGAGTATTTTGTTTATTGCCAAGGATGCATCTTGGGGAGAAGATGTGTTTGTTAGAATCTTACAATTATACTTCTTATCATTACATGATGGATCACTAAATTAAGGCTTACTGGTGTTTGGGGTCATTGCTGAAATAGCCAGGGTTTCAAAATTAGGATTGAAATCGGATCCTGAGAGGGCCAATTATGCTTTCTCTTTAGTGAAAGATCTCGATGTCTTGCCTTCTAATAATATCCAATGCAATTGCAAAGGTAAGTCCCATTCTAGAAACAAAATCATACCACTCTATTTCACCATTCTTCTCCCTTCTTCTAGATTAATATCTTTGAAATCAAACCTTACCTCATTTAGTACTTCTCTTCTACTTTGCTCATATTGAGAAGGATATGTCATTGTCATTCTTGAATTTTATTTTTTTATATGCATCCTTCTTACTCATTATGAAAAAATTCCTAAAATCCTACGTCTTCATAAATGTATAAATTTTCACGAACAATGCACAGGAAAGGACTCTAAAATCATCGGGATTATTATTGATGCACCTCAAATTGATTGCAATTTTTTCCTCGGGCATGGTAATAGGGTAAAAGCACAATGTTGTGTCACACTTTTATAAAGGAAGTGGCCAACACAACTAAAACGGTTTAACTTCAACCGCATAAAAGTGACATTTCTAAATTGAATTTCAAAATGATGTAAACTGATCAAATATAGATATATTAATAAAATTTATCTCTGTTATTTTTTAATTTTTTTTTTAAAAAAATTGTCATTTATTTTATATATTCAAAGACAAATTTTTTATTGCTAAAAAATGTTGAAAATCAGGGGTTATAGTTGACGTCACCAAATAAAATGAACATGAACTTATTTTTTTCTGATTTTAATTTTCCAAATAGACATATATGTAGTATTAAAGAAAAAATTAAATTTTGATGTATATTTTTCTCGTAATAATATTTTTAAGTCCAAAATAGTCAAATTTGGTAGTTTTCATTTGGCGTCACCTTTTGTCTACTAAATTTATGATTATCAAAGAAAAATTATAACCTTTTGGAGAAGATTCTCTCATCTAGTGAAAAAAAAATTAAAAATATATATATATATATATATATTTGATAAAAGTGGATGAGACCACTAAAATTATATTAAATCTTTAGTTTTTTTATAGGTGTCTGGTTCAAAGAGCACTGAAGGGAAAGAACCAGTAAGAAAACCCTTCAATATTTCTCAAGAGAACATAAGCCCATCTACCCATTACAAAAGCCCATAGGCATCCCAAATAAACCCCCCAGATACATAGCCAACCGCATTAGATATAAAGGAAGCTATGAGAACCAGTCTAGAAGAGAACATCTTAAAATGGAGCCAAAGATGTCCAACAAAATTTAGTGCCATCACCCCAAGAGCCAACCTGTCTATACACCACATGAGTCCAAGGCTCTGAAGAAAACAAAACTCAAAGCCAGAAGAGAACCAAGAATAAGTGATCCTGCCAGCACAAAATGGTGAGAAAACATATGCCAATCCAGATAAGAAGGAGAGAAGGATAATGAAGACCCTCAGGAAGCAGGATGAGACCGATCCAAAGAATAATCCAAAGCAAAAGCCAAAGAAGTAATAACAGGATAAGAAACCCTCTGCAAAACCATGTTAACTTTTCTTTCCAATTCCTCAGAAAAATCCACCATCCATCGATTTTGACAAGAAATCTCCATAGAAAACAAAACATTTTGTTAGAAAGGAAAACAAAACAAAGATAGAATGAATGCCATAATTGCACGCCATCAAGACTATAACAGAGAATGAGATCACTAGATCATAATTATCTTCCCATCATAAGAGAAAACAACGAGCAAGAAGTTGCTCAAGCAATGATGAAACCAACTCATGTCTCACAACATCCCCAATCATTTAAAATATAGCTCCCTAAATCGCAGATCAACCACGGTGTGAGATGATTCACAGAAAGGACCAATTACTATCATTAAGATATGAAACCCCATGGTAAAGGTCATCAATCTTCCGACCACAAAGAAAAATGATTACAAAAAAAAGAGGATCTAACAGTTATTACTAACATACCCTTGCTGAATAGATAATCATTAACATGTAATGAGTGTCGGTACCCAACAGTCCCCAAATTATCGAATCAAAATGCCCACCAACAAAGATAACCAATGACCAAGCACGCAACCAAGTAGGACAGATAGATAGTAAAACAAAGGCCCATTCAGTACCAACACTACCAGTCAATCAAAAGATGCCCCTCCATCCTCCATACTTAATGAGGAGGTACTACCAAATATAGCTACAACAAAGATGCTGCCATAAGGCAAGACATCATCCCCCCTATAGCCATATAGGGAAGTGAAAAACCACATAAAGCAAGGAGACGGGAGAAGACAACAACATAGTAGGAATCTCAATCCGATAGTAGAAGCCACAACAATCTCCCTACTTATGAGGAAATTCTAACAGGAAATGTCAACAACAAAGATATTGTCCCGAAGACCAACACCTTCACTACAGACACTAACGAAAGAAAACCACACCAAGTATAGAAAATGAAGTAGGTTTCTGAAAGGAGGGCCTGCTAAGAAAGAAGCTTCATGCAAGAAACATAAATGTCTGAAGGAGAAACTTCTAAGAAATCAGCACCCTCAACAACAACCTTATTCGCTAAGAAATCCGCAATGACGTTGATCTCCCTAAAACAGTGAGAGATAGAGAAAGTGGAAAAGCGCTTTAATTGCACAAGAATGTGATCTAAAAAATACTATAAATGCCAAGAGAGACATTTTTTTGCTACAACTACCTGAAACACCACCATTGAATCACCTACAATAACAATATCTTTAATGTTTAATGAAAGAGCGGAATCAAGCCCAAAGGATAAAGCCTGGAACTCAGCCACATTATTGGTACCTTGACCAATATGTTTTCCGACGACTTTGATAGTCTTCGAAGAAGGATAAAAAATAACTACTCCAACACCAGACCTTCCCGGATTACCCTTAGAAGCCCCATCAAACTGAAATTTGAATGAAGGGAAGGGAGGAGGACTCCATTTAGCCATTTTACGTTTAACAAGAGAAGATAGACCACCTGATATAGCCCCATGGGAAGGCATCAGATGAAGTGAAGACCATTTCCAAGTGACCCAATTATCGTAATGAGAGAAAGACCTGAGGTGATCTAAATTTTTATGGATGAAAGAATGTACCACCTCACTAATGGAGGTTTGGATTTTACCAATTACATCAATCAAGGTGGCAGATTTATGTTTGAAAATTCTAGAATTCCTTTCAAGCCAGAGATTCCAAATCACCGGTGATGGGACCACAACCCGAAGGGATGAATAAAATGAAGAGGAAAACAACAAGGGCCAGGCCATGAATTGCAAAAATAGATTAGGATAAATAGAAAAAGACCAACCAAGCATGCCAAATAGCCAATACCAACACTCAGAAGCAAATGGACAAAATAGGAAAAGGTGATCCATGGATTCCATACAATAACCACAAAAAAAACAAGGAAATACTGTTGTAATCCCAAGTCTGTCCAATCGCATCCCAGTGAGGACTTTATCTTGGACTGCCAACCAAGCAAACGACCCTACTTTAGGAAGACAAGCCGAATGCCAAAATAGCTTAGAAGGCCAGCAAGAGGGTGAAGAAGTCTGAACCAAAGAATTATAACCATCTTTTACTGAATATGAACCTGCAACATTCTTAATCCAGACCAAGGAGTCCTCTTTATTGTGAAAAACAAGAGGTCTTTTGTGAAGTTCTTCTACAAAATCAAGTATAAGATTGTTATCAATAGACAAGGGAGGAATATTCTTCCATTTAGCCACTACACATGGACCTGTGGAACAATGTCAAAATAATCTGCAACAAAAGGCCCCCAAAGATCTGATAGAATACCAGGCAAAGGGGACCAGTCTCGGATAACTGAAAGAGCAGGATGCTCATTCCAGACTTCATCCTGAAACTGGGCCTTTTTCCCATTATGGACAACCCAAGATAAATGTGGTAAAACAACCCTCCTACAAGATACCAAAAAGTTCCAGAATGTAGAACCCTTCGAAAGAGATGTAGTAGTAAAAATCCTCTCTCTAGAAGCACCCCTTAAATACTTAGCAAGCATGATGGAAGCCCATTTTCTATGAGGTTCTGCATATAACTTCCATACCAATTTCGCCCCCAACGCCTTATTCTAAACAATGAAATCACGAATACCCACACCCCCCCAGCTCTTTGGGACGAAAAATATTGTCCCAAGCAAGGAGAGGGTTCTTCTTCCTACCTCCCAAGTTATCATTCCAAAGGAAGGACCTAAGGGAAACCTTAACGTCCTTAATAACTTGAGAGGGAGCTTGCAAAATAGACATCAAATATGTGGGGATGGCATTCAAAACTAATTTGATTAAAAGGATCTTACCAGCCATCGTAAGCCACTTGTGGTTCCAGGAGGAAATTCTGGAGGTTATTTAATGGACAACTTTATCCCAAAAGGAGGCCTTTTCCGACCCCAGAAAGAAAGGAATGCCCAAATACGTAATGCCCTGCCAGGAACCCTAAAGGAATGCAACACTACTAGGCACTAAAGGGTGAAATAATTTTTTTTAAAGATTAAGTGCATTAATAATAACATTGCACAATAAATAACACAGCGGAAGTCTAACACATGCTATCCTAAAGGGTTACCAACGAAGATTACTTCGAAACTAAACAACTACAAAAGGTTAATCCAATTATCCATCTAATTAGGAAATTCAATTGCAATTAATAAAACCATTCTTATAAAACTGAATTCCATATTGAAAGATTTAAAGTGATATAATATATTGATTTCAAATGAAGCATTTACATAAAAGGCATAGAGATAACTGAAAACAACATACATTCCACTGAGTTAAGTTTACATTACTCAATAATTACATGGCTTCCATAAGCACAAATGAAATACATAGGTTACAATACCAAGGTTACATAGTTTACTGATACAATGACCACATGGTCTCAAATATACAATAATCTTGAACACGAGCTGATACAAGAGTCACGAACCAAGAGACTCCAGCGAAGCTGATCCTTGCATGAAGGTATGAACAGGATATCCGATGGGAAGTGGCACTACCACTTGACCATGTGATCCCAAAATGGAACCACCCCACCGTGCTAGGAGATAGCAGAAGACCCTCAAGCAAGCAAAACAAGAAAAGTACAACAGTACAACATGACTTCACTATACTCATGTGGCTCGATTCACAAAATACTAGTGACCCTAAAGAGAGAGTGTCATCACATGGCTTAAGATGGTTACCCTAGGTAGGTCTCCATAGGTCCCGGCCCCCATCCTGGGTTATCCTAGTAACCTTTCCCGAACCCCCAGCTCCATCTAAGCATCATGTGGACCCTACCGACCTTTCATGAAGACAAGGTGGTAGGTTTGCCATTCCAGGCCTTCCCACAACACCTTGAGCCTATAGAAGCACTCAACCATGTGCAGGGTGCAATATCTTAATTAAATTTATAACTACCCACCCCCTAATAAATTTTTAGATTATCACTTATTAACTGACTTTCGAGGGGTTATTCTGCCAACCACTTCGGGTGCAGCCCCCGCTCGAAAGCCACTCTCTCATAGGACACTATCAGGTACGGTCTCTCTACAAGTACCCTATGGCAACACTGACAACCATATCTAAACCTGACAAAATACAGGTGAAGGATGCACAAATCAATAATCCAGGATTGACCATTGGACATAACACACAATGACTCACATCAACGGGATTACACAACAACACCTGACCAAGGGGTATAACAACATATGACATAATGACAACTCAACCAGAATTGCAACGAAATTAAGCTTGACTGAAAATACCATTTACACAAGATACTAATACAGACAATCTTTTCATTAAACAACCAAAAGCATAAAATACTTGCAATTAAAGATTTTCCAGAAAATAAGAAATTACAACTATATTAAAACAAGAAAATCAATGTTGTCATTTGTTCAATAAGTTTAAATAAACCACATTAAAATTAACCCCTTAATCATTTGTTCATGATTAATCTACAAATAAACCCGATTAGATTATATCAATAATTTAAATTAAATTCCATTTTAAAAATATATATAATAATATAATATAATTATATGAATATATATATTCTTCGAATATAATATCATATAATTATATCACATTAAAATATAAAATAAAATGACAATTTAATTGTGCAATAACTTTATTTCCAAAAATAACCTATTAACGAAGAAAATAATATAACCTATTAATTATTATGTATTTAATTATTTCTGTTTATTTAGGGTTCCTAGTGGGGCATTACAAAGTACATACACAGAAAGGTCCCTACTTGAAAACTCCAAAAGCAAACAAGTCTATCCCTGACTAGAGGGGAGACATTCATGAAAAATAATTTGGACTTGTGATTATTAACTCTTTGTCCAGAAAAAGCAGCATAATCAGAGATAATTTTCTTTTTAACTCGAGCCTCCCTCGGAGAGGCTACCCCAAACAGAAGTGTGTCATTAGCAAACAAGCAATGGGATTGTGGGGAAAGGAGGCCATCCACTCTAATACCTGACCATAAACCAGATGTTGTGGCATTAGAGATGGCCCTACTTAATGCTTCTGCCAAAAGAATAAATAGAAAAGGAGACAAGGGATCCCCTTGCCTAAGTCCCCGGGAGGAAGCAAAAAACCCCAAAGGGGAACCATTAACCAAAACTGAGAAGCGAGCAGAAGATATGCATGAAAACACCCACTTGACCCAACAACACGAAAACCCCAAACGATACAAAACAACCACAAGGGACTGCCAATTAACACGATCATAAGCCTTAAGCATGTCTAGCTTAAGAATCATGGTCGGAACCTTTTGTTGAGATATGGAGTGCAGAATTTCATGAGCTACAATCTCACCTTCATATGTCTCCCAACTAGGCACAAAGCCACCCTATTCCAAGGAAGGAGCCTAGAAAGCCTAGTCAAAATTGCCTTAGTAAAATTTTTGTATAAAGTAGTACACAAGGCAATCAAACGAAAGTCCGAAAACGAGCTAGGATTGTCCACTTTCAGAATAATAGCAATAAGAGTAGTATTAAGCTCTCTCAAAATTGACCTATTTCTTTTGGATTCCTACAAGGCTAACAACACATCATTTCCTATAAATTCCCAACACTTCTAAAAGAATAGAGCCGTAAAACCATCCGGGCTCGGGGCCTTTAATTTTTTTTATATCATTTAATTTATTTTTTAATTTCTAATCGACTTCTTTTTTAACTTAAAAAACCTACTCGCAATGTTTAATTAATAAAAAATATTAAAATTAATCAAAATACTAAAAATATTATATTTTTATATTCGTGACTTCGAGCTCTATAAAAGGGTATTTTTTATTTTTTGTAAAAAAATATTCTGCTTGAAGAAAAATTGAGAAGTGAAAAGTTTCAGAAATACAGACAAAATAGGTGATTTGGCTGCCACATCACTTGCCACATAGGTGAGTCTGACCGAATTCAGTCCAGCCGGACTAAGTTTGACTGAACTATTTTTTTTTTTTTTTAATTCTAAGCTCAATGCTCAAAAAAAGTGAGATAATGTAGCCAAGACTCCAACCGAACTGAGTTCAGCCGAATTCTTGGCATCATTTAGGCACCACACTAGTGACATGGGGTGCCACATGACTGGGTGGTAGTCTGGTCGGACTTAGTCCGATCATACTACCCCTATTTACCCCCAAGTGCGACACAACTTCATGCTTTTTCCCAATAGTAGTGATCTTTGGGAGTGATGGTGGGGTTTGATTCACTTCCTCTTCTTCCCCAATTATGTTCTCTCTCAAATCCTTAGTTTGATAAACATCTTGAGTATCCCCTATGTATGCAACCAAGTGTTATTGCTCCAAATTAATCTTCATTACTGGTTGCTCCTTAGGAATATTTGGAGCCTGCAATTGCTCAGGGATAGTTCAATATGTGGGGAATGAGGTTTTTTTGTAACATTTTCAATTACAACAAGTTCATTTCATTTAGTAGTGGAGGCCTGAGTCGGAGGAGAAACACATGGACCTTTTTTTTTATTGATACGAAGGTCTTTATTTCTCTTTGTTGAGGCTTCCCCATCAATTGATCTTCTTTATGAAGCATTTTGTGCATTCTAGTAATGTGGTCATCAATCTTTGCCTATGCACCTCTATAATATGGATTTTCTCTTCTCCTTTTCTCCTCACCCTCATAGATTCCCACTTGGCCCTCCTAATGGCCACTTCTTTGATTGTTGTACAATATCTGATTACATCTTCCTCATATTTCATCTCAAGAGTAAATGTTGACTTATTGAGATCTGTCTTTACCTTATTGATAAATCCTTTAGAATAAAAAATCTTCGGATGCTCACAATCCATCATATAAGATTGAAATGTGGAATAGGCTTGACCTTATCCATCCTTGTGAGAAGTTGTGATTTTATAGAATTTTTTTGGTGCCAAGGAAAAAGGACCTCTTCTTAGTACACCTTAAAGGAGTCTTATCAGTTTCATTTAACAACCATATAATATCCAAATAGGCTGATCATTTTAGGGACATAGCTAGGTAGGATGTGAGGGCCTATTTGTAACCATAAACTCTGATGGTGTTAGATTTCGCATATAGATGCCAATCTACCCAATTGTATGAAATTCCAAAGTTGGGCAATCTATTTTTAGGACTCAATAAACCCCCCAAAAAATGTGCAACTTGCGCTTATCTCTCATAGGATCTAGAACTCTTCTAACAAAAAATTCCTCAAATAGAGGAAAACAATCATTCTTATAGTAAGGATCCTAAATGTATGTCCACTATTGCAAAAGATATGGGACATTCTTGTTGTCCTCATGCCTAACCTCCAAGGCTTTGTGCTATCCTTTCTTTCCTTAGTATAAAAACATGTGGCACATAAGGGATTACAATTTGAACTTAACCTATTTGGGTTAGGCCTTGATCAACACTAATTTTTTGTGCATGTTCTAGGCTATGAAGGTAGAAAAATCATATTATGTGTTTCCCATGAGGTCCCAAGTGCCAAGATCCATTTACATTAAAGGGATAGGCATATTTTCTTGTGCATCCTCCCCCAACACCTAACACAAGGTGTGGTAGGTCTTAATATAATAATCTTGAAATCTTTCAATGGTGAAGGGATATCTTTCATTTGGGAAATATTAATTGACCTTCCATCTACCCCTTTTACCATGTGCCTTATCAAATAACAACTCCTCAATGTGATCAAGTTTGTTAGATATTTTTCCTTGAGCCTCTCAAAATTAATTTCCTTACTAGTTGTCTGATTTAAACCAAATACCTCATAGATGTATTTTTTTGTTATGCTAATTATAAACTACACCACCCTATGACTTAACAACTCTTTATTTCTCATCATAATGCTTTTTCACTGCTCTAATGAAATCCAATAAACAAATATGTTTGGAATGACTATTTTTTCCAGGACTGGTAGCTATGCATAATCATTGGAGCATCCACATTCATCTTTTTCTACCAATGCTCAAGCAAAGACCAACCAAATATAGGGATATTTGCATCTCGACTATCCCTAATGCAGTCTAGTAATTTATCATCTCAACCCCCAAGGTTGTGGACATTAGTTGGCCTTGAAGAAGACCCAAGTAATTGTGTGAACAAGTCTCTGTCCAAGGATACATTTGATGAAGAAGTTTGGGAACTTGTCTAACTCATTTTTGTGACCTTCTACAAAGTTATAGTTTTGAAATACCCTGCAAATATTAAAATATAAGTGCGCAACACCCTTTACACAAATTGCCAAGCTAGAAACTTTTTGCACACTCAATAGAACAAGAAAATGCAAGAATTTTAAGAATTTACCCAAAATGATACAATTGTTCTTCCTCTATAAATCCTAATTCTTCATCTTTCACAGTAGATAGATTCTCTATCTTCTAAGTCTCAAAGTGAACACAAAGTGTGAATTAGGATTCTGATATTGCAGTATTTCTAAAAGTGGATAGAAAGTGGCAATTACAATAGTGTTGTTGCAATATTTGTTGGCTAAAATAGTAGAGGAAAGAGGATTGAGATTGGAATCAATGATCAATCATGTCACAATTAATGCTTGTCACTCGATTCAAGTGAAAAAATTGTATGAAGAAGATGAGTCTAGCAATAATAACATGATATCTATTATGAAGAAGAAAGTGGATGAAAACTAGAGGAACTGCCATAAGAAACTACATGAAGCTTTATGGACAAATATAATTACACCATAAGAGAAATAGAGATGTCTCCTTTAGAGTTGGTGTATAATATAGGTAGCACTTAACCTCTACCTTTGGAGTTGTCAACCATGAAGTTGCAAACTATCATAGAGGATCACTAGTGTCAAACTTCTTTGGAGAAATGAATTATGTATCTAAACAAGATTTAGTAGAGAGAAGACATGGTGGATAGGATTACTCTACACCAAGCTAGAGTGAATAAAATTTCTGATAGGAAGGCCAAAGCCAAAAACTTTATGATCAGAGATATGGTGTTGCTATGGCATAAGAGAAGAGAGTCTAAAGGTTCTCATTGAAAATTTGACTCCTTGTGGAAAGGACCTTTCAAAATCACTCGGGGATGTGGAAAGAATGCTTCTATGTTAGCATATCCTAATAGTATAGTCTTGCCCTTTCCTTATAATGGGCAAGACCCGAAGTTATATCAATTATTTTTTTGCATATCCCAATGGTACTATAGCATCCAAAATTGTACTCACCTAAAATTTTGTCCTCACCTAGGTGTCACTTTAGCATTCTAGTATCCAAGGCTTGATTGCAATGTTGATTGAACTCACACCACTCATATATTTTTCATTTTCATCAACTTCCCAGTTCTACCCCAATTTGGAGTCTTGATTTATAGGACAAAGACGTACCACACCCTGATCCCAAAATATGACTAGGGCGACCATACCCTGGGCCTCTTAATTGGGCCCTAAATTGAACCCTCCTAACAATCATCATTAATTAGCAGGAATTTGGATCTCGTGTCGGCCTATTACAAAAATTCAATTTGATTTTCAATGGTCAAGTATAAAAGGAGGTCTACCCCTCTCATTTGAAACCTAATGAATGATTTCTAAGATTACACTCTAGCAAATTCAAGTGAGCAACCAATCGATCATTCATCAAGCGTTAAAGGAGAAGTGACGTCAAGTTCAAGCATTGAAGATGGCATTCATGATTAATGTTTTATGAAGACATCCTACATGAAACCCTAAATGTTGTGTGTGAAGACAAATAAAACTTCATTAAGGTAAACATTGTGGTTTCAAGCATTACATTTCAGATTCAGTCTTTCCCTCAAAATGAAAGTACATTATTCCTGTCTTTCATTATATTTGTCAATTCAATTTCATGGTTAATTACAAAACTGGGGTTTGACATAAGGAAAACCCCTATGCCCAACATATTTCCCTTTCTTTCTATGTACATTAAATAGGTGTGCCAGGGTTGTACTTGATAAATCCGACATGGTCGACAGGGACGAACTAGTTCAACTTTCAACAATGGAAAATTTGGAGGACCAATGTAGAACTATGCTACCTAGTCCCAGAAAATAAGGTTGAACTTTTGAGAATGGGTTTTACACATCTCCTTTTGCCCAGATCCAAGTTGGTGGCTTAGTGGGACATCTGTATCTTATTGCTTCTATCAATTTACTTCAATAATTCACGATTTTACCGTAATTTCACAATTACATTACAATTCAACTTAGAAAGAGGTTAATCATTGACAAGTAGTTGAATCCAATCAAAATCTCAATCTCTTTCCCACAAGGATTGAGCCTAGATCTATTGGTTTCAACCCTCTTTAAATTTAAGTAGGTTAATTGGGTAAGTTAGTGGTTTTATTATCTTAAACCCTGATTCCTAATTTTCACTACAATATAAGTACAATCTTGCCCCTTCGTTATAGACTTTCCCCTACCATATAATGGGTGTCCTGTGTATTTGTACATTAGTATTTAGGATTTTTTGGTGTTTCAATTTTAATTTGTTTCTTCTAATCCTCCAATGTCTCTTTGGCCATGAATCTTTGACTCTGTTAGCCAATGGAAGCTTGAACCAAAGATTTTGAGTCCCTTTGGAATCCTTGTTAGTCTTTGCCCTTCGTTAGAGCCAACTATTGCATTGGATTAAATGACCCCCCCCTAAAACAATCGCCCAATAAAATGGAAATGTACAAGTTCTTAAGAGCTCTTTCAACCTTCTCCATGATTCTAAAAATCCATTGAGTCTTGTCAAAACATCAAACACTTAGATTTTTTTAATTCATCCTTTTGAAGTGGTTTTGAAATCATTATTAGGGATCAACGAAATTTCCACAACCCTTTGGATACCCGACAATATTTTTAGAACTCACTTAAGTCTATCTAAAAAGACCTTCTTTTCAAACTATTCAAGTCTTTCTTTGTGCATTGATTTGAACCTTGGTTCTCAAAACCCCATCGAAAGATGACAAGGTTTTTACAACCTTATTTTTGTTAGAGCATATTTAGCTATTAGTTGTTTTTTTACAACTAGTTATACTTTTTTACTTAAGTTCACTTAGGAATATTTTTTTAGTTGTGCACTTAGTTTATCTTTTATGCATCCAGTTAGCTAGAGTTGAGCTTTATTTAGCTCCTCATACTTGCACTTTAGTTCTCCTAAATTGAACTTTGTGCTTTCTATACAAGCACCTCATTGTACAATTGCAACTCATCTTGTAATTTTGTATTCTTTGCTTTTGAGTAATATATCATTCTTTTGCGCAGCTCTCATTTGTGGAAGGTGTTATTGTTTGTCGTTTGATCTTGCAAGCTTGAGTTGAAACCTTTTGTGTTGCAAAAATCAACATGGTAGTAGATCATGGATTCGGCAAGCCCCTTCTTAAGCTTTAAGGGTTTTTATTTCTCAAAAGTGTTGCAGGGTCCTAGATTTGTTTTTTTTGTGGATCTGGTTGTGAGTGAATATTTGTTATGAGCTTTGGGCCTAAATAGAAGTTTCCAATGTGTCTGCAATGTCGGAAAACCCTAAGATCGACTATTACTTCATCAAAATTGGAGCAATTCATTTTTTGGGTTAAATTGGCTAAGGGCATGAAAATCGAGGGAAAATTCAAAGGTAGCTAAAAAATCTAGGCACTTTGGCGCAAAACAGAGGTCACCATCGCACTTAGAATGTCTAAAAACCATAAAATTGTCTGTCAATTTGTCAAAATTGAAGATTGGGGAATTCTTTGCCAAAAAAATTCAAAGAGTTTCCATTTTTGACAAGTTTTCATTTTCTATTTTCGACAAGTTTCTATTTTTGGAAAGTTTCTATTTTTGAAAACTTTGTATTTTCGACAATTTTCTATTTTTGGAAAGTTTCTATTTTGTAAAGTTTCTATTCTGGAAAGTTTCAATTTAGGAAACTTTCTATTTTTAGAAACTTACTATTTTCAAAAAAAATCATTTTTTCATTTTTTTTCATTTTTGGGTTCCTTTCAAGCCTTCTAAGCCCTAAAATGCAATCTTCAATTTTTTCCTCATAACTTGGTCATACGAGCTCCATTTTTTGACTTTTGCATATCGTTGGAAAGCTAGTTTCAGTGTTAATTTGTACATAGTGTTATTTTTGTTAGATTATACTCCAAGTGTCAGCTAAAGGCCTCCAAAGTTAGAGTTGTTTTTCGCATTTTCGAGGCCATAACTTGGGAAAACGAACTCCATTTTTTGACTTTCACACATCATCAAAAAGCTCTTGGAGTTGTCTATCCAGATATATTTTTGTTTTTTGCATACTGTCCTCTAGGGACATTTTATCCAATCTTTTGTGTTTTTCACTTCATGGTTGATTACTTGGTCATTATATCTTGTGGAATCCTTATGTTTGCAGTGGATGGCTTCTCTTGGGTTGTCCTACATGTATTTGCAACACTTTTTCCTATTTGGACATTTTAAACATCCTTTTTAGGCACTTCTTCCTTGTAGATGCATTGAGATAAAGTGTCACTCTTGTGTATGGTTTTTGGGGATTTTGCGCATTCTAATGTGCCTTATTTTGTGCATGCACTGTATTATAAAGTGTCATGGCGGGTTGTGTAGTGCCTTTTTTTTTTCCATCACACCTTTGTCCAATGAGTTTCCCTCCACAACAATATCGAATGCTAATGATTCTTGTCCCATGCGTGTGTGCATTAGTTGCATACCCTTTTTCAGTTGTAGGTACTTTCTTGAGCACATTTAGATTCTCCTTCATGCACTTCATGGTGGAACACAGTTTCAGTGGATTTGTCATGCCTCTCCCTTGTCAGAATTATGGGTGGTTTCTACTATTGGTCCTAATGTTTCATTGGTTTTTTCTTGGCGGCGACCTTCCATCCTCAATTGATTAGAGTTCTTCAAACTATTGGCACTTGTATTTTTGACTTGTAGTTTTCTCTTTCATGGTTGAGTAGTGTTGTTGGGGTCACTCATGCATATTCATATGCCATCTGTATCTTTGATTGATAGATTTTTTTCCTTTGTTTTTCATATGATTAATGTTTGAGTAGTGTCATTGTGGGCAAATCCTGCAAATTGTTGCCTTCTTGATCTTGACCATCATCTGGGTTTCAAAGGAGGTTCTTCATTCAGCACTATAGCAGTTATCATTTGACAGTTGTCTACAACTTCTTTGTGCTTTGAGGATATTCTTCATGTTCCTATTCTTTTGGGACATTTATTTGGAGGCTTCTTAATCCTTCATTCATTTTTGCAGTTCATCTTTCTTCTCATGCATTGCATCTCTCACTTTTGGGGAGGGTTTTTTCCCACATGGTTTTTCTCCTTTTCTCCCCTTAGAGAACCTTGATTGGTTTGTACATGGGTACTAATCAGTCATTTTGTTGTCGGGACCCATTTTTGCATTCACACATTTAGAGTTTCTCTACTCACCCTAAGTTTCACTTAAGGGGGGTGTTAGAGCATATTTAGCTATTAGTTGTTTTTTTTACAACTAGTTATGTTTTTTTGCTTAAGTTAACTTAGGAGTGCTTATTTTAGTTGTGCACCTAGTTTAGCTTTTATGCATCTAATTAGCTAGAGTTGAGATTTATTTAGCTCCTCATGCTTGCATTGTAGTTCTCCTAAATTTAGCTTTGTGCTTTCTTTATAAACACCTCATTGTACAATTACAACTCACCCTATAATTTTGTATTCTTTTCTTTTGATCAATATAGCATTCATTTGTGCAGCTCTCGTTTGTGGAAGGTGTTCTTGTTTTTTGTTTGATCTTGCAGGCTTGTGTTGCAAAATTCATGAATATTCCTCCAAGAAGTTTTAAAGTTTTCAAAAAGGAAGTTGCTCTCCAAAGTTTTCAACTTCAATTTTCCTTTGAGCATCAATTTGATGACACAGTTTTTAAACCATTCTTGGGTCCCAACAAGGTTTTCATAACCTAGTTAGAACCCAACCCATAACTCAAAACCTTGAAAATACATTATCTTTTCAAAGAGAGAAATTATTGAAGACTTGAGTCCAAGAAGTAAAGTAAGTTTTGAAACATTGTGTGAAGCCCAACAAGGTTTTCACAACCTTGTCAGCATCTGATCTTAAACTCAAAACTCTATTCATTCTCATAAGTAAAGACATGCAAAGGCTTAAAAGAAAATAAGAAAAAAAAAAAAAAAAGGTTTTGAAACCTCTATCGAATGCTAACACAATTTTGAAAACCAATCAAAAAGCTACCTATTTGTTTCAAATGCTACATTGGCGCAAAAGGAGAGTCTCACCTACCAACATCAATGGCCCTATTAGATCCAAGAGAAATAAATGCAAATGAATTAAAATGGAAAAATGTTCCAAAGCGAGTCATTTTACAAGCATTACAATTAGAATTTCACAGGGGATTTTGAAGATGCAGGAGGCAAAATAAAAAATAAAAAGGATCAACCATCATATAGCAGGATTTGAGGAAAAAGTATCAAAGGGAAATTAATTAGTGAATTTATACTTCTCTTAGTTCCCTAGTTAAAATCTCATACTCAAAATACTATTTTTAAAAGCAATTTGATAGTGGAAAATTATCATTTTTCCTATTGTTATGTTGCCCAATTTATCTCAAAAATTAAAAATTAGGTCTAAGTTGAAAATTGATCACTGAAGTACAAATACTTAGGGTATGAACAACTCTCGAGTCTAAGTAGCACATTGCCATACATAGGAGATATTAGGCCAGGTCATGCTAAGTTGAATGAATTTTGGGAAAGAGTGGATAGAGAAAATAGGACTCCTATCACACCAAGGATGGTTGAGAGTGCTTTATTGTAGGCTAACGACTTTCATATAGTTGTACAATACACTAATATAGTTTTAGAGTGCATAAATAACTATGACCCTAAGACCAAGTAAATTTGACTAATAATAATTTTTTGCTCATCACTACCAACAAAGAAACTATTAATGGGTGTTTTTGCTTGCTTGAAAGAGAGGTATATGCATATTTTGATTTCCTAATATATCACCATATGTACAATGGGAAGTAGTGTAGGGATGTGATCTCTAGATAATAGTTTGTTGTTCCTAAGAAGGGAAAATATCAATTGCATTAGACACTACATAAGTCCCACTTTATTGAAGGTATTTTAGATATGGTACTATTGTTACATGTTAATGCCCATGATTTCAAAGATTGGATGTCATTTTTCATCCAAATCATCATTGTTGGAGAACAATGTTTATATTGGGCATCACTCATCAGTGAGAAATTGCACCATATGATTATAATATTTCCTTTAAATATTTTTTTCTACATGTCTTCATGTCTTTTCTATGCTTTCGATTTCACCAAACAATGGTCATTTTTTTGCCCTATTGAGGCGTATGATAAAAATGTTCAAATCTATGACTACTATGATCACTTACAGCTAGTGAACAACTACAAGAAGTTTATAAGAGTAAATGATGCCAATGAGGTTATTAAAAGAATTGCAAGGTGAATTATGCCAAAGGATCTCCTCTTAGGCTATTCAATTAATCAATCAGTATGGTAGTCACTTCTTTTAGTTCCAAAGGTTTACTTATATTAGAGTTGGCGGCTTTGATGATCTACCTTATAAGATACCTAAGTGCGTTAATGATAAATTTATCCTTATTGAAATTTATAGACATGTGGTTGACAATAATAAGAGATGTGATGAAAGGAAGAAAGGAGACATTCAATTCCCAATAGGCCTTGGCTACTACTTGTGTAAATCTTAGTCTAATGCTCTTAATATTGAGAGAGATGTAGTCAAATTTTCTATACAGTTCTATGAGAGACGATTCCCCTTTGACAACAAAGATTTTGTTATAAATAATTTACAATTAGCCCTTACCTTTAATCACATCCCATACGTTGAAGATTATTTAGGTGACTATGAAAATGATTATGAGGTAAGGAGAAGGTGTTGGATGAGATTGACACTTCAGAAGATTGTCACTTTGAGGTTGAATTGGGATATCTTTGATATTGAAGATGATGAATCAAACTTAGTAGACCCCATCTTAATCACATTCATATGCAACCCATCGTGAATATGGATTGGAGGTTCGGGATAAATATGACATTGAGGTAAAGATTTGTGAAGTTGTAAAAGTAAATCAAGAATAGCTTGCTAAGAAGATGGCTAAAACTTCAAAGGTACAACCACACAAAGCTCAAAACATTACAGGGTAGAGTAACCCAACCCAAACAACCTCTTCATCAAGAACAACACTCCCTTCTACCCAACAATTTGTTTCACCAAGAGGAGGAGGTGATGGTGAGGAGCCTCCTAAGAAAGAAAAATAACCAAAAAAAGACTCGTGGGGAGGGCCACTGAAGGCTAAAACAAATGGATAGTGAGAAAGGAAAAGAGAGAGAGAGAGAGATCATAATTGAGGAGATTATTTTGTATCCATCAATACCTCAACCAAGTGAGTCCATTCCTCCCAATTCTTTAGAACAAGAGATTCTAGAGAAAGCTCCACCTAAGATGAACCCTATCTCCCCTTTTCCACTCATACAAAATGTTAGAAAAACCCCTACCTTAAGGAGAGCCTTGCAATTTTCATTCCCTAGTTCCCAACAATAAACAAGAGTTATAGGTTCTTCCTCTTCTCCCTCATGGCTAAAATAGTCTTTTCAAGAAGAGGAAGATAGTAAAAGTCAAACTACCTAATACAAATATTGTAGGGCAATGTTGCAAATAAATTTTTGAAGGCAAATAAATTTTTTATGGCAAAGAAACTATAGATCACATCTAGGTTAATGGAGGATAGCAACATTGGAATCTATTTATGGAGATAGCTCATCCTTTATCCCAAAAAGAACCTAGTCAGGTCGCAATAAATGATTAAAATGGTTAACTTAGGGCCTTCAAGTAGGGATGGAGATGTACACAACTTTTGAACAATAGTCTCTAAGTTGATTGAGAGGACAACCAAAGACAAACAAGAAAAATATAAATTAAAGAAAGTTGTGCAGCTCTTAACTAACTGCTTAAAATTTCTACTTCATCCTACCCCTCAATGAATAAGCCAAGCTAGTACTTCTTTTGATCCAAGATTAGAAACTGTTAAGGAGATGTAAGTGAACTGCATATCAAATGAAAAAAGTACTGAGTGAGTAAAAGACATGAAGGTTAAAGGGAGCACATTTATTGTAAATATTAGAAAAGTATATGATGAGTTGAAGTTTCTAAGAAACTTAATTGATACAAAAATTGAAAATACCAAACATGAAGTTGTGTGGCAACAAGTGAACAAAGAGTTGAAAGGAAAACAATATAGGCTTAGTAAAGCAATTGCAGAACAAATTGTTCCAACTGTTGATGATCCCCAATGCATAATGTGGAGGAAAAGCATAGAATAGAAAGGCTCTTTTTAGAAACAAAATTTAGAAGAGAAAAGCAAGCTATTGAAAGAATGTCATCAAATAAGAGCTAACATTTTTAAATAACTCACAATCATTAGAGAACCTCTGAAAAAAAGGATGTTGACATTTTTAAATAGCTCACAATCATTAGAGAACCTCTGAAAAAAAGGATGGTGACAAGGAGTCAAGAGCTAAAAAATCAAAAGAGGAATTCAAGAAAACCATAGTGGAATTGTTTTGATGAACATGTCTCCTATAAAGAAAATATACAAAAATTAGTAGTGATTGATGCAACATTGACACAATTTGAAGATGAATGGACATCCATCACAACCAAACTAGATGCCATCTCAATTAACAAGACATTATGGAGGTTAAGAACAAGGAATATAATCATTCCTCAGCATGGGATCACACAACCTTGCAATGATTACAAAGTGAGAGTAGAAGTCAAATAGGCATAGGAAAATGAAGCTAACGTGGGACCCCAAAATGAGCCACCTCAATAATAAAATATTTGGTTGAGAAAATATTTTAAAATTTCTTCAATGTTTATCTAGAAAACTTTAAATTCATATTTAAAGAAGCAATTCAAAGACTCAATGGAAGGTTACATTTGAATGTCTTTAAATATGTAATTGATACACATTTTTAAGTCTCTCCAATTTTAAAAAGTTAGAGACTCATTTTTATTTTTATTTTTATTGAATGAATGGTTTTATTGACATCCATGAGATCGATCAGCCTATGGGACCAAGTACTCACATCCTTAAACTATCTGTATATTCCTTTCAAGGTCTGATCGCCTGCTATGTATCTTGACTAGAAAGCTAGCAATCTGGTTGATCTTATCCTCGTCAAATAAACGGTGCATGTTGTCAGCCTTTAAGATGATCGGAATTTGTGAGTTTTTGTCCTTGTGAATCTAAATATTCATCCTTTCAAATCAAATGCAAGTCTTTGTGCTTTAATTTATTTTCGATTTGTAGTTGATTTGCATAATATTCATTTCCATTCTATATGGTGGAAATATTTCGTCCAAGTTTAGACTATTTTGTTAGTTATACAATCTATGTATTAGAGATTTGTTTCTAAATTTATGTAGCGATAATTTTAAGAAACCCCCCTCAAAAAAAAAGATATTAAATCTTGGTGAATATTTCATTTTTTGAGAAAAATTGTTAATTCTTATTGACAAATCTGTCCATTTTTTTGAGAAAATATTAGTTTTATTGGCAATTTTTTAAATCACAAATTTTTTGTAGAAAATATTGGCAAATCTTGGACAATAATAGGAAATGTATTAATTATCATGGCAAATCCTTCCTTTTTAGAAAAATAGAATTCTTATAGAAAAGTAAATGTCTAAAGGTGGAAATCATTGATGGGCTTAAAGGGTAGACTCTATAATATTTAATTGCTACCATTAATTTAAAATATAATCTAACAACCCTCGTTGTATTATGTGAGATAAATGTACATATATTTTGTAATACTTGTGGGGCCCATAATTTCTTTTAGACCATTGATTTTCATTGAGATCAACAATTCAAAAGAAATTCCAGCCCCCATGAGCATTACAAATTTAAGTACATTTTACCTCATGGAATAAAATGAGGACCTTTAGATTATATTTAAAATCAATGGTGGCAACTAAAGATTGGTGATATGGCCCTAAAGTAACTAATAATTATGACATATTATTGATGAATTAATTTAGATTTCTACAATACCTTATAAAATTTAGGCGAATCTAATCTAATCATGTATCAAATTTGTAATGAATTTTTGAGTTAAAATTTTTAATTAAATAAATTTGTAAAAAATCTGATGATTTAGGTTGTCTTAAGAATTTAATTTTATAAGAAGACAAATGTGCTAGCCAACAAGTACCTCTCTACAACACAATATCATTTTATACGTGTAAATGAAGCTTGCACGCTATTTTGCTATGCTGGCCTTTAATTAATGGCAGAGCACTTAGTTAACCATAGAAATGTGCTATAAAGAGGTCCAGAGGATGGTGATTTAGAATGAAGTGTTCTCACTTCTCATTTTTGATAAGTGTTTTGTTACCTTAATAAGGATTGTGTCGTCATATTATTGAGGGTACAATAAATTCTCTTGCCTCCAATTATGTAGTTTTAGAGGAAAAGAGAGACCAATTCGCTTAGACTTAGGGTAAGCTGATTTGGAAAGAATTTTATGTGTGGAATAAGGCAGGAGAGAGGCCCTCAAATAGGAATTGTCGAGTTTTTATGCCATCCTATTCTTTTCTTGTGGCTTGGTCCCACCCAATCCTAGTGGTAGCACTTTTTCTATCACTGAAACTACTTCATACCTCCAACAAGTATTTTGGGGTTGTTGATCAACCACTTATAGATCCTAGGTTCATTGTCACGACCTCAAGCTGTTATCTTGTTGTTGGTGAAGTAATTCCTAGAGCTGGGGTGACTTTTCTACCTACATTAATATAAGGCATTGCCACACCTCAGAGGCTCCATTCCTCTACTTCTTATCTGTAACAAAGTTGAACATCCTTTTCAATGTCATCCTTTTCTTTCCTGGTGTTAATGAATTTTCTATCACTAAAACTACTTCTCAATACCTCCAGCTAGTATTTTGGAGTTTTGATGGGTCCCTGCAAGATTCTAGGATCACTATTAGTACCTCAAACTGGTATTTGGGTGTTGTTGATGGAATCAATGAATCTAGATTGACTCTTCTACCCACATCAACAACAAAGACCAAGGTATTGGCACAACTCTGCCTCTATTTTGCTATGTTTTGTCACCTTTATAACGACGCTAAACATATTCATAACACCTATAGAAAATTAGTATTGAAATTATGTCAAATGTAAAAGTGATATTTCATTTATGTTGGAATAAATAACTTATATATTAATTATTCACTTAATTGCATTAATTCACTAAATAATTTATTATTTAGTTAATTAATTAATTACAAATAATTAATTAATATTTATCTCCATGCATAATGCAAACTAGGGAAAGCAAACTATGTTTAGATTTCGAGAGTTTCATGCATTTAATTAGTTTATTATGTTTTTTGTGCATACATGAGTGATTCATGCATTCCTTTTTAACTCTCATTCTATCTTGTAAACTCCACCATTTAGGGTTTCTATCTTTAGAGTTAGATTTATTTATAAGGATGTAATATCCTTCATTGTAACTCAAGCAAATTCAAAGCAATTCAATCAATTTTATTGTTATTGTCTTCAATTATTTTGCTGTTCAATTCTCTCTTTATGTGTGATAGGTATTCTTGCAGAAGATAACTGGCTTGTGGGATTCACATTTTACGAATTCTAACAATTTATACATGAGCTTGCTTGTAAAAGGGATATATTGTGTACCATGTAACATTGTAAATTTGTAACTCATTACTAATACAATAAATGGTTGTGTTGTTCTTCATTATTCATTTGCATTAAATAATTATTTTGCGGGTTTGTGTTACTGTCCATTCAGGTTACAAGTAATACTAAGATATATTCTATGAAGATTACTTAGAATGTTTACAATATAGAAAATGTGCATAGATAAACTCAAAAATACTTGATGCCTTGATTTATAAGAGAAGTACATACTTTTAAGGATTTTTCATTACTATTTTTTTATTAAATGGGTCAAAGAGGCTTAGAGGGTCTGCAATCTACTCAAAGTTAGAATTGGCTCAATTATTGGATATTTTTTCATTACTATCTTTGACAATTGACAGTATGTATAATTTAAAACAACTCAAGAAAACATGAAATATTCAAAGTATTTTTTTTATTTTTAACTTTGCTTCTATACAATGGGTAAACTCTATGAAACTAATTTACAAGAATAAACTCTATGGAACTTGATCATTTCATTTATAAAAAAATTGAATTGCACATCAAGGCTACAATTATAGCAACACATATGAAATTTTTAATATAGAAACGTTCACTTATAGACCACAACTTCCTCAATTCGAGAGACCTTATGTAAGAAATTGGTTGTGTCAAAGCTTCAATTGAGAATAGAACCTATGTCATTCATATTTGATCATTTGATAGTGCATATGTAAATATCAAATATTAAATATCATTTTCTATCAAAAAAAATAATATTTATTTTCTATAGCAAATAGCACTAATTAATTAGAATAAAAGACAAACTAAAACCTTAACTAATGTGGTAGTCATTAATTAGCATGAGAATTGATCTACATGATCTCGAGAGTACACTCATGTCATTTATGGAAACTTGTGTGAATTAGCTTATTGTTGACTATTAAATTCGTCCTTGAGCCAAGATATATACATGTGGACAAGATGATGCAAGCCTAAATCATTGACGACCACAAGGCCCACTAACAAGTTTGATATGTGACTCAATTTTGCACCATCGCAACTTTGAGGTGGGACTACTTCGATGAAGTTGTCATATGAAGGCCTTGCACAACGCAATAGGAAGCTAACATTTGTCTCAATTTAAGAGACTTTATGTAGGAAATTGGTTATGTCAGAGCTCTGTCTTGAAATAGAACCTATGATGTTGATATTTGATCAATTGACTGCATAGATAAATATTAATATTAAATATTATTCATTTTCTATTGCAAGAGTACAAAAAAAATTAAATAAGCAAAATAATATGTATAAATATAAGAAATAAACATAAACAAAATACTATGTATATAAAATGATAAATGTAGGCATTAATGGGAGTATCCATGATCGTAAAGAGACAAAACTAATTGAAATTTAAGTTATTTTCTTTAAAAAATACTGATCAAAATAGATTATGTTTCATTATACATTCAAATTTATAGAAGTCTTGGGGTATTACCCATGAATTTTATCAAAATCTCTCAAAATTCATAGAAGTTGTGGTCACTAGCCCACAAACAATATGTCCTCTTCAGACATTGAAATAAAAAGAGAATATTGAACCATATATCGAAAACTTTAAAGAAAAATTACACAAGGCATTGTTACAGATGACCTTCCTCTACCATGACACTAAGGCATCAACTCATTTATCCTCTAGCTCATTGGTAGGCTCCAAGGTGAACAATTTTTTGAGGAACCAGCACCATTTCCATGCCTTTTGTGGTGCAAAGATAGTGGTGTGTGTCTGAAACCACCCAAGAATGGGTACCAACAAATAATTGTCAAGGTTTCCATAGAAAATCTATATCTTATGGCAAAGGAATCCTCACCCCAAGCCATGACGCTTCCACTACCTCATCAATACCACCCAATAATTCTTCCTTAATCGACTCTCTACTCAAATCCGACACAATGTCCATATCTTCGCCAAGATCAAGCAATGGTGCTACAAACTATTATGATATGTCTCTATTGACTGGATATCAATTTTCTAGTCATGAACTACAGCCTAAAGTCCACTTAACTGCATGCATAAGTAGCTCAATATTAACCTACGAAATCATTTTCAAATATTGGTCTGAAATGAGTCCTAAAATGACCATTTGCCTAGAATTAGAAATCAGCCTAACTGGAGTATACACGAGAGTATAATTCATTAAATACCTTCAATTAGCTCAAGCAATTTACGATGACAATTTGTTGATTGATCGTCAGATTTTAAAGAAATTGAGCCTTGGCTTTACATGAATGGAATAAATGAAACTTACTTAGCTCTTCATTGCTTCAATTAATTCAATGGCAATAGTTTTATTTAAGATTCATTGTTTTGGTTGTCATATCACCCCACTCACATTAATGTCGAAATAACAACAAAGGCAATTTGAGTTTCACACAGGTTGGTGTTGTCAAATTCCTTGCCATTTGCAAGGTTATAGAGATAAATTCAGCAATCACATCAAAAAAAATAGTCTGTCTTTTCCGAGATATGTCTTTTCTACATACAATAGCATGTCTTTTCTACATACAATAGCATTGATGATCACTAACAACATGACAGATCATAGGAATCACTAACAGGTTTGATACGTGGCACAATTTCACAACACCACAATTTTGAGGTGGGACTGCTTTGATGAAGCGGCAATATGAAGGCCTTGTGCAATGCAACATGAAGCTAACACTTGTCTCAATTCTAGAGACTTTATGTACGAAATTGGTTGTGTCAGAGCTTCAATTTGGAATAAAACCTCTCTCGTTGATATTCGATGATCTGATGTTGCATATGTAAATATCAATCTTAAATATTATTTATTTTTTATCGCAAAAATTTTAAATACTATTTATTTTCTATTGCAAATAACATTAATTAATCAGAAGAAAAGGAATATTGAAACCTTAATTAATGTGACAACCATTAATTTGCATGAGAATTGATTTGCATAGTCTCAATAGTACACTCATGTCATTTATGACAACTTCTTGTGAATTGGGTAGTGGATTATTTGATTGAGGTCTCTCAAAAATGGATTGGGTAGTGGATTATTTGATTGAGGTCTCTCAAAAATCTATTGAAAAAGGATCTCTAGGTAAAAACATAAACGGAAAGATTATAAAACCACTCTAAAAGGATGGGGATGAAAGCAACATTAAGAACTAGAGACCCCTTACTCTTTTGAATGTGTCCTACAATTATTTTGCTAAAATGCTTGCTTTAAGATTGAGAACGATCTTGTGATCATTATTTAAACTCAAATTGGGTTAATTAAAGGTAGATGCATATTAGAAAATTTAATTACTACTTAGGAATCCTTGGACCATGCTAAAAAAAAATAATCAAAATGCTGAGATACTATTGCTTGATTTTGAAAAAGTATATAATAGAGTTGAGCCGTCTTTTGTGATTTTTATTCTAGAAGAAATTGGTTTCCTCTGAAGGATTTGGTAGAATGGTAAAATCTTGCTTCAAGATAATAATGCTCAAGTGGAAGTTAAAGCTTCCCTATCTGATCCCTTCTTTTCAAGTGGATCAATTTGGCAAGGCTACCCACTAGCTCCTTCTTTATTTAGCATTTCCTCTTAAGCACTATTTTACACCCTAAGAACTAATCTGAGTGAACCTAAGTTGCATAGTGTTGTACTACTTGATAGCTCCTTGCTTAATGTTCAATTTGTTGTTGGTGTTGCCGTGTTCCCAGTTTTGACTGAAAGTAATATGGATAACATAATGGCTAGTTCGAAGATCTTTTGCTAAGCTTCTTGTTCCAAAATCTCCAAATCTAAATCTACTTTATTGAGTTGGACAAGTGAAGCCCCTAGTTGGTTTTCAAAACTTGCTTGGCAATGGGGTGGGATCTATAATATTGCTAGATATTTGAGCACTCCCTTTTTCTTAGGCCTCAAGTAGAAGATATTTGGAATCAAATGTTTGCAAAAATTGGAATAACAACTATCGCTCACTTGCAGGTATAGTACAAGTTTGTCAGAGAATTCTTGCTTCCTACTTTGTTTAGTGCTCTTCTGTATGTTTCTTTGCAAGCTACCAAATCAACAATGTTCAAAATCTAATCAATCAATTCTTATGGTTTGATGGTAAAGGGATTAATATGAAATATGTTGTGAAATGGGATTGGTGTTGTCTTGATAAGGAAAATGGTGGCCTAGGTATTAAGGATTTGAAAATCCAAGGTATTGCCTTGGCATCCTTGAAATGGATTTTGAAAGCCATGGTTGGTAAACAACCATGGAAGGTCCTTACTAGAAGAAACATACAAGAAGTAGTGCCTAAATTTGCCAAACAATTACGGAACCTCCATCCTCATGATATTTTGTTTGGAAAATTCAATGTAAAACCTTCAAGATCTACTAATTTTATCAAGATTTTGAAGGCCTGGGAGTTTTGTAGACATTTAATCAATGGTTGAAACAATCAATAAAATGAATAATGTGACATTTTGGTCTAGATCTTTGTGGTGGAATCTAAGTCATAATAATAAAATAATTGCTTAGATCCAAGGGCACTCTGTTGAGAAGTGGGACAAAGAAATTTCTTAATGATATCTAGATAAGTAATAATGTGAAAAGTTGGTCTCAATTGAAAACGGAATTCAATCTTTCACTCTAACAATAGGTAATTTTATTTTATTGAATTCAATCCTAAATGTTTGTAAAAATTTAAATGGAAGGATGGTGCATCTCTATTAAATATCAACTCACATTATCTATATAAAATATTGTCTCGATCCCAAGGGTTACTTGATCATATCAATAAAGTCTAGAATCTCAACTTGCATAAGAAAGAGCGATTTGTCATTGTTAAAACTTGCAAGTCAAATAAATGAACCAAAAAAATGTTGTTTTAGATGGATGCTTATTTTAATAAACTTGTGATTAGTCTTGTACCTGTTAGTGTAGGTTTTTTACTTTCCGTATGTTAGGGGGTATTTATTTTTCCTACACATATATTATTAATCTTACTTAGGTTATTAGGAGTGGTTAACAAAAGGACATGTGGCGAAATACTTCAGCTACATGTGTAACTCTCCACCTCACATGTGTAGTTGAGTTACACACCCTCTTTTGACTTGTTGTGCCACCTCTCATAACCACTATTTTTTTGTTTCCTAAGTGGGTTATGGGGTAGTTGGGTTTCTCACCCTCTTTCGGCTTTATGTGTCAACTTTCTCAAATCCTTTCTTGTCTTCATGTAAGGAGGTTATGCCACATGTTTTGGCATTTACCAAGTAGGTAAAAACCTCCCACATTTTATGGGGTAGTAATTAAAACCTCCCACTTTTTTATGGAAGTGGGAATTAATGCACCTCTCGGATGTATATGCTATTATTTTCCTATATGATAAGAATTATACTCTCACCTTCACTAGTTCAGTGATAGTTCGGTGAGAGTCTTCTCCAAATTCTCTTGTATCTCTATTTTTTCACTCATATCAGATTTATCTTTAGTCAACTATTTTGATCTTCGATCATCTATTTATTGGAGTTGCATGTGATCTATAGCCGACATCAGATCTTGGCTCGGTTCTCGCTTCTCGCAAAATCTAACATGGTATCAGAGTCGTGTTGTTTGGTATAGCTCATTGATTTTCTAGTTTATTTGAGAGATTTGAGACTATTAGATAGCTAATATTTTTCTTAAAAACCAAGTATGCTCTTCTCCTGCATTCTAGTGTGACCTGGAGAATCAGAACAGTTTAAAGGAAAATAAACTTCTAGTTAAATCTAGTTTATATATATGTGTTCTTTGAGATTTGGGTGATTGCAGCTTTTTGGTAATATTGGAAGCTTCTTCAGCATTTTCAAAGTATACAGAAGGCTTGACAAAGTCAAAACTGACTTTTATTTCACCAAAATCAGAGTTTGAAGGACACAGTAAAAACACTACAATGATTTTTTTTATTGAAGTTGTTTTCATTTTTGCTTCATAATTCCAGCTTCTTGTCATTTCCAGGAAAAACGATTTCTGGGTTTTCTTCCCAACATCAAAAAAATTATGACTTTTTGGTGTTGTTCTCAAAAAATTAATATTTTTTTTCATAAATCAAGTTTTAACAGAGCGTGAGTCATTTTTCTAGCTAGTAGATTCAACAACCTCTCTTAAAAGTAGCATAACTTTTGCCTTGAGTGTCAGATTTTTACAAATGAATACTTGAGGGAAAGATGGAAACGAGGACTTTCCATTCACGTGGGTCTCATTTAAAAATTATTCTTTTTCCCATCAGATATTGCAAGTTGAATCAACTGCATTCTTTTCCTTGAATAGGTCATATATTTCACCTCACAACTATGTTTTGCAAAAACAAATAGTTGTTGGAAAGGCATTGAATAATATTGCACAATAATAATGCTTATTATTTCAGATCTTGTATCAAATTTACTTGTATTAAACATTTCTATTTTTGGCCATTGGAGCCTTAAAAGCATTGTAATCTGATAAAAGGCCTTGCAAACACACTAATTATAAAGTGTCAACCTTGTAATATTTAAAGGGGGGTGATTTTTGACACTAGTGGAAAGGGGGGGTGTCTCGTGTGTCTTCTTTCTTCCACTTTTCCTAATTTATTGTAATATTTTTTTTGCTATCATGGATGCATCTAGAGTTCCACTTTTAACACCATATAATTATTGTGAATGGAAATCTAAGATGATAATATCTCTGAAAAGACATGAATATCATCATGTTACTATGGGACTTGAAACTGAACCTCAAGAGGCTACATAAAAGATTAAATGGTTTAATAAATGTGATGAAGTTTTTGGTACTCTGTGTATGCTAGTCTCTCTTGACCATCTTTTTCACATTGAATCTGTCACTTCACCAAATGTATTGTGGACCACTTTGAAAAACTTCTTTGGTAAGCAAGATGAGCTAAGAGGCCATCAGTTGGAGAATGAACTCATAGGGTTGATCCAACCAATTTTGACACTATACAAGACTTCTTCACAAAACTTAAGTCTGTAAGATTGCAGTTGGAACAATGTGGAGCTAAGAAAGATGATAAGCAACTGATCTTGAGTATTCTTTTAAAGCTTGGTCCTAACTATTATGTGTTTGTTTCTACATTCTATGCTACAAAATGTGCCCTAGGTATCACATTTAAAATATCTTCTCTAGATGAATTTGTTGCAGAAATCACTAAGGAGCAAGAAAAATTGGTTCAAATGGGTACAATAAAACCCTCTAAGTCACATGCCTTAGTTGTGAATCAAGGCACAAAAGAACGGAAAGGGTCTAGTAAGCAAGATAAGAAACAAAAGAACCAAGGAGAGAAGAAGAAAGATAAAAATTTGCTACTTCAAAAGCAGATAATCATACCTCTTCATCAAAAGGTGAACAACCTAAGAAGGAGAAGGTCAAGTGTTCTTATCGTAAGAGGCCTAGTCATGATGAACATGATGAAAATATTGTCATTGATGTCAAAGAAAAAACAATGCTATTTGATATGGTAAGATTGATAACAAAGAGATTGATGATGACATAATACTACTACAACAATAGATTGATAGTGGCATAAAAACCGATCCAGAAGTATTAGTATAATGCTAATACACGATGTTGATACAAAGGAGCAGATATGGTCTTCAATATCATCAATGTCAAAGGTGAGAAAACAAGCTATGACCATTACTAGATGAGTTCATAAAGAAACACAAGCAATGACTCAACCAATGCTTTAGATGCTGAAAATAAGAATCACAAAGAATGAAATGAATGGAAAGAGGAAACGAAGCATACTTGTTATTGCGCACAGGCTATCCACACTTTAAGTGCACAACAATTTGTTTTTGAATATGGGAAAATAGGTTTTGATGGGCCCCTGAAACCCATTACAGCCAAAAGATCAAAAGATTTGCATTAAAGCGCAACAAAACACAAAAGACAACACACAAAGAAAAGACAATTGACGAACAAAACGCCAACAAACAAGAGACAACAAGTTAAAAACCAAAAAGGACTGACAGAAGCCCAGATTTAGGTTAAGTTCTGAAGCATTTCAGCAGCTTCCAGCTCCAGTTGTTCCATATTATTAGCTTCCCGCTTGATTTCCTCAATTTCCTTGTTGTGGCTTTGCATCTTTTTAGTTCTCACCCTCATTCTTCTCCCAAGCCCCATTTCCTTATCATCTGGGGTATCATCCTTTACTTCAATAATGTCCGCTATTGCCTTATCCCCATGGTCATTTTCCAGCTTACTGATAAGAGCCTTCATACTAGCCAAGGTAGCCTTAAGAATCTTATGAATTTTCTCACCAATTTTTTAAGTGTGTTCTCACCTACATCAAGTCTTTTTTTAGTGGCCCCTGCTCTATTCTCCGAGCTAAGAAAGCTATTTCGATTAGCATTGATAATCTCCTCTGCATTACCAATAGCTTTGGTAAGCTCACTGAGACAATCTCAGAGGGAATTGAATTTACCCGAGCCTAAAGCTTGTAAAGTCTCAATTTTCCCTACTTCCCAGGCCTGCTTGGTTTTAATGCCAGTAATTTCCTTTTGCATCTAGAGGAGCACCTATTTTAAGCTATCCATGTCATTATTAAAGCAGAGGTCAATATCGAGGTGATGCTCTTCCTGGGTCTTGTCACCTACAGTTTCAAGATTCACTTCCAGTCCCACCTCCCCAACATCAGATCTTTGACCTTCTTTCATGGTCGTATCCTCACCCATCAGGCCCTATCCTTAGACTTAGTCATGAGAGGCGACTGGTCCTTGGTTCCCACATCCTTAGTTTTATGAGTCTTCCTTTTTTGCTTCTATCTCACAAGGGTTTGGACCTCCTCGCTTTGAGTATCCATGTAGTTGTTAGTCTCATTATCCTCATCATACCATCTATCCTCATCCTTCCCTCTTTGCTTCTTTTTGGACGACCCTTTATTTTGTTTCCCATGCTCTATTTTTCTATTTTTCTTGCTCGACCCATCAATTTGGGGGTCATCCTCTGTCTCAGCTTCTGTGTCATAACCTTCACCTTCCTTATCATCAGAGTCATCGAAATCCTCTTTCGACTCGGAAACCTCAGCTATATTCAACTAGACGGTATTGTTCTTGATGTGATTATACAGAATCACCATCAAACCTTCATGCATTGCTGGGTTGATATTGGAGTTGTATATAACATCCTTGATCCCAACATTAAGGGCACAAAAAATATAATATGGAATATAAATTTTATCTTTATATCTAAAGTGATTAAGTAAGACAAAATGGTAGTTGTAAACCCTAGTGTATCTACCATTGAGAGTGATAAATTCCATTATAGCAAGCAAAACCCTTTGCCAAATTAATTTAATTACCTTTGGCGAGAAGTAGGTATGGCTTCCCTTCACCAGTCTAGCTTTCTCCTCCTCATCCTTCAGAAATTTCTTCACGGCAGCATCTGAAATCTTTTTGTCCCTGTAGAACTTGATGTCATCCATCGGAAGACCCGTTGCTTCCGCAATCATAGTTTTAGTCACCTTGACCTTCCTATTGCATGTGGTTAATGTGCCTTTGTTCCATCCCTTCTTGAATATTTTCGTAATTTCGGGTCGTTTCTCCTGCATGCGCTTCATAAAATCAGTCATCTTGGAAGCTTGAAGTACCGCCCAGACCTGCAGATGATTCCTCCATTTATCAATGGTGGTAGCCTCTGTTCTCTTTCGTTTTCCACCCATAATGTTATTGATATCAATTGTCTGTAATTTCAACTAATACTTTTCTTCGCTACAAACTTTCTGAGAGAAACCACCAGAACTTTGTAGGAGTTTCTGATGCTTTTGTTCAAGAGGGAGAAAAACACCCATAAACCATGTGAAGTGAACCTGCAATGATTACTGTACCTCCTTCTTGGCTGCCTACAAAAATAGCTCCTACTACCACGACTTCTCCTAACACCTCGGGAAATAATTTCAAATCTGACCTTGCTTACCATGCAATCTTTCATAAGTTAAGATATCACATTCCGCACACAATACCTCCCCTTCACTATTCCAAGTAATAATTTGCTCGCTCTGTACTGCCTCATTGGCAGCTCAATCATCACTCCTATTGGCCTCTCTGTAAACATGGGAAATGTGGCATTTTTTAAACCCCTAAAGCAACTCCTTGATGGAATCTATGATGTTTCTGATAGTCCACGAAGGTTGATGTTTACCTAGAAGGAAGTTAATAATGTTTTTAGAGTCGCCTTCCAACCATAGCATTTTGACTGATAAATTAAAGGCTAATTTAATTGATTGAAGGGCGCCCATAGCTTCTGCCAGATGATTGGTCTGAATTCCCAAGGGATAGGCAACCGCCCCAGTGCAAAAGCCAACCCTATTTCGAATAACACCACCACAACCAGCAGGTCTCGGGTTTCCTTTTGTCGTGCCATCAAAGTTGGCCTTAAACCAATCATTGGGGGGAAAGGACTAGCAACACAATCTTCTATTTATTTGGTTGATGTTGGAGCCCAAAAAGGCTGGGATATTTCATCTTTTGAGAACATCAAAGTCCTCCTTATTGCTACAACAATGCACCCCCTTGGCCATCACATTCTCAACACAATTATTTTTTATCTTGACCCACACCACTTCAGAGGTGTTAATATCATTCCAGAATATTCTATTATTTCTCTCTTTCCATATCCCCCAGAGGATATGGGCAAAAGAAAACTTCCACAGATTTCTTATGGTGATATTATTGGTAGAATAATGTCAGCTTTTGAAACAATCCTGCATCTCCTCCGGGAAAACCCAATTCAACCCCCACATTTGAAAAAACATCCCCCAAATAGGAGTAGTAAAAGGATAGTGTAAAAAGGTGTGGTTCACAGATTCCTCATTATTAAGATAGAGAGAATATATTAGGGAAACAAAATCCCCTCTTTCTCAAATCATCAGTCGTTAGAATCTTATTTTGAAAAAGGATCCACAAAAAAATATTGATTTTAGGAATCAAACCTAGATACCAAACCTTAGCCTAGAAAGGAGTAGGGTCTTGGGATTGAGCCACTAAAAGGGCAACAAAAGAGACAGAATAAGTCCCTGAGGATGTCCCACTCCACACCATGTGGTCTTCCCTTCTGGTTTTTAAGACAACATGGTTGATCATTAAATTTACCTGCTTGAGTTTGGGATCAATAGATCTGAGGTCCACCCACTTTTGATCTTTCCAATAATCAGCCACTTTGGCATCGATCTTCTCCTTACAATTCTAGATGAGCATCTGAGAGGCCTTCTTATTAAGAGGGGCTCTACCAATCCAATCATCATCCCAAAAGTCCACTTTCCTGCCATCACCTATGGCCCAGACATTGCCGAGACTAGCAATACCTTTAGCCTAAATAACACTGTTCCAAATGAAAGAACCACTTGGTATCTGATCAAAGACTAGGAAATCCTCAGTGGTGAGAACTTTCTGTAAGTACTTAGCCTTCCATATATCATTCCATTCTACTTTTCCCTGATAAATTCTACAATTTTGTTTGGCAAGAAGAGTTTTGTTCAAATTTCTAATATTCCTTAAGCCTAGACCCCCTTCTTCTTGGGTTTACACATATTTTCTCAAGATATGAGAGTCATTATCTTCTTCTCCTCAACCCCAGACCACAGGAAGGCTTTCAGGATTTTCTCAATGGTATCAAAAAATTTTCCAGGGATTTTAAGAAGGCTTAAAGCATACATCGGAAGACTCTGGAGAGATGATTTTAAAAGTTGGAGTTTTCTAGCTTGGCTAAGAAGGGTACCTTTCCAACCAACCATCTTTCTACTGAATCTATCCACAAGACTATTCCAAAACAACTCTGAGGGTTTCAATCCCAAGGGGAGGCCCAGGTAAATAGTAGGAGGCTTACCAATTTGGCATCCAAGGATCTGAGTCATCCTTATTTATCTGTCCTCAGGGGTGTTGAAGAAGAAAAAATATCTTTTCTCCCAATTGATGGTTTTACCTGAGGCCAAGCTATAAGTGTTGAGAAGGTTCTTTAGATTGGACACTTCTTTGATAGTTGATGATCCCATTAAAATGGTATCATCAACAAATTGTTGATGAGTATGGGCTCTAAAACCAGAAGAGGGCCATATACCACAAAGAAGCCCCAAAGAAACAGATTTGTTGATAAATCTACCTAGACATTCAACCAAAATGATGAAGAGTATAGGGGATATGGGATCCCCCTACCTCATACCCCTATAAGTTTTGAAGAAAGGGGAAGGCACCCCATTGACAATGACAGAAAAAGAACGGGTTGAGATGAGTTGATCAATCATCTTAATAAACCTAACTCCAAACAAAAAGATCCAAGCACCTTACCCAAGAAACTCAAGTCCGCTTGGTCATAGGCTTTAGACAAATGCAGCTTCATAACAAATCCTTTCTTTTTCAAATCCACCAGCAAATGAATATTTTCATGGATAGCAATGATAGAGTCAAGGATTTGTCTGTTGGGAAAAAATCCACTATGTTGGGGCAAAATGATCAGAGGAAGAATCCTTAGCAGCCTGCTTGTCACCACCTTAGAAATAATTTTATAGAATGAGTTGCATAAGCTTATCGGTCGAAACTTATCCATAGAGCCAGCCCCGAGCATTTGGGTATCAGAACCAAGAAAGTTGCATTCAGTTCCTTTAAGATCATTCTAGCCCCAAAAAACTCCTGCACGCCTTTAACCACATCAGCTTTGAGGATGTCCCAGAAGGTTTAAAAGAAGAACAACAGAAATCCATCTGGGCCCGGGGCTTTGTTCCCCTCAAAAGAAAAAATTGCTATTTTAACTTCCTCCTCAGAAGGGATGGCCACCAAGGTCTTGTTCTGATCCTCATTAATAGTTGAAGGAATATTCTTAAGGATGGCACTCTAGGAGTGACCATCTAGCCCAGAGTCTGTAGAAAGAAGTGGCGTAAAAAAGTTTGTCTTCCTTCCTGATCTCATCATCCTTCCTTGTTTCAGTTCCCCCAATTCTCAGCTTCGAGATTCTATTAGCAACATTGTGTTTCATTGTGGTCATATGAAAGAATCTAGTATTTCTATCCTCAGCTTTAAGCCATAGAGATCTAGACCTTTGTTTCCAAAATTCTTCCTCTCTTCTGATAATCTTGTGGTACTTTACCAACACTTCATTTTCCTCCCTAATTGATACTTCATTGTATCCACTCGTTTGGATTTTATCCTAGATTTCCTTGAGTTCCAGCTGGGTTTTGGTCTTGGCAGCAAACAGATCTCTGAAAACCTCCTTGTTCCATTTTTTAATATTGTCCTTCACATTCCTTAACTTTTTCTCCATTCTATACATAGCAGTACCTTTCACATCAATAGACCACCACTTCTCAATGACCTACACAAGGTTAGGGTGGTCCAACCACATCCTTTCAAATTTGAACAGGAAATTTATTTTAACAATTGTATTATCAGCAACAAAAATTACAGGGAAATGATCAGAACCTATCCTAGAGATAGCAAAGAGGGACTACCAATAATGGTTAAACCACTCATTAGAAATAAGGGCCCTGTCAGGTCTAACTTGAATAAGATCTTCTCCCATCCTCCTGTTCGTCCAGGTAAAATTGGCTCCTTAGAGCTCAATATCATGAAGACCCTAGTTGTTGATAAAGTTCAAAAGATCCATTCTACTTTCTAGCTGTGAGGGGACACCTCCAAATTTCTCATTGTCTTAGAGAGGGGTGTTGAAATCCCCCATAACAATCCACATATCCTCCTTGTAAAGAACTCGAATAGCTTCCAGCTTTTTCCAAAATTTGCTTCTACCAAGTCTATTATTAGGGGCATAAATATTGGTAAGCAGTAAAGAGGTGTCGTCCCCAATGTGATGAAACCTGATAAAATCCAGATTGCTATCCTGCTTGACATGATCCTCAGAAACACACCTAAGGTTCCAGAAAATGGCAATGCCCCCAAAAGCACCATAAGAGCTTCCACCAAATATTTCCCCATCCTTAAAAAGATTAATCTTTTCTACTTTCTCTTTAGTCATTTTAGTTTTTTGGATAATAACAATGTTCATTTTATGTTCTCTGACTAAATTTCTAAGAACATCCTATTTATGTGGACTATTCAGTCCACGTATATTCCATGAAATTATTTTCATTTTCTAACTAGGGAACATACCTCATGGATGGTCATTTGAATACCATCCGCTATATTCCTACTTGCATCTTGATCTCTGATCTGGCTTGCTTTTTTCCTTCCTGGAGGAGATGGGTTAAAACCCATGTCAAATTTGGTATGGTTTCTTGTCTTAACTAAGTTAGCTTGAGGGGTAGATTTAGGCCCTTGTTTACCCCCTCTCCTTCGCTCTGCTACTTCATTTGTATTGCAATCTTCCTCTTGAGTATTCTTGGTGGTTTTCTTCTAGTCAACATCTTCGACCTCAGCCCACTTAGCATTAAGCAATGAGGTCGTTGGTGATTGTTGGATGGTGGATTTCACCATCTCCATAGATTGTTGTGATCCCAACAATGAGATTCCTCCAAGGATAAAACACTTTTGGGCTTCTTCATAGTTGCTACTAAGGTCGTCTTTTTTTGTGTTATATGTAATGTGATTCGAATCTTCTTCCTCATTGTCCTGTAACACCACCTGTATTTCTCCTTCTTCTAGGTTATCACTTCTTTGATCCTCTTGATTGGTATCTTGTTGTTCTCTATTGTCTTTGCATGTTTGATCCTTTTTACCTTCTTCAAGCAAAGGTATTTTTGGGTTTTCCATATAAACATCCACTTCTTGTTCTACTATGTCAAGGATGATGACACTATGGGCCTCTTTGATTATTTTCTCTTTTTCAGAGCCCTTAGGTTGCTTAACAGGGTTTTCTGCTTTCCATTGCATTGCCTTTTCTTTCTTTTCTTTTTCTTTGACAACCTGAAGAGGGCATTTCCTTGTTGTTTGTCCCGCTTTTTTCATTGAAAGAAAGTGAAAGGGACACTTTCATATTCCAAAGGTTGGTTCCATTTTCCCAATCTAGAATTGATCTCAATGGATAGGGGCATATTTGTGCCTTGCCTAACTCCCACACAGATCCTAGCAAAGGTAAGTCTTCTTCTAGCCATTGTGATAGGGTCCATAGAAAGGATTTCATCGAAAGAGCTAGCAATTCCTTTAAACACATCTTCCACCCAAGGGAAGGTCTGACAATTTAACCTAGACTGGAGCCTAAACAAAGAAGGATTCATTTAGGTCCATCTTATGCGACCATTTTTGCAAAGCTAGCATTGATTTTTTGATCAGCCAAGGGTCATCACAGAGCACTCTTGACATGTCTTCCTTGCAAGAGAAAGCCAATGATAGCGCCCCTTTGGACATAGCAGTGATATGTACTTGACCTTTAAGCACCCCTTTGGACATAGCGGTGATCTCTACTTGACCTTTAAGCGCCCATTTGCGTTTAGCAAATGCCCTGACAATATCAATATTTGGCCTTAGGCCCAAAAAATTTCCAACCAGTGTCATTCTCATAAGGTTAATATTATGATCAATAACAGGGTCTAGAATTTCAATAGCAAATCTATATTTTTCAGGGTCTGAGATATTACGAACTAGAGGGAGTGAGGACTTTTCACTCGGTTTGACACCGAAGAGAGAATCCCAAGACCGACCGTTGTCCCTTCAAACAGGTTCATGCTTAGGAGTGTCTCCAGCACGTGATTCTCCATTTTATCCATCAGGATTGATAGGCTTGTCACTTTCTTGTGGGTCCCCATCCGTCGGGTCCTTTCCACTCGGCTCAGAGGAATCTTGGCAGTCCTGGGAATCGTCCTTTCCATTCTCCCCCTAGTTTTCCTATCCATTGTAGGGTTTCCTGCCCTGCTCTGAATTCAAATGCAGTGCTTCTCCCTTCTCTCGCTCCATTCTCCCCCTAGTTTCTTTGTCCATTGCTTGCACAACAATTTGTTAAAAGAAGTGGTGATGGAAGATAAAGAAAAAAAAACCGTAGTCATTTCCTAAGTCGACTCATATGATAGAAAGTGTTTGCAATGATCAATGTTTAGAACCATAGAATAACTATAATGGGGGGTGGGGGGGCTAGAATAAGGGCTCGAATTTACAACTGCAATGGTATGTATCTAATCGATATGCACAAACTAGATATTGAAAAAATGGGTTATGAGTGTAACGGTGCAAGGGGAAGTGATTGATATGGTAGTGCTGGCAGCAATGGTCTTGAATGTTATGAGGGAATCTACACAAAGATGATCGTCCAAGTCAAAGATGATCATCAACAGTTCAACAAGACAGTGATCACCTCCACACCAGTGATCAGGTTATGGTGATTTCTATATTACAATGATCACGTCATATTATCAATTCAGTAATAAATTATAGTGATTAGCATAATGAGAATCATGTGAAAAGGTGTGGTATTAATTAGAGAACACTAATCCGTGAATATCTTAAAGTCTAATAGTGAGTATAATAAATTGAATTGATGGCAAATAAAACCATTAAAAAGAAGAGACTATTGATGGTTTAATTATTTAAAATCAATAGTCATATTAAAACAAGAGAACAGTGTATCAATAGTTAAAAGTAATAAAACATGACTGGTAGTCATTGAATTGGTATAATCAAGAGAAATGCAATTATAGTCATGACCTTTGGGTTTCAAAAAGATGTGACCTTTTCATGAATGGTTACATATAGTGTGTCTCTATGAAAATATATATGTAGAAGAGTGTGGAATGAAAAAGGAATATATATTAAGAAGTGTGGTGTGTGAGAAAAATAAAAGAAGATTCTTATGTGAAGAGTTGTAGTGTGAAAAATGTATTATGTGCGAACTATGAAAATGTCAAAAAAAAGGAGGATTGCAGATTAAATGAAAGAAAGGATTTAAAAGATTATTGCAGATTGGTGAAGGCTCACATGGGTAGATCATGAAGTATTTTCTAGTAGACCTATGAAGCATATCGAAGTCAATTTTGTGAGAAATGGTATAGCAGATTTATGCGTCTATAGAAGAATTTTACCAATTTATTAAATATATTAAAGAAAGTATTGTGAAGGTTGTATGATAGTTTTGTAAGGATATTTGTAATCAGCTTTGTGGTAAAGTTATTGTCATCATAGTAGTTGTTGGAGGAAGAGATTTTGTGGAAGAAAAAGTTGTCCATCATCTGTTGTTATAGTAACAT
This sequence comes from Cryptomeria japonica, assembly GCF_030272615.1. Classification (NCBI taxonomy): domain Eukaryota; kingdom Viridiplantae; phylum Streptophyta; class Pinopsida; order Cupressales; family Cupressaceae; genus Cryptomeria; species Cryptomeria japonica. Next base: position 67,098,972 of record NC_081412.1, read on the forward strand.
TGTCAAGGTAGAAATTCATATTTATGTGAAGTGGGTTGGTGCTCACTAATTTTCGATTGGAGAATGGGTGCTTCCAATGGGTTGGTCCTCACAAATCAGATTGGGGAGTTGGTGCTTCCAATGGTTTGGTCCTCATAAATCAGATTTGGGAGTTGGTGCTTCCAATGGGTTGGTGCTCACAAATAGTGTTAGGGGTTGGTGCCTTTAATAGGTTGGTGCCTACAAATATTGTAAAAGAAGAAATATATAAAATCATTGATTTTATGTGGTTTTCTCCCATAAGGGTTTCCACGTATATATCTTGTGTTCTATTTTTGTCCATATTAGTTAGATAACATAAAAAGGTTGGTTGCATTGAATATGTTAATGAGTAAGTTATATACTTGTGATTGAAGTTGAAAAAATTTAAGTTGGTGAAATTTGTTGTTTAACTTATTCACCCCCCCCCCTCTCAGTATAAGTGTGTGCTCTTCAAAACATAAGTGTTTAAAGAAATAGTTTGATCACCATTCACATCTTCTTAAAAAGACTAATATCAAGGTGCCTGATTCAGTCAAACAGAATTCATCAGAAGGATCTTTAAAGGACACAGATAAGAGTAAGGGTAAGGCCCTAGTTATTGTTGCTTCACAACCCAATTCTTGGATAATTGACTTAGGTGCTTCGCACCGCATGGCTTCTTCAGAAGATGATTTCACCTCTTTAGAGCCATATTCTATGCCTACCATACTAATGGGTGATGACACACATGTTGAAGAGCATGGGAGAGGGTTTGTTCATGTGGGCGAAGGAACATTTCAAGATGTACTTTGCGTTCCATCTTTATCAACTAATCTCCTAATTGTTTATCAGATCACTCACACTGGTTCTGGCAAGCAAGTTTAGTTCACACCAGATACAGTGGTAATCAGTGAAATGCATAATGGGTCTATTGTTGCTATGGGAAAAGTAGATCATCATTCTAGATTACATCAGTTTTCTCACTTTGTTCCCGACTCTCCTTCGACAATTTTACTCACTCATGCAAATGAGGTGATTTTTTTGTGGCATCAATGGTTTGGCCACTTGAACTACCGTTACTTGCAACAATTCAGTCAACATGACATGGTTTTAGGGTTACCTTCTATTCGATTTTTCAGATGGATTTTGGTAGGGATGCATTCTTTGTAAGCATCTTGAAGAGAAGTATGATAAAGGCAAAGTATGGAGGGTGACACAGCTATTGGAATTGGTACATAGTGACTTGGCAGGACCATTTCCACAATCATCCTTACGTAGGGCTAGATATGTCTTGACTTTTATTGATGACTTTTCTAGATATACATGGGTTTACTATCTAAAACAAAAGTTTGAAGTCTTGCAAAATTTTCTAGATTTCAAAGATTTTACAGAGAAACAATATGGGAAGTTCATCAAGATTCTGCATACAAAAAATGGGGGTGAATATGTTAACAATTAGTTTGAACAATTTTGTGCTTCAGAAGGTATCAAAGTGCAACACACAGTTCCATACAGTCTTTAGCAGAATGGTGTCACAGAACGCAAGAACAGGTCCTTGAAGGAGATGGCCAATTGTATGATTCACTCCAAGTCTTTGGCACCTCAGTATAGGGAAAAGCCTATCAACTATACGTGTTACATCAAGAACCGAGTTCCTCACAAAGTTGTGAATGCGGTTACTCCTTTTCAAGCTTGGACTAGTTGAAAACCTATAGTTAAGCACTTTAGAGTGTTTGGTTCTCTTGCAGAAGAACAGGATCACAATTTCAGCAGGATCCACATCTCTTCATTGCTTCAGCTTCTGATCCACGGTCTTTTTGAGAAGCTTCGGGTGTTTCCAAGTAGGATGTTGCAATGCAAGAAGAGTTTAATACCTTGGAAAGGAATCACACATGGGATTTAGTTCCTCTTCATAAGGGAAGAAAACCTGTTCGATGCAAGTGGATCTATCAAACAATATTTGCAACACATGGGTTGGTTGGTAAGTATAAAGCTCGCTTGGTAGCAAAAGGTTTTTCCCAAGTTCCAGGGGTTGATTACTTTGAGACTTTTGCTCCAGTTGCTAAGATAAATTCCATCCGAATTGTCCTTGCTATAGTTGCAGCTCATCATTGGGAAGTTCATCAGGTGGATGTGAAGAGTGCATTTCTTCATGGTGACCTTCTGGAGGAAATCTACATGGAGCACCCACAGGGGTTTGTTTATATTCTCTCACTTGTGTGTTGACTTTGAAAGTCTCTTCATGGCCTCAAACAATTTCCTCGAGCTTGGTATGCCAAGATAGACTCATTCCTTCTGACAGTTGGTTTCACTCAGTGTCATTCTGATCCAAACATTTACATTTTGCAGCAGTTGATACTCTCACATTTCTGGTTCTCTATGTTGATGACTTGTTGATTAGAGGGAGTCACTCATCCACCATCGAGGTAGTGAAAACTGCTCTATATGATAGATTTCTAATGTCAAACTTGGGTCTTTTACATTACTTCTTGGGGATTGAGATCACTCATTCATCTTTAGGTATCTTCCTTGGACAACTGAAGTATGCACTTGATATGCTCTCCAGATTTCGCATGGGTGGCTGTAAGCCTGCACCTACTCCATTTTTGTCAGGGGTCAAACTTGAGGCTAAGTGCTCTTCACCCTTGGTTAATGGCACTTTATATCGACAACTTGTTGGGAGTCTCATCTACTTGACTCATACGAGACCCAACATTTCATATGTTATGGGCATGGTCTCTAGATTCATGTAGGAGCCACATGAGTTGAACTAGAAAGCAATTAAACGGATCCTCCACTACATTCAAGGTAATCACAATTATGGAATTCAGTATGCAACAAGCATGAATATTGATTTGGTGGGATATACAAATTTGGATTGGGCAGGTGATTCTCAGGATCGCAAGTCTACTTTAGGGTATTGCTTCTCACTTGGTTCTGGTCTAGTTTGTTGGTCGAGCAAGAAGCAGTCTACAATTTCTCTTTCATCGACAGAGGTCAAGTATCGAGGGGCAGTCAATGCCATCATTGAGTCTATTTGGCTTCAGAATACTCTCACTGAGTTTGGTATTCCAATTAGAAACCCTACCATCATCTTTTGTGATAATCAGAGTGTTATACAAATCTCAAATAATCCAGTTCGTCACCAGAGAATGAAACACATTGAGATACATATGCACTACATTCAAGAGATGATTCAGGAAGACATCACTGATATTAAGTATTGTTCTACATCAGAGTAGACTATGGACATCTTCAACAAACCCTTCACCAAAAGGAAATTCCTTCATTTGCGATCTTTGCTTGGGATGCGACATGTGTCTACTTTAGGAGGGGCTTCTTAGTCCTTCATTCTTTCTCTCTCTATTTTTTTTGGGGGGGGGAATATTCCTCTTGTGGGGGGCTTCTTCTTTGGGGGGGGATATTTATGTACATGGGTACCTAACATGGCCTCATTTGTCAAGACCCATCTTTTGGTGTTGTATATGGTGAAAGTGGATTAACAACAATGTTGAAAGACTAAATGAATTCAACCACAAAACCCTAGCCTAACAACAACAAAGATCCACCATAACATATGAAGATTACCTAAGACAATGCAAATCAAATGAAATCACAAAGATTATACCATCACATGTCCAATAGGGTTTGGATCTCCATTCTTCCTATCTCCATTGATCTTGCTTGATATATTTGCTCTCAGATTTTATATGTGCACAAGAGCTCAACAAAGAACGGAAATGTGGTTGCAAGTAGGATCACATATGAAAGTGCAAAGCGTAGTCGGGGCTGAATGCATAGTGAGTGAGGGTTTGATAATGAAGGAAGCATCTCCTTATATAGAAAACACTATAAGAAATGGAGGGATAAGATTGAGAGGTGTAAAAGAGGTCGGCTATGATTAGAGGGTAGGAAGTGTAGGAATTAACAGATGAATGACATGTGTCATGGGTAGAAAAGGTTAATGAATTAATTAAATAAATAAAGATTTATTTAATTAATAGAAGAAGTGGGATAATTAAATAAATAAGATCTTTATTTAATTTAGGAAAAAGGATAATTTAAATAAATAAAGGTATTTATTTAAATGAGAAATAAGACTAGAAGAGGATAAATGAATTAATTAAATAAATAAGAATTTATTCAATTAATAGAAGAATTAGGCTAAAGTAATTAAATAAATAAAATATTTACTTAATTAGACATGACAATTTTAGGTGTCTACATTTTGCCGCTCTTTGAGACAATGTAGTTTGTCGCGTTGTTTCAAAGAAGATAAGATAAACTGATACAAAGTTGCCCCAAGATGGGAATGATATGCCCCCTCGAGAGATTGGACGAAAATGTCTGAAAAGATCACAGACAATCTCTCAATAAGAAAGGAAGGCTAGAATGGAGCATTAATTGTTGTCATAAATGCATGCCAAATAGTGCAATAAATGTGCTCTAGGTAGGTCTAGAAAAAATGTCAAGCGGGGTAAAAACGTCAAGGTGTGTCTATGTAATATGTAAGCGCATTTATGTAATGAAATCGTGTTTGTGTCTTCTAGGTCGAATCGGCAGTTCTGTGATGAACATACGCTGTCGATTGGATAAGCTGCTGAGAGGATACACTCAAGCAGGTCCTCTAGGGAAGACTAGGATAGATCGAGGCACTTTGTGATGAACAGTGAGTACCAAGACATAGTACTTTATGATGAACAGGGAGTACTAATATGAGCAACACTTTGTGATGAACAGTGAGTGTAAATGTAAGCAGCACTTTGTGATGAACAGGGAGTGCAAAAACACGTAGTACTTTATGATGAACAGGGAGTACCACCAGGATAAATAGCAACACTTTGTGATGAACAGTGTCACTAGGATAAAGCACCATATAATAGATATAAGCACTAAGATAATAAGCAACATTTTGTGATGAACAGGGAATGCCACTATGATTGACATAGTTGATTTGCTTGACTGCAGGAGGACCTACCTATGCTGGAGTCACAGGAGAGATTCTCATCATCTCAGAGGTTACGACCAAAGATAACATTTGAGGATAGAGCCGCGATTGAGGGTATGGTTCTATGATACATTATGTATGTGCTTGAGTTTCAAGCGAACATGGGGTTGTTGACTGCACTAGCTGAGAGATGGCACTCAGAGACTTGCACTTTCTATTTGCCGATGGGTGAGATGAAAGTCACCTTAGAGGATGTATATAGGATACTGAGGATACCGATCGATGGGGAGTTGATACCCTATGATCGAGACGGAGACAGGGATGCCCTGAGATGAGTGTTTTAGGATCCAGAATTGGAGATGAAGGTTGGACACGTGGCTTGGGATACCATGACACAGACTGGATTGGCACTACCATCAGTACTGGCAAGAGTGCTCAGTGGGTTCCTCTATCTGGATAGGGTGACACAAGGGTTGGCTATGGGATGGGGGAGAGATGATCTTGGGGCGGGTCCTTCCAGGGCTTAGCCTTCATCAAGGCTAGGCGGCTCCGAGGGAGGGAGTTAATCCTAGCCATAGAGGGCTCCCTATGTATCAATTTTGTACCATTTTGTATGATGATGTAGACACCTTCGGGTGATTGTAGCCATATGATTTTGACATCATTGTATCATGACACTTATGATTATATATATGAGATGATTCATCCTTGTGGCAGCTATATGCATGTGTACCTATGTGATGTATGTTTCTATGTGATGCATATATCTATGTGATGCTTATGATATGGATGCAAATATGTACATGATGGAATGCAATATATTTTTGTTCTTTTATGTTTTTAATATGTTATGCCAATGCAAATGTGAATGTATGAAATGCAGATGAATATGACAATGCAAATAATTATTTACATGATGAAAATGTAAAATGTGCTAACATGTGTTGTGTGTAGGATGTGATGCAATTGTAATATCTATATGTATGTATGAAATGCTTAATATGTGGTAATGCAGGTGAAACTACATGAGATGCAAATGTTTTTGGTGTGTCATTATACTCAGTCATGTGATAGCAGGTTACACGGACTCAAGAAGGACGATGGAAGTCAATCAAGAAAGGGGGTGGAAGATAGAAGATGTGGAAGTGAAAGAGCTTCTTGTGCGTTATCATCATTGAGCTTTATTATGGCAAGTAGGTTATGACAATCAAGGCATATGTTTGACCCAGAAAGTCATTGTACCTGTTTGCATGGAGATAAGACAGTCACAAACAAGGAATGCCCCAGTTCACACTAGATTCTTAGTGTCCTCATATCCTTGGACAAGTCAAAGCATTACTAAGAGACAATCCACAGACAACAAATACAAATAGGTGATGATACCCCATCCTCGCCTTTCTAGTCAAAGACATCCTAGAGATAGAATCTCTAGTCAAAGACATCCCGGAAAAGCTAAAAGACATGTCACCAAAAGATAAATATCAAAATAAAACCAAGACTCGACACCAACATCCACTGTAGTCCTCAAGTTTAGTGTCTCTTGTCACTTGTATAAGTCTTATTTGATTGTGGTCACAATGTTTACTTTCACAAAAAGGATAGATAGCATTGAATCATAATGTTGTCTAAGTCTGCTGAAAGATTTGATTTGTTGAAGCCCATTGTTACTGTTGTGTCTCATCTGAAACTGACTGAATCCATGAAACTGATACTTTATTGTGAAGAAGATGAAACTTTATTGCCGATATGTGATGCAAGTGTTGCTTTATTGTGGATTGTGCGTAGATAGAATGAAGGAATCTGGAAGGAACAGTACTCCTCAGAACGTGTGATGTTCTCAGTTCCACACCCATTACTAGACGTAGGATTTGCCTTAGCCACAGATATGAGCTGATTTATTATGGATGGAAAAGGGGTGAAAAGGAATGTTTATTATGAATGGCTAACCAATCTTGGGTAGATCAATAACAAGCCATGATGGGAATAGGTAAGTTTATTGTGGATGAATAGGCTGTGAGTGTGTGCAAAGTCAAAGGATGAAATGGAATCCTGAAGGAGGGAGGAGAAATGTCTCTACGCATGGTGTCGGTGACCCGGTTTTCACCATGGTACTTGCCCAGGGCGCCACCGAAGTGGTTTTCACCGTTGGACGAAAAATGTTTTTCTTTACTTTTTTTTTTTTTTTTTTTTTGTGTCACAAGGCCCCTGTTTGCCAGGTTTTCACCAAGTAACGATTTTTTATGTTTTATGATTTTTTTTTTATTATTTTTTTTTTTTTTTGTTTTTTGAATTAGGATACTCTGAAGAACTATGTGTAAAACCTGCGAAGGTGCATGCTGTTGATAGGATCCTCCAAAGGTTCGCCATTTGGAGTTGAGAGCTGATATGCACCAGATCCATAGGCTGCTATAATGATGTAAGGACCAAGCCAATTTGGTTCGAACTTTCCCTTCTTCTCTTTGTCTTTCTGATTTTTTAGGATTTTCTCTGAGAACTAAGTTGCCTACCTCAAATGTACAAGGCTTAACCTTATGATTGTAACTGCAACGTTCCTTGACTGAATGATATGTTGCTCGAGTGACTGTCTTCCTTGATGAAGAAACAAAGATAGAATTACTAGTGTGTGGACTACACAGGCCCATATGCGTGTCACCTGAAGAAGTTTGGGCATCCCTGATAACAAAGTCCTTCAAGGAAGCTCCATTAAAGGTCCATGATGTATCGCCAAAAGGGGAAGGATGTGCAGAACAAGTGGATGAGTGATGAAGGCTTATGATTGTGAAAAGAAGTGAAAGTAGGATAGCATGATGGAGACTTAGGATCAACAAGTATACTTTTTGACTTGAAATTTTAGAACTTTTGCCCCCAGTTATTTTGATATTAGGGGAGATCATCTCTTGTTCTTTTTCTTTCATAGGATTTTTATCTTGACTTTGATTTTTGTAGAGTCCAATAGCTTTTGATTTTGATTTGGACTAAAGGACTTCTCTTTATTTTTGACTTTTAGATTTTTCTTTTCAAAGCTTGATTTTTTATCCCCAATTAGTAAGGGCTTTTGTAATTCTTGTTGATCCAAGTCTGGGAGTGGAGTGGAAATGGAATGAGTGGATGAAATGGTAAAGCTATGTGATTTCTCAAGAGGGTTTGCGATACGCTCAATAGATTCTTCGCTGGAACCAATCTTAGGATTATTGATATCAAGAGTTGCTTGCACCACTAGAGGAGATTTGCATTCAGACTTAGTAGCCACAACACTAGGTGATTCACACCCAATTCCTTGCAAATTGTTTATAGATTGTTCATGTTGACTGAATACCTTAGGAGATAGTGGGAGTTGATCAACATGAAAGATATACTCACCACATCCTAGGTCTTTAACCTTGAATTTTTCTTTGAGCTCTATTTGTTTTGATGTAGAAGCTTTCAATGATTCTGGATCCACATATGTTGAAGATGGAACAACTTCTCGATTGATTGGGATTGTTATTTCTGATTTTGACTGTAGATTGTTGCAATATATGAATGAATTTGGATCTGCTTTGACGATCACTTCAACTCCATTGTGTGGAAACTCGATGCATCGATGATATGTAGATGGGACTGCGCTCATCTCATGAATCCATGGACGTCCTAGCAATATGTTGTATGTGAGATCGAGATCTAGGACTTGACAAATCACATCCTTTGTAACTAGCCCAACTCTAAGAGGTAAGGTGACTGTGCCTTTGGATGAATTCTCTTCCTCATCATATGCCTTAATGGTAATTTTGTTTGTAGAATTCACAGCTTTATCAGAATATCCCAATTGTTTAATAATGCTCAATGTACAAATGTTTAGACCTGCTCCTCCATCTATCAGGACTCATTTTATTCTATGTTTGTGTATGAAGGCTTCAATGTGCAAAGGTGCGTTATGTGGCTGACTTACAGAGACATCGTCAGCTTCTGTGAATGTAAGTGAGTGTGGAATGGAAAGGTATCCCACCATGGCTTGAAACTGGTCCACATTCAGATCAGTAGGGACAGAAGTGTCTCTCAAGAATTTGTCAAGAATATTTTTATGTGCGGGGGATATGCGTAAGAGCTCAAGGATGGATATGAGTGCGGGTGTCTTCCCTAACTGTTCTACAAGGTCATACTCAGGCTTGGTTGATGAGGAAGTGGTGTTTTTAGTTGGAGCACCTTGCAAAGTGAATTTACCTTGATGAGTTGTAACATTACATTCAAAGGTAGGTTCGGAAGAAGATCCAATGCCTTTTAGGACAATCTTGGGTCTTTGGGTAGAATTCTCAGGTGTTTTGTCCTTGATGATAATGGTAGAGACACAATTATCCATCGAAATGTGATTGATAGTTGAATCGTAGTTATAGGATGCTCTGGTATAGTTGGTTTGGTCATCTATGGCTTTAGCTTTTCCCTTGTCATGTTTTGGGAATGGTTCCTTAAACATCTCATGTTCTTGATTGGATGAGTGTCCTTCAATCTCAATGTCACCTCTATCAATGAGATCTTGTATGATGTTCTTCAGTCAATGACAATTTCTTGTTTTATGACCCTTGCTCTTATGAAATTCACAATACTCATCATCATTCCACCAATTTGGTTTAACCTTTGGTTCATATGGAGGCAAATCTGGAATTGTTATTATCTTGTTTGCCACTAGCTTTTTGAAAATGGACTCAAGTGGATCTCCCAATGGGGTGTACTTCCTTCGTGATCTAGAAGTTGTTTGAGTATTCACTTGATTGTTTGTAGAGCTTGATCCCGAAAAAATGATTTTTGGTCGCACTGTATTGGCATCAACAACACCATCATTGACCGTGTTCTTGTTTTTATTCCAAAATCTTGGCTTATCTTTTCCTTTAAAGTCATCTTTGTTTTCTTTGAATATTTTAATGACTCCTTGTTCAATTAGGACCTTCTTTGTTGCTAAGCCTTTTTCAATGACGTCCTTGAACGTGGACAAACAAGTTTTTCTTAGATCATAACCAATGTCTTCGTTAACATTTTGGGTGAACATTTCTACCATTTGTTTTTGTGGATTTTTGCAAGAGCATATGCTGGCTAGATTTCTCCATCTTTGTAAAAATGATGAAAAAGATTCTCCATCCTTTTGCTTGGTGTTGCACAAAGTAGTGACTGATATGCCTGTCTCTATGCTGTATGAGAAATGTTGGATAAATGCCTTTGCTAAGTCACCCCATGACTTAATACAAGGTGGAAATTGGGAGAACCATTCCATAGTTTGATCACCTAGGCTTTGTGGGAATAATCTCATCAAATATGTCTCTTCTGAAGCTACCTCAATGCAAGCTCTGAAAAACTGTCTTATGTGTGCCTTAGGATCCCCTTTTCCTCTATACTTATCAAACTTAGGTGTCACAAAGTGTGTAGGAAAATGAGGCATTGTAATGCTCTTGTCAAATGGATAAGGACATATGTCTCTCATTGTGTATGTTGGCTTAGGTGTATTTATGTCCTCCATTTTCTTTTATAAGTCCCTGATTTGTTGCTCCAAGTTGTTCTTCGGTGGAGACCGACTTCTTGGACCATACCCCATGCCTGAACCACCAGGTGGAGGAGGAGCATGTTGCATATATGGATGATATTGATCATACACATGTTCATATGGAGGAGGTCTATAGTGATGTTGTGTATATGGACCACTTGGTATAGAGTCATGTTGAGGAATGGAATATCTGCTTTGTCCATGTATACCATACTCTATAGGCATGTCATGAGTTTATTCTAGTGTGTTGCCCCCAAATTTGATGCGGGGTTTCCTTGTGTCCAAATTTTGAGCATGCCTTTGAATATCCAATTGCTTTGGTGGTTGATCCTTAGCATTGATATGTGATTGAGCATATTTTTCTGCATAAGACCTCCATAATGGTCTACGAAGGTGAGTACCATATGCTTGACCATTTGTGTATGGGACCTCTGGTTTTTGAAACAAAGATGATGGTGATTCAGGCACAAGATGTGGTCCTATTACCTCCACTATTAGGCCTCCTTTGATCCATGTTGGAGTGAGATTGTTGCAAAGGTCGATTTTCCATTATTTGAGACATGTCAAAATCATGAGGGATCTTGGCTCCACTTTGTGCCATCACTTGTAAGAAATATTGTCTATCTCTCTTCATTTGTTCCTCAACCAATCTATTGAAACGAGGATCCATAATGGAGTCTTCCACTTCTGTTGAATGTATTGAAATATTGTCCATATTGTCATTGTGAGTATCATTGTTGTTTATAGTGTCTATGTTCTCAACATTTGGAATGTTCCTATAGGCATCCATGTCAGGTAATGTAGTATGATTAGAATTAAAAAAGACATCCTTGTCATACTCATAGGAACTCATGTTTGCGGACTCTTGAGCCTCTTTAGCTTCTCTCCTAGATTTTTGGGAATGGGTTTCAACCATGAACTAGGTATTGACCAAGATGTGTGAGACTAGATGAAAATGGAAAGAGTATGGAAGACCAAGAGTTTGGATGGAATGTAAATGAATCTGAGGTGTACTTGCAATGTCCAAAGTGTAAGACCAAGTATGTATGTAGTAGAGTAGGTGTGACTTCCAAAGAGATGATAGTTTCTCTTGATGAGGTAAGTTGACCTTGACTCTAAGTAAGACCAAATGAGACCCAAAGGTGATAGACCTTGATGAGGGACCGCTTAGCAAAATGTTGTATGTATGTAGTGTGTTGAGAAAGTATGATGAGGACAAGCAAGTGACCTTTTGACTCAAGTTTAGACAAATGTGAATGTAATGCAAGATGTAAAGCAATGATGGACTTTGTGAGACCCAAAGATAGGTTGAATGCTAGATGAAAACCTAAAGAGATAGCTTAGGAAGCTCAAGAATGTTGAAACTGATTGCTCTTGTTTGTTGGACTGTAAATTTTTCCAATTTGTGAAGTTGTTTTGTTGTGACCCAATCTGAAATTTTGACTGTATTTCCGTGACAAGAGGACACAATGTTGATGAAGACTCAATGTTTGCAAGTGTTTAGACTCAAAAATGACTCAAAGAAAAGTGTGTTGTTTGATGTAAAATTTGTTTTGCATACACTTGAAGACACAAAAGACACAATGTTTTAATGTTTGGTCTTGAATGTTTGATAGTTCAAAATAAGACAAGCACAATTCTTATGGTTGGCCAGGACAATAGTTGTTGATCCCACATGGAGTTTCCCCTGAGGCTACGCTATTCAGAGCGGATACTTAGATGCTTGACCCCACTGGTTCCACCCTCGGCACTCACTTCTCAGGACAACCAAGCATCAGTCCCCACGAAAACTCCCCGTGGTGAACTTTGTATCTCTACTAAGAGTCGTATGTGTGTGGGCTGCTACCAGAGGTCCGACCTCTTGCCCCAACAACTAGAAGGATTTTGGCTTCTAAAACAAAAAGGTGCTAGTAAGGGCATCCGCTTGTGTAGCCATACATGCGACACTTTCAGCTCTGTAAATACAGAAGGCTCCCAGTCGGTAGGGGTTACGCCCTATAACTGATCAAATAAATTTGATCAAACGGGTTTATGGGGAGACATAGTGTCGGTATGAACTAATCAGCACACGTTATCCATAGTTTTCACCATGAATACAATTATTTATAGTGGTTTGGAAGAAGATGGATTTTCTTTTGCGACCACTTGGGTCGTTCTCTCCTCACTAGTAGTCCTAATGATCACACGGGGAGACAGACCCTCTAAAGATTAAACAAAAGAGCCTATTGCTCAAAACATAAAAGACAATGGTTCAATTTTAGTGCACCAATTGAAGTGTTTGTTAATCTATAAAAACAAGGCATGCAATAAAGATCAAAAACCCTTGCCAAGGTCCTACAACAAAGATTTGTTAGTAGTTTGGATTGTTTCAAATCATCACCCCTTCCTGCAAGCACACAAGTTAGGTAAATTTTAGATCCAAAAGACTTTGTGAAATAGGGGCCTTCAACAATGCATTTTGTTGACCAATTCAAAGATCCGATTCATCATAAAAAAAGAACACTAGTTAAATTTCAAGAGATTTTCAGAAATGTAAGCAAATCCAAAAAAATTGCTAATTTGCTCCAAAAATTACTTTTTTATGAAAAATCATAAAAAATTCATATAAAATGCAAAATAGATCCAAAAAATCTGAAATTTTTATTGGAGAGTCCTAATGGTCTTCCAAACTTACATAAAAAAAATTCTGCAACAAATCTAAGCAATTTGTGAGATATGAGTAAAATAATGCAAAACCTTAATTTTCAAAGATCTAATTTTTGAGGAATGATTTTGCATCAAATTTAAAATCACAAACAACAGATCCTGTGTATAATTTTGATATATTTCCAAAAATGTAAGAAAATCCAAAAAATTCGCTAATTTTCTCTCAAAATTAATTTTTTATGAAAACTCATAAAAAATTCATATAAAATGACAATTTGATCCAAAAACTCTAAAATTTGTATTGAATCCTTATGATACTTTTCCTGACCTAATCAAAAACTTTTATGCCAAAATTTGAAGCCGTTTGTGAGATCCAATCAAAATAAGGAAAAACCCTAATTTTTAAAGATCCAATTTTTAGGGAAATATTTTGCATCAAAATTAAAATCACAAAGAATAAGAAACTATGAAAAATTCTCTCATTTGCTCTCAAAATTAATTTTTTATGAAAATTCATAAAAAATTCATAGAAAATCAAAATTTGTTCCAATAGATCTGAATTTTTCTTTGAGAGCTCCTGATATTGTCTTCAACCTACAAAAAAAATTTGGTGCAAAATTTCCTAGCCATTTGTGAGATATAATCAAATCTCTCCAAGATCTTGATTTTGTGTCCAAAACCCTAGCTGCACAAGGTTATTCTCCAAATTGTTTTACAAAACAGCAATATAGGGTTAGAAAAATCTGCAAAAAAACACAGATCTAACAAAAATCCATGTCCCATGGGGTGTGCCAATCTACAGGTATAAATAAATATTCATCATGGATATTATTACACTTTACTTAAGTTAACTTAGGATAATGCATCTCTTCTAAGTTTGGATTTGAGACACTTAGGGAAGTGTGCACATAGGGATATATTTTGTATGAGAAATTCCACTTTTTGTGGTCTTATTTTTTTGTTACACTCCACATTCGGTGGATCATCCATCTCTTGTGGAATATTATATTATTTCTCCTACCTACCCCTAGTATTTCTTACCTACCCTTGTTTCTCATTGAGCCACATATCATGATTGTGTGCTCGTATATCCATATGGCCTTACCTATATAAGTAGGCTCATATTCATTGTATTGGTTAATCCACTTGATCATTTGCATATTGATGAGAATACAGTTTATTCTTGTCATTCTTGTCTCTTTTTATGCTTTTCATTGTGCCCTTGATCTTGGCAAAATCTCACATGGTATTAGAGCCATTGGGGCTTCATTGATTGGTTTTTGGAGACATCTTGGAAGGCTTCTATTTTCGGATCTCAAGAACTAAGCTTTTTGGAGGCATCTTAGACCATTTTCGACCTCACCATTGCATCTTGGAGGTCGTTTCCATAAAAAAACAAGTATAAACTCGACCTATTTTGGCGAAAGTCAAATTTTGGGTGTTGGAAAGAAAAATTGCCCAATTCGAGTGAGTACAGTATGAAAGTTTCGGATTTTTTCAAAAAAAAAAAAAATTCTGAAAAATAATTTTCAAGTGCAAAATCTTTTTTTTGAAAAAAATAAATAAAAATAAATAATAAAAGAGTTTTTTTCGAAAAAACGGGATTTTATTTTGAAAAAAAAAAATTGTTTGGGGGTCCATAGAACCTCCCTGTCCCGTCGTACTTTTTCTACAATGTGCAGGCGTCGTACCTGCACCATCGTCCATGCAGTCCTCCAGCTCTACAGTCCACCAGCAGCAATTCCCCGGCGACCCCTGCATCGCCTTCCGGCAGACTGACTGTCGGCCTGTGCAACTCCCTGGCAGCCCCTGCACCGCCTTTTGGTGCCTCCCACCTCTACAACTTCCTCGTCGCCTCTACAGCTCCCCCGCTACCCCGGCGCCTCCAGCCTCTGCTACCCCGGCGCCTCCCGCCGGCCTTGGCCACGACCTCCAACAGTCGGATCAGTCGCTGCAGTCTCAGCCCCACCGCTCTTGCTACCACCGCCGAGCCCTGACCTCAGTCGTCGGCCCTCTGGCCAACCTTCGGCAACCGCTTTCTGGCCGACGACAGCTTTCCATCCACTGCCTGCCTGACCTCCGGCGACCGCTGACAAGGCGCACCTCCGCCTACCACCTCTGCCTAACATGTCAGCAAATCAGCCCAGTCAGCGCCACCTGGCTTTTTCTGCACAATCAGTGCTCAGTCAACATTTTTTGAAAAAAAGTTAGACCCCTCTCCATTGGCAGTTTGGATTTTTGAGTCAACTTTGGAGGCTCATAACTTACTCAATTTTGCTCTTTTTTGGGTGCAATATTTTTTTATTTTGGCTAATTTTTCGTGCTCTTCGCAATGGTGTGATTATTTTCTAATTTTGGTAAATAATTTTTTTGGAATTTTTAGATTCTCTTAGTTGTACCTATCCAATCCTCAATTTTGCAACTTCAAAGGCTTCGTTTGAGCTCATACGACCTCTTTTCAGGTGTCGTTTTTTTTTAAGTGCATAATTTTTTGTCTACTTTCATAATCTATGATCAGTTTTTCAGATATTTTGAGTGGATATTATACTTTCAAATATTGGTTTTTTTTGTCTATTTGGTACTTGTAATTTGCTTGGGTCTTAGTTTAGATCACTTGCATTATTAGTTTGAGTCTCCCTTGGCCTTATTAAGGCAGTTGTAGAGTTGAAATCAGAAGTCCACTTTGCCATTTTTTGCAAGTGCCCCATTGTACACGCACTAAGTATAAAGTGTCAAATCATCATTTGGGGGGGGGGTTCTTTGATTGAGTGAATTTGGGGGGTGTCTTGTATGATTGTGCCTCTCTTTCCTTGTTCTCTTTCATTTTTGTTGCAATGAATCCTCATAAATTTCCACCTTTAACTCCACATAATTATGCATCTTGGAAAATTAAAGTATGGAGAAAATTAATGGAAAAAGGTCTCATGCATTACATAGATGGAACAATAGCAACACCACCTAATCCTAAGGTTGGTCCTTATTCTCAGTTAGAATGGATCACTAAGAATTGCATGGCTCTTGGAACTTTGTGTAAGTATGTATCAGATGACCTCATTTTTCATATTGAGAAGTGTACAACAATCAAAGAGGCTTGGGATGTGTATCAAAAATTGTATGGTCAAGTTGATGAAATCAGAGGTTACAAGATAGACAATGAGCTCACCAACTTGGATCCCAAGAGTTTTGATACAATCCAAGATTATGTGACCAAATCAAATGAGCTAAGAGCAGAGCTTAAGGATTGTGGAATTGACAAATAGAATGCTCAATTGATAGTCAACTTGTTGGACAAGCTTGCACCAAAATATGCAGCATTTGTGTCTAGCTTCCAAACTCATCGTTTGACAGTGGGGAGTTCCTACATTATGCCTTCATTTGATGCTTTCATAGAAATGTTGATATTGGAACAATCTAAGTTATTGAACATGGGGCTTCTCAAGTCTTCAAAGTCCAAGGCTTTGGTAGCTAATCAAGGGAGTCAAGGGAGTCAAGGAAAAGATTCCAACAAGAAGAAGCAATCTAAGTCAAAGCCACAGTAGGAAAAAGGGCAATCATCCTCTCCATCACAAGGAGATTTTTTATCCTCTTCCAAGAAGGGGACTCCACCTAAGAATGATAAACCAACTTGTGCATATTGCAAGAAGTATGGTCATTATGAGCATCGATGCCACACCAAGCAAGTTGATGAGTTGACAAATCTTCTTAAGAAAAACAACATCGACTTTCCATCCGCCTATACAAAGAAGGATTCATCTCCTTCCTCTTCCTCATAGTCTAAGCGAAAAGGGAAAGAATTTGTGGCAACAACAGGTTCTTCACAGCAATGGATACTTGACTCGGGTGCCTCTTATCACATGGGTTCTACAAAGGAGCAGTTTTCTTCATTGGAGCCATCAAAGGTACTTCACATTTACATAGGTGATGATACACAAGTTGAGGTTGAAGGGAAAGGTTCATTTGATATGGATGATTGAATATTTGAGAATGTTCTCTATTTTCCTAACTTGTCTACCAATCTTCTCTCTATCTACCACATCACTCACTATGGGAATGGGAAAAAGGTTGAGTTTCCACCTAATTCAGTTGTGGTAAAGGAACTTGATGATAATGCCTTGGCAGTAGTGGGACAAGTCAATGACAACTCAAGGCTTTATTCATTCTCCCACTTTGTGCCAAGTTCTCCTTCTAGGGCCTTGCTTACTCATTCAAATTAAGAAAGTAAGCTATGGCATGAGCGGTTTGGTCACCTCAACTACCGCTATCTTCAGCAGCTCAGCACTAAAGACATGGTCACAGGTCTACCTCAAATTAGTTTTTCAAAGGATGTATGTTCAGGTTGTTCCATGGGCAAGCTGTTAGGGTTTCAAGCAGATCCGAAGCAAATATGAACTAACAATTATATGCAGATTTAAATACAAAAGATAAAGAAATAAAATAGGACACAGATAACACAAAGATTTAACGTGGTTCACCCAAAAAGGGTTACGTCTACCATACACAGTCGTCCAATCTTTCTTATTATCCAGCAAAAATAGTACATCAACATTACAATTCCTTAAGCATCCCAGCCGCTTATAACATGCATTTTTAGGGCAACAAACAAAGTGTACAGTACTTTGCTGATCAGTCACCACATTTCAACAATCTCCCAGTTAGAGACTGATCAGGATCCACACTGAACAATCTCCCACTTGGAGACTGAAACAACACGACACCACTGTACATGCAACATCCGCTGGAAAAAACACTAGGACTCGACTGGTATACATTCCACATTTATCAATCAAGAAAACCAACAGAAACTGATGAAGAAATCAACTTCTCCTATGGAACTGCCTTCGTGAACATTTCGATAGGATTCTCACTTGTGTGAATCTTCTCAAGCCGTAACTGACCCTCCTCCAAAATAGTCCGGATGAAGTGGTACCTGAACTGAATGTGCTTTGTCCCTGAATGAAAAGCAGAGTTCTTTGCAAGATGAATGGCACTCTGGCTATCAGTATACAATGGGCAATCCTCCTATGTTTGACCCAATTCTGCCAGAAAACATTGTAACCAAATCATCTCCTTGTTGGCTTCTGTAGCAGCAACATACTCAACTTCAGTGGTTGAAAGCGCAACAACCTTTTACAGCCTAGAAATCCAACTAACTGCAGTTCCCCCTATAGTAAAAACATACCCTGTAGTACTCCTCCGTGAATCAATATCACCCGCCAGATCAGAGTCAATAAATCCACTTAGAGAAGCATTAGATCCTTTGAAACATAATGCCTTCATAGTAGTTCCTTTCAAATACTAAAGAATCCATTTCACAGCATTCCAATGTTCCATACCCGGATTACTCATAAACCTGCTCACAACTCCCACTGCATGTGCAATACCTAGCCTTGTGCATACCATTGCATACATCAGACTGCCAATAGCTGATGAATATGGGATGTTAGACATTTTATTAACCTCTTCCTATGCCTTTGGGTACATCTCCTTAGTCAATTTGAAATGACTAGCCAAAGGTGTACTAACTGCTTTTGCATCCTGCATGTTAAATCTTTTCAACACCTTCTTTATATACTCACTTTGGGACAAATTCAAGGTTCTATTTTTCCTGTCCCGTGTAATCCTCATACCGAGAATTTGCTTAGCTGCACCCAAATCCTTCATAGCAAATGACCTGGCTAATTTCTGTTTAAGATCATTTATATGTTACATGTTAGACCCAGCAACAAGCATGTCATCAACATAAAGCAACAGGATAATATAACTGCCATTATCAAATCTCTTAAAATATACACAATGATCAGAATGACATCTATGATAACCGTGTTCAGCCATGAAACTATTAAATTTTAAATACCATTGTCGGGGTGCTTGCTTTAGGCCATACAAACTTTTCTTCAACCTACACACCAAGTTCTCCTTACCTTTGACCTCATATCCCTGTGGTTGCAACATGTAAATTTCCTCCTCCAAATCTCCATGAAGAAAATTTGTTTTCACATCTAATTGTTCAAGATGTAAATCATCTGCAGCCATAAGACTCGAGATGTAAATCATCTGCAGCCACAAGACTAAGTACAGTTCTAATTGAAGTCATTTTTACAACAGGAGAAAATATTTCATCATAATCTATACCCTTTTTCTGTGCAAAACCTTTTACCACAAGTCTGGCCTTATATCCGTTTTGACCTCCTTCCTCCTCCTTCAACTGATAAACCCATTTGTTAGGCAAGGCTCTTTTTTCTGCAGGTAAAGGGACTAAGTCCCAAGTCTTATTTTGCATCAAGGAGTCCATCTCCTCATTCATGCCTAGCTCCCACTATTGTTTGGCATCCACCTGCATTGCTTCTTCATATTCTTCTGGTTCACCAGAATCAGTTAATAATATAGAATACAAAGAAGGAGAAAATCTTTCAGGGGGTCTACTTGACCTCATAGAACGTCTAACACTTGCAGGAGTTTATGGGACATTCTGTTGTTGTTGAGCATCAGGTACCTGTGGCATTTCATTTTCAGGAATCTCATCCAACGCCACATATTCTTGTTTGTCCTGTTCATGCTTCTTTTCCTGCATCTGTTCTTTATACATAACCTTCTCATTGAATATAACATCTTTGCTTCTAGTTATTTTCTTATTTTCAAAATCTCATAACCGATAGCCATATTCATTTATCCCATATCCAATGAAGGTACATTTCTGAGATTTAGCATCAAGCTTGGTTCTGTTTTCTTTATCAACACAGACAAAAGCTTCACAACCAAAGGTTTTCATAAAAGAATAATTTACCTTTTTACCAGTCCATGCCTCCTCTGAAATACCACCATCCAAAGGGGTTGAAGGTCCTCTATTTATCAAATAGACAGCAGTATGTACAACATCTTCCCAAAAATGTAAGGGCAATCCAGCATGCAATCTCATGCTCCTCACATGTTCCATGATAGTCCTATTCATTCTCTTTGACACACCATTTTCTTGTGGAGTTCCTGGAACTGTTTTCTACTTTCTAATCTCATTTAAGGAGCAGTAATCTTCAAATGCCTTGCTGCAATACTCACCTCCATTATCCGATCTGAGACACTTCAACCTTTTTCCTGTCTCATTCTCAACCAAAGTTTTCCATTTCTTAAAAGTTTCAAAAACATCTGATTTTTGCTTTAGGAAATATACCCATATTTTTTTGGTTGAGTCATCAATAAAAATAACATAATAACAAGAGCCACCAAGAGATGATACCTGAGCCGGTCCCCATACATCTTAATGCACAAGCTCTAACTTCTCACTCTTCTTCTCTTTCTCAACCTTGAGAAATTTGACTCTTTTCTGTTTGCCATAAACACAGTTTTCACAGAACTCTAAATCAATCTTTTTTAGTCCTGGCAATAGATTTTTGGAGTGAAGGATTTTCATCCCTTTCTCACTCATGTGCCCAAGCCTATGGTGCCACATTATCGAATCTGTTCTTGCAACATCTATTGTTGTTGTCCCTATAGTAACTTTATCTATAGCAGCTAAGGTAGAGTAAGTGTTACCAGTACACAAATATAATGTGCCTACCTTCGCACCTTTAGCTACTACTAATGATCCTTTACTGACCTTCCAGATACTATCTGAGAAGGTAACTATGCAACCTTCACTACCTAGTTGCCTTGCAGAAATTAAATTTCTTCTTAAGTTAGGAACATGTCTTACCTCCTGCAGAAACCAATCATTTCCATTCTGCAACTTGATCTTTATCTTTCCTTTTCCAACAATTTGACAGGGTTCATCATCACCCAAATATACCTGTCCAAAATCACCTTGAACATAATCTAGAAAATATTTTCTATGGGGTGTAGCATGAAATGAAGCCCCAGAATCTATTACCCAGGAATCATTAACATTATCCAAACATAAGATTAAAGCATCTTGTAAAGTATTACTTGCAATATTAGCTTCCTTACTGTCATTTTCATTTTTATCTCCTTCTTTGTTTCTCCGAGACCAATAGTCTTTCTTTAGATGATCAGGCTTTCCACAGTACTAGCAATCTTTCTTTCCTCTAGATTGAGAGTATCCTTTCTTTGACTTCCCTCGTGACTTCTCATTCCAAGAGCCTTTTCCTCTTTCCTTTGATCTTCCTCTGTTCTCCACATTCAAAACACTACCCGATGATGTTGAAGTCTCACCTGTGTTTTTCCTTCACATTTCCTCGCTTAGGATAACACCAACAATATCATCAAATACCAAAGTATTTTTACCAGAGACAGAGTTACTTACAGCCATAACCAATCTATTCCAGCTTTCTGGCAAAGAACATAAAATCAAGAGAGCCCTAACCTCTTCTGCAAAGGTAATTTTTACCGAAGACAATTGATTGGTAATTGTATTAAATTCATTAAGTGCTCTACTACAGATCCTCCCTCACTCATTTTCAAATTAAACAAATGCTTCATAAGAAATACCTATTTCGAAGCCGAGGGTTTCTCATACAGCTTAGTCAATGTCGCCATCAAATCTACAGTCGTTTTTGCTTCTGTTATATTCAAAGCTACAGACGGTGCAAGGCACAATCGAATGGATCCCAGTGCCTTTCTATCTAAAATGTCTCATTCTTCATCTGACATTGTGGTCGCTTTCTTTTCCTTTCCTTCTAATGGCCACCACAAATCCTTTTGATATAGGTAATCCTCCATCTGAATTTTCCATAACTGATAATTCTGGTCATTAAACTTTTCAATCTTGAATTTGGAATCCTCCATTGCTCCCACTCAAATCTGAAAGTCCTGCCAATTTATAGAAAACCTCGCTCTAATACCAATTGTTAGGGTTTCAAGCAGATTCGAAGCAAATATGAACTAACAATTCTATGCAGATTTAAATACAAAAGTTAAAGAAATAAAATAGGACACAGATAACACAGAGATTTAACGTGGTTCACCCAAAATGGGTTACGTCCACCATACACAACCGTCCAATCTTTCTTATTATCTAGCAAAAATAGTACATCAACATTACAATGCCTTAAGCATCCCCTTATAACATGCATTTTTAGGGCAACAAACAAAGTCGGTCTTTTTAGGGTTTTATTACAATGTCGGTTTTCATCAACAAAAAATGGCAAAAAAAAATTTCGATGTGAACAAGTTGAAGAACTTCCAAATCTCTCCAAGCTTTCCCCTTAGTTATCAATGTGGGAGATTGTTTGGTGTGGAGCCTGATCAGTCTCCAAGTGGGAGATTGTTCAGTGTGGAGCCTGATCAGTCTCCAAGTGGGAGATTGTTGAAATGTGGTGACTGATCAGCAAAGTACTATACACTCAGCATGTATCCTTGCCCAGACCCCAGCAAGGATACGTGCTGAGTGTATAGTACTTTGCTGATCAGTTGCCACATTTCAACACAAGCATCCTGAGGAGAAGTTTGATAAGGGGAAAGCTTGGAGAGATTTGGAAGTTCTTCAACTTGTTCACAACGATGTAGTAGGTCCAATTCCAGCACCTTCATTTAGTAAGGCCTGCTATGTCCTCACCTTCATTGATAACTACTCCCGCTTCACTTGGGTATACTTTCTTATTCATAAGAGTGATGTATTTGACATATTTTAGGACTTCAAGACTTGTGTGGAGAAGAAATCTGGGAAAATGGTCAAGATTATTCGCACAGATAATGGAAGGGAATATGTGAACAAAAGACTAGAGGATTTTTGCACATTTGAGGGGATTGATCTTCAGCATTCAGTTGCATACACTCCACAACTTAATGGAGTTGCAGAACGCAAGAATAGAACTCTCAAAGAAATGGCTAGTTGTATGATACATGCACGTTCTCTTGATCTCACCTTTTGGGAAGAGGCTATCAGTTGTGCCACACACATCCAAAATCGGGTTCTTCACAAATATTTGCAAGGTATTAGTCCTTTTCAGGCTTGGGTTGGTAGCAAACCGATTGTGAGATGTTTTAGAGTCTTTGGGTGTCCATCATGGGCTCGCATAACCCGCAGAAATGCAAGGCATTGGAACCTCAAAGTAGTCCTTGCATTTTTGTTGGATATCCTGAGGGTGTTAAGGCATATAGATTGATGGATCTTGAGACACATGAGGTGTTCATTGAGAGGAGTGTTCACTTTGAGGAAAGCTCTCCTAGCTTATCCTCTCTACCTCCTCCACCTTCCTCCATTGTGGATAGTGATGCTAGTGATTCAGATGATGACACTCCTTCAACTCCGACTCGTAGGGTTACACCTCCACAGAATCCACTTGTAGTTGAGCAGCCTCGTTCTCCACCTCCACCTAGAACTCGTTGGGCTCGACAGACACTTGATTCTGTGGGTTCTCTTGTTGGGGATCATAAAGATACGCGGAGGACTCGATCATAGCATCAGCACCTTCCACATGCATTCATTGCTATTGCTTCCGATCCACAGACATTTCGGGAAGCATCAGGGGTTCCTAAGTGGGACCAAGCTATGGAGGAACAGTATAGTTCCTTGATGAGGAACAACACATGGGATTTATTCCATCTCCCTAAGGGGAGAAAGATGGTTCGATGTAAGTGGATCTATCGAACCAAGTTTACAATGGATGGTAGTGTGGATAAGTATAAGGCTCGACTTATTGCGAAAGGTTTCTCTCAGGTTCCAGGTGTGGACTATATTGAGACCTTTGTGTCCATAGCCAAGATGAACTCCATTCAATTGACACTTGCTATTGTCGCAGCTCATGGTTGGGTTGTACATCAGATGGATGTGAAGAGTTCTTTTCTTCTTGGGGATCTTGATGATGAGATTTATATGGAGCAGCCACAGGGTTTCATCCAGGATTCTTCTTTGGTTTGCAGACTAAGGAAATCTCTTTATGGCCTTAAGCAGGCCCCCAGGGCTTGGTACGCCAAGATAGATTCCATTCTTCTCTTAGCAGGGTTCACCAAGTGTCATTTCGATCCAAATTTCTACATTTTGTGATAGGATGACTCTCACTTGATACTTGTGCTCTATGTTGATGATTTGATCATTACAGGGAGCACCGCATCCATCATTAGCAGGGTCAAATCTGCTTTGCATGACATATTTTCTATGACTAACTTGGATCTTTTGCACTACTTTCTCGGGATAGAGATTTCATAGTCACCTTTCAGGATTACACTATCGCAACCCAAGTATGCTCTTTATCTACTTGCACGCTTTCATGTGGCTGATTGTAAGCCTGCCCCGACTCCCTTTCTTTCAGGAGTCAAGCTTGAGGCTCGGTGTTATTCTCCACCAGTTGATGCCACATTATATCGTCAACTTGTGGGTAGTCTCATCTAATTGACTCACACACACCCTGATATTTCATTTGCAATTGGCATGGTTTCCCGCTTCATGCAGGAACCACATGAGCTTCTTTGGAAAGCCGCAAAATGCATCCTTCATTACATATAGGGTACACATCACTATGGGATTCACTATGCGGCAGGCACAAGACTTTGCTTGGTTGGTTACATAGACTCCGATTGGGTTGGTGATCTTGATGATCGTAAGTCTACCTCATGTTACAGTTTTCACCTCGGTTCGGGCCCCATTCGTTGGCAGAGCAAGAAGCAGCATGCTATTGCTCTCTCTTCGACTGAGGCTGAGTATCGAGAAGTTGTTAACGCAACAACTGAGACCATTTGGCTTCAGCATATTCTCACAAAGTTTGGGTTCACCACTCCACGACCGACAGTTCTACATTGCGATAATCAAAGTGCTATTGCAATCTCGAAGAACCCATTCCAACATCAGCGGACCAAACATGTCGAGATTCATATGCACTATGAGAGCTGATTCAAGAGCAAGTCATTGATTTGCAGTATTGTCCTACAACGGAGCAGATAGTTGACATCTTTACCAAACCTTTCACCGAGAGTAAGTTCCAGCAGTTGCGAGTTCTCTTGGGGGTGCGGGATGTCTTATTAGGGGAGGTCAATTTACTTCTCCTTCCTCTCTTATGGGGGGGCCTTTTTTCTCTTTGAGGTTTTGTCCTTCTTCTTTGAGAGTCTTTTGTACATTCATCTCTCTTTTGGGAGGCAGTTTATTCCCACTAGGTGTTCTCCCTTTCTCCATTTGTGAGAGATTGCATTGCATAGTTTTGCTTACATTTGCATATTGTACATGGGTACCTATCATGGCCTAGTAGCCGGGACCCATCTTGCATTGTTGACTTGAGTCTTCATTCCCCTAAGTTACACTTAAGGGGGGGTGTTGGTGTAAATAAATATTCATCATGGATATTATTACACTTTACTTAAGTTAACTTAGAATAATGCATCTCTTCATAGTTTGGATTTGAGACACTTAGGGAAGTGTGCACATAGGGATATAGCTTGTAGGAGAAATTCCACCTTTTGTGGTCTTATTTTGTTGTTACACTCCACATTCGGTGGATCATCCACCTCTTGTGGAATATTATATTATTTCTCCTACCTACCCCTAGTATTTCTTACCTATCCTTGTTTCTCATTGAGCCACATGTCATGATTGTGTTCTCGTATATCCATATGGCCTTGCCTATATAAGCAGGCTCATATTCATTGTATTGGTTAATCCACTTCATCATTTGCATATTGATGAAAATACAGTTTGTTCTTGTCATTATTTTGTCTCTCTTTTATGCTTTTCATTGTGCCCTTGATCTTGGCAAAATATCACACCATCTTTTCACCCACCTAAGCTACGCTTAAGGGGGCATGTTAGTGTAGGTTTTTTTATTTTCCTTGTGTTAGGGGGTATTTATTTTTCCTACACATTATTAAGCTTGCTTAGGTTATTAGGAATGGTTAATATGAGGACACGTAGCGAAATACTTTAGCTACGTGTATAACTCTCCACCTCACATGGGTAGTTGAGTTACACACCCTCTTTTGACTTGTTGTGCCACCTCTCATAACCACTATTTTGTCATTTCCTAAGTGGATTATGGAGTAGCTGGGTTTCTTACGCTTTTTCGGCTTTATGTGCCAACTTTCTCAACTCCTTTCATGTCTTCATGTAAGGGGGTTATGCCACATGTTTTGGCATTAACCAAGTAGGTAAAAACCTCCCACCTTTTATGGGGTAGTAGGTAAAACCTCCCACTTTTTATGGAGCTGGGAGTTAATGCACATTTTGGATGTATATGCTATTATTTTCCTATATAATAAGCAATATACTCTCACCTTCACTAGCTCAATGATAGCTCAGTGAGTCTTCTCCAAATTCTCTTCTATCTCTATTTTTTCTCTCATGTTAGATTTATCTTTGTTTAGCTATTTTGATCTCCGATCATCTATTGCTTGGAGTTGAATGTGATCTATGACCAACATTAGATCCTAGCTCAGTTCTCGCTTCTTGCAAAATCTAATAGTGCCATATGTCTGTCTTTTTTGCAACTGTTAGGATATTGAACATTTTTTCTTCAAATTTTGTTTTGCTTCTATCATTTGGTCCACTTTTATGTGTAGTATTTTGGGTTCGGATTGTAGGGACAATGTTTCCGGGTATGAGATTTTGTGTGGTTTTGTTAAAGGATTAAATGTTGAGCTTAATTTCTTTTGGCATACTCTTTCCACTAAAAATTCATGGTTTATTTGGAAGAGGAATGAGCACTTGTACCAATGCAAGAGGAGAATCCTTACTCAATCTAAGTGTAAACTCGCATGGCTATTGATTGTTGAACAGGTGGCTTAACTTTGAAGCTACCAGCAGATAGATTCCTCATGATATTGGATGAAGAAGCTACTATGTTGTTCAAAGATGGCATTCAAGAGGTGGATTATTGGCCTCAAGACTTGATGATACCTTTCAAAACAAATATTGTAAACTCCATCAGTATGGACTACATGGAGATGTTGTTAGAGACTCGGAGGTAACACATCAGGAACTTTGATAGTAGCAGCTGGGAGAAAATTTCTCCTCCCATTGGAGTCTTTCCTAGTATTGATTCCTTTAAGGCTAGCAAGAACAATTAGCATGAACTGAATAATGATGAATAAAAATACTGCTAGCAAATATGGACTTCAGATTTGATCAATTTTGTAAATCTGAACTGATACGTAGATAACATCTTTTTGTTTCTATCTCATGTATACTCTAGTTGGGACTTATGTAATATGACTGCCCTGGTCACATATATATTGTAATCAGACTCTTTCTTATTTTAATAATCGAAATTCTTTTTTTTTTAAAATATGTTTTCACAATTATTTTTGTGAACATAGAGGCCCTCGAATCCCCTATTATCATTGTAAGATTCGCTTAGGATAATTAAGTATCTTAATGTGTACCTATAATGCCTGCCAAAATACCCTAGAGAAATAAACCAAAATCTACTAACATAAGAGATAATAATTTTTTTTATTTCATTACATCATAACATCAACATCTAAAATACAACCATTCTACCATTAACCGATATTGTATCATTACTATATACGTGATTACATGGATATAAACATAAGTATGAAACATATTACGCAAGTGGAATATCCATTCAATCATTAACTTAACTCCATAATTAAATCATACAATATATATGTCCATTCCCTAGGGTATCTCAACGTCACTACTTGAAATTAAGCTAACACATCACATATCTATTTAGAACATCTTAAGTTATCATTCTACTTGACCATTTACTCCCCATGTAGCTATGACAAATTGTTAACACAATTGAAAGATTACCACAACTCATTCTCTTTAAGATCGTTTAAAAATATTAACCGAATGTTCTTAATGCCCATCTTTATTCATTAATCACTTAACACATCATGAATCTAAAATCAATAAACCTTCTTCTACATATGAAACTAGATTATTTTCTTAAGCACAACTCAACAAGAAATATTGTCCACAAGCATAAACAAGATAATAACAACAAATACTTATCTACATCCAAATAGGATTCCAATCTACTAAACAGGTTCAAGAGTCATATGGTTCTACAAGAACAAATATAATCTAATATTTCAATACCCTAATTTCAACATAGGATTTCATTCTCAACATGATAAACATATCTAAAACAAGAACCACATGCCAATACATCATCTTATTACAATAGCATAGTTATTCTACATCAAGTTCAATTACCTAAGAGCTCATGAAACAACACGGATTATATTGTTGCAACATATCTTAATTCTTAATATTACAAGTTTCATAGACATATATTCCTCATTTACATGACATCGTAATAGGATTTCACCTCTAATAAATAGAAATCAGCACCATAAGACAACCGCATATTGATAAGTCATCCAGTCCATACAAGTTACATCCATTCATTTATTTTCATATCTCAAGGTTACTAACATTGGAGATTAGCGTCTTTCATATCAAGCCATGTATGACAATTAACATAATCACTACCACCCGTGGGATAAACACAAGACAACATTCATTCTATAAATCATTTAATTCTTTTCTAACCAAGAGTAACATCATCAATAGAATATCCATTTACAAGAATCTTTTACAATACATTTCATTCAAAAATCATCCTACTTCATGTCCTATAATACATGTTCTCAATACGTTGATTACATAGTCTTCTTTACATTAACATCTTTCATATCACATGATATCAATTCTAGTTACATAGATATGCTCTTAGAATCCAAGCACATGATGACATATTGAAGATCCAAATCCACGCACGCTAACATTGGAGAAGACTATCCCAATGGTAGTAGGTATCAAACCACCTAACCATGTGGAACCAAATAGGAACCAACCCCCGTGCTAAGAGATGACAAAGGTTCCAACTCACACTCAATACCTAAGCTAACACCTAACAACCATAGGATACAACATGGCACCATAAGACTCCAATACAAACATAATAGGCAAACCACATCATAGGGCTAAATCAAATCAATAAAGCTCCAGAGGCATATTCAACAACATAGGCATATGGATAATGGACACATGTAGGGCAAGAGTGTCATCACATGCTATCCTCACAACAGAAGGGGCCATGCCACACGGTCTTCCCAAGCTCATCTTGAGCGTGCACGCTTCTAGGGCTATGAGGTGGGGTACAAAACCAATTATTATCTTGTTTAGTGAAATCCTAAATACCCAAACCCACTAATCAATTATTAAGATTATCACTTACAATTACAAATAAACTCTTCATGTGGTTCCATCAAGTCTAAACCCCCTCCTAGAGGCCTAATGCTCAAGACCCTGGTCCACACATGCAAGAGTCCACTCTCCCTATAATGGACCAAAACCATGGGGTGGCATATAACAATTACATCACCATAACAACGTAAGGCTCAACACAAAACTGATGCAACTGAAATTCAAGATGAGCATTAACATAGAATCCAAGAGCTAATCATCAAAAAATAAGTCATACACTCAAATGTCATGTGGCAACAATAAGGAAGCCACCAAGAATTTCAAATACATATAAACATGGGCAACACATGAATCCAAGAATATAGAATACTCCTCTACATCAAGGCACAACATATCATCTCGTTGGAGTTGCACATAAAGCTCCTCAATGGAAAGGATACACTCAACTTGCTGGAGAAACATAGCATCCACCAACAGACAAGCACAAAACCACTTGTTGGAGCCAAAATGGATTCATACAAATCTCAATTAATAGCATAGTGCCCAAAAATCATCAAAAGTATCAAGATATAGCCTCTGGAGTCAAAATCAATCAAAATTGACAAAACCCAGAAAGAAGAAACAGTTTAGCGCATGCAAACTACAAAATAAGGCATTGGATAAGCACAAAATCACTTGCCGAAGCCAAAATGGATTCATACAAATCTCAAGTAATAGCATAGTGCCCAAAAATCATCAAAAGTATCAAGATATAGCCTCTGGAGTCAAAATCCATCAAAAATTGACAAAACCCAGAAAGAAGAAACAGTTTAGCGCATGCAAACTACAGAATAAGGCATTGGAGGTGTTGAATGGAGCGTACGCCCCAAACTTTAGCACATCCACCCTAGAATTTAGCGCATAGAAGATAAAGGAAAAAACAGAGAGTTTTGAGTGGTTTGTGACTAACAGGTGTGCCTAAGTTCGGGTAAAGGCACAATCAGGGTTTGAGATTGACCCAGAACTCATAAAAATACATCAAGAGAGCCTAATAGGGTTTCCACAAAACAAATAGAGCCAAACACATAAGAAAAATAACTCCCATTGACAAAGACATTGCACAGGAAGAGTTGCAGACACAACCACTTCCTTATAACTGATCCAATAGGAATGAGAGCACAATAGAAACTAAAATAGGATACACAAGGTAAATAAAATCTCATCAAAAACCAACTCCAAGCCATTAAATATCACACAAAGTCTCAGACAAATACAAGAACAATCTCATCCTATTAATGCACCAACTCGGATATTTTTCCCAAGCAAACGCAAATCAAATCCAATCCCTTTTCTTACAAATTTCTGATAGCAAAAATCAAATGAAAACTATTTGAACCCCCAAACAATCTTTCTGAAAACACCATTGAAGACAATCTTTTCAAAACTAAAATTGCAAGGAGTGAAGATTAACTCCAACTTGGAATCGCAATCCAACAATGAAGATCTGATGAAGAGCAATCCCAAGCAACAATCCAAGCAAGAAAGCTTCAATCTAATCTCCAACACAATCCAAACCAATTCGCAATCCCAAAACCAAACTCAGATTTCTCGAAAAATTAACCCCGCAACAATCACAGAGAGGCAAATAAATAGAGATATTATTCAAAACGATGGCCAAACGTCGGCCAATCAAAATATTCATAAAACAATATAATTAACCTAACTTGTATAGTTTCAAGGCAAATATTATTCTCCCAAAATAATTTACCTCCCAAATAAAAACAACCAATCAGATGGAAGGGTAGGTAAATGATATTCAAATACAATTGCCAACAATATAACTTTAATATAAACACATTAAATAATGATCCATTACCTTATGTAATCAATTGATTAAATTAAATGAATAAGGCCTAAGAGATAGGACCCTTAATAGAAGATGTAAAAATCAAATCACAAATTACAATAAATAATTTAATAAGTCAATAAATCAAAAATCAATAATAATCCTCCACGCCCAGAATCATTACTTACCCATATTAAATATTTATAAATCAATATTAATAATTAAGCCATTAAATAAAATGAGGTAAATATAAATATCAATCCCATTAAATAATAATTCAATAAAATTCAATAAATAATAACAAATAAATATTCAATAGCTATGTGAAGTGCCGAACAAATATAAATATAAACATTAGTTGTATAGTCGATAACTGTGTAAAGTGTCGAACAATGTCGTGTGTTTGTGATGCTACTAGGGTTTCCTCGACTATGC
Source organism: Cryptomeria japonica (assembly GCF_030272615.1). NCBI lineage: Eukaryota > Viridiplantae > Streptophyta > Pinopsida > Cupressales > Cupressaceae > Cryptomeria > Cryptomeria japonica. Next base: position 67,130,392 of record NC_081412.1, read on the forward strand.
CTCGATTCTGATGCGGTCATGGATGACAATCGTTTGTCGCCCTCTTCAACGACCAAAGGGAATAATCATTGTCGATGTTGTTGCGGTCGTGGATGCTCACTCGTCGCCTTCTTCAATAGCCAAAGGGAATAAGATATATGTTGATGTTGTTGCGACTATGGAAGCTTGTGCGTCGCCTTCTTCGACGGCCAATGGGAATGTGCTTAGTGGATCTCATGCTCGGACCTCTCCTGTTGCTAACGGGGATAAGGATGTTAGGGCTTCCTCAGGTGCGACGGCTAGGGGAAAGCATCCCAGTGTCGTCTTGGTGAATGCTTTAGGGAACGCTAATGCTACAAAGAAGATGCCTTCTGAGCTTAGGCCTATTCCGGTTTCAAATCCCATCTCCATAACATTGGATGAAGAGATTGAGATGGAGATAGATCACAACTCCTCTATTTTCTCCAAGCATGCTCTAATTTGTCGATTCAAAGGTGTCTGGCCCAGTCTCCCGAAGCTACACGATTGGATCCTACAACATTGGGAACCTCTTATGGCGGGCACTTTGCACATTTATCCTGTGACAAAAGGTTTTTTCATTGTTAAATTTGAAGATGTTGAGGATAGAAACAAAATTTTGTGTGATCACTTTTTTAGTTGGAAGGACAGATTTATGCTTATGGTTAGGCCATGGCAATCTGATTTCAACCCTTCTTATGATTCTTTCAAGGCTATTCTGATTTGGGTTCAGTTATCCTATCTCCCTCTTCACCTTTGGGTTGACTCTCTTCTTGTTGAAGTTGCTAATGCTCTTGGGGGTTTTCTGATGGTGGATAATGAATCATCGGATATTCTCCACTCCGCTTATGCCCGCATTTTGTTTGATATGGAGGTGTCTAAGAGGTTTCCTGTGGAGATTTCAATCAAATCCTCCAAAGGCTCTTGGATTCAATCCTTGGATTATGAAGGTATTCCCTTTAGATGTAGATGATGTTTTAAAATAGGGCATGTGGTTGCTCAGTGTGGAATCCAGAAAAAAGAAATCTTTGGCTTCATGGTGGAAAGATGTTACTACCCATCACTACACGGTTGTTAATAAATCTGGCCCCTCTCGGAGTTTCTCCCAGGTGGTTGTGCGAGACCCTCTCTGCTTTGTGACTTCTTCCCAATCAGCTCTAATTTCTGATTGTGGGGTTGCTACGACTAGTGTGCCTCAGAGTGTGGCCCCCTCTCAAGCAGATTTATCTCATGTTGGTGTGGTCGTTGAGGTTGGTTCGCCTCCTTTTGCACTTCCTGGTGTTCCTTCGATGGCACTGGGGAACACCTCTAGCACTGCTGTTGTTTGTTCCCCTAGTCCTACTGAAGTTGCGCTGCATGTGGGTCACTCCATGGTTGCAGGGTTTCCAGCGTTAGATTCATTGGAGTGGCAAAATGAGGCTACTAGAGTTGAAGAAGGTTGGATTAAGGTTAAAGGCAAACATTATAAGCGGACATCGCCTTCTTTTGACATGATCCTTCGATCCCACAAGATGCGTTCTAAAGGGAACTCCTAAGTAAGGGGGGTTTTGTTTTGGGGAACTCTTTCCATGGCTCTCTTTGTCTCTGCCCCATCGGTATTACATTGTATTTTTCTTTTATGGGGTTGTTTTATTGTTGTGATCGATTTGGGCTTAATGTCTTGTTAAGTCAAAAAAAAAATTCTTTTGTAAAGAGTTTCGAGTCCCTTCAAAACCTATTTTTGTCTTAATCAAAAACAAGAAATAAATATCAATTGATTAAATAAACAATAAATCAATCAAATAAAAACAAATTAAATTGATTAAACAATAATCAAATAATCAATTAAATAATAAATAAATAAATAAAGAAATCGCATAAGTGAATAAACAATAAATAATTAAATCTCAATTAATCATAAATTCGAATAGTAAATTAAATCAAGTAACCTTCAATCAATTTAAGGATAAATACTAAATAATTAAGTAATCACACAACTCACATCAAGAATAAACATAACTCAAAACAACCTACACCAAGGAAATAAACATAACACAAGACTCTAACCTCAACTTGTGTCGTGGCTCAATCGACAAGGTACACAACTTAGACCTAGAGTGTGTAAGGGAAACTATGTCATCTCCGACAACTTGCCATTGAGATAAAGATACTTTCAGACCTGTGGAGCCAAGTGGAGTCGATGTCTAGTACCTACAAGCCTGCATCAAACACTAACACAACATATATGATACATATACAACCTCATAATAAACAGGCAAGTGATAGAGAATCGACGGCATATCATGTTCGCAATGAGTGATAAAATCGTCTCTCCACACGAAGACAGTCGCACAATAAATCATCAAACATCACATATAATCATAAACATGAAATAGGGTTAGTACCAACATATCATCATAAGTCACATAATCCACATGAGCAATGGTCACATATAAATCCATGAATCATGTAAATGTATCCACCAAAGTGATTCTATGTACTATCATCCACAAGAATCATCAAATGTCATATATAATATAATATGTCTAACATCATCAATCACATGAATCTCCAAGCATAATGAGTCATATCGAATATCATAAGTCCGCATAGAGTACTAGCAGCATCATCGATATCATCTAAGATAACAAAAGAATCATGAACAACCATCTAAGTAGTCCACCATATGTCCATATAAGTCTGTCAAAATGCAAATAAAAAGGCAAGTCTAGGAGGGACACTACGGTTGCATCAACAACATTTAAGAACTACATTTAAACCACCACAATAGGGACCTATCACCATTGTAAATGAATAATTTATTAACACATTCCATAGGATTATATGGATAATCATAAAAAATGACCTTAACAAATCATTTCCAAATAGAATAGTGCTAACAAAATTACTTCATATTACCCCCAAAAATTCCAAAAGAAACTCTTAATAAGCAAATTGGCCTTTCTAAATGCCCTTTCAAAACCATCAAGGAAATTTGCCTTCAACTGAATCAGCTTAAAACAAGACAAACCATCTAAATTTTCAAAAATGCACCGAAACTTTACACCTATGATGCCTCTAATAATACAGGACAGATGAATCATATTTAAGCTCATCCTAAACATCACTAAAACAAACATTGCAAATGTTAGCATGACGCATAAGACAACATCATGTAAAATCAAACACAAACCTCTTAATAAACAACTTACAACAATACATGCATTAAATGTAACATCAAATCCACATCCATATGTCCAGAACCTATCCTTCTCTCCCCCCGTCCACTAAAATGTCCTACAAGAGACTAAAAAAATTTGCTCAAAATACAATAAAACATTATATATATCCAACATGTATGATGAAATTCCATTGGCAGTAAGATGTTATGACTTCCAAACAAGATTTGTTTAGGAAATCAAAATGCCAACACATATCCCAACACCATGAAGAACTCAAATCTCAAAATGAACAACTAATGACCCGTCTCCAAAAATATTGTAAGATTAGACACCACCATGTAAGTCCTCCATTTACAAAGCTAACAGGACTTTGGCTTCATCTTATGAGGGGACAGATTTCAAAATAGAAAACAAAAACTAGTTCAAGCAAGTCCCCGTACCTCACCAGACAATTTTTTCTTGCCTAATGTCAAACAGGAACCTGCAAAATTGTTGTCTAATAACATGATAGAGAGACTCCTGTCAAGTTTATGAACTATGTTCAGTTTTATAATTTTATACCATTCATTATGATAAATGACGTCAGTTATGGTACCTTTGTTCTATAGAGTAATTTTAAGAAGTCTCATCTGCTCAGAGTTCTTTTCTCATCTGTTGGTATCAATATTTGTTTACGGATGTTGAATGCTTATAATTTAACAATTTTTTATTGGTTATTACAGCTATAATTTGTTGAAATATAGCTAGGTCGAATCCCTAGCATAATTAATTTTAATGTGGCCCCTGGCCTTAAAATTAATTGTATTGATATAATTGGTTAATGTTTAGGGCTGAGCCCCAATTTGGATAGCTTGTAATTGGGTTGGGCCCAAATAGATATCAATGTAACTTGTGAATGTTAATGGCAAGCCCTATTTGGGCGTTCAACTTATGTAACTTATAATGGTTATGGGGCAAGACCTATTCATTGTGTAACTTGTAATTCAATAGGTCGGGACCTATTGAATATGTAACTTGTAACTTGGGGTAGGTTTTATGTAATTTGGCACCAAGGCCAACCTAGGCATAAGGGTTAAAGGCATGTATATAAAGGAAGTGACTTGAGGTCACAAGACACACATTCAACAAATATCCTCTATCTTCATCAAGTAGCGAATTGTCTTCTGTAATCAGTTAATTATCTTCAATGATCAATGGATCTCATTTAGAAGACAACGACCATATCTAAAGGATAGCGAAACAGTATTAGAGGTCAGCAAACTCCTTCCAGTTGTGGGCGAACTACTAGTCAGCGATCTGCCCTTGTGTTCCGATCTACAAGCTTCAACAAGTGAAGTAGAGTTACAGCCCAGCGAACACTATCAAGACTGAGCGAACATCTTGCAAGGTTGAGTTAACTTCATACAAAGACAACGAACTCAAATCTGAGCTACAAGGATTTGATTCTTCAAATTGTTATATCTCAGATAAGTTGTGCTTGTGCCCTAGAAGGCTATATTGTAAATCTACCATGTGGTTAATATTATACAATCTGAGATAGTTGTTGCTGGGTTTTTCACCTCCAAGAGGGACGTTTTCACAGAGTACATGTGTGTCATGCGTATCACTTACTTTGCATTTTGATTTTTTGTTCTATACTGCTAATTTGATTGCTAAAACTAACATGGTATCAGAGTGGGTTCCTTCTATAAAGCCTAACAACTTGAAGATAGATCTTGTATTCTTTTTGCATACTAGGGCTAAAGAAGTTTAGTGTGAATGATTGGGAATCGATTGTATCAGATAGTTCTATAACAACATAACAACTTGAAGATTGAGGGCATCGATGGGGCCGTAACAAGAGTATGAAGGCTTCAAATAAAATCTTAGAATACAGGTATCCTTATTCCTCTACTCTCTTTTGTTTACTTCTGTTAAGAAGGGTTTGCTTAGTTTAAGGATTTGTATATGTTTGCTTTGTTGTTATTGGTATTAGTTCTTTTAGTTGTAACCCTAGGGTGGGGTCTTAACTAGAACACAGGGTTTTCTTGTTTGTTAACTATCTCATCAAAGATATGTTGGTTTTGTGCAGTTGTTTTATTCTAGCTTCAAACCCTAGTATTCCTTGTATTTTATTAAGGGTTTGTATAATTGTAATCCTAGGGTTTGTGACTGTCACCCTAGTTCGAGCTTTGTCTATGTTAAGAATTTGTTCCAACCCTAGTTCAAGTTATGGAAGTTGGTATTCAGTTATTCTCTATTCTAAGTATGCATACTTCAACATTATTCTTAACCCAAATCCATGATTTGCTATGAGGAATATGCAATGATCCAAATATCAATGATGTTATTGATCTGAATATTGATGATACGGTGATCAGAATATATCATAAAGTTGGAAACATTTAATATATAGTGGTCTATTCTTCTTCATTCATCGTGGCACATATGCTTGGTATTTAGTTTGTATGGGGAACACTCCCTATTACATTTTGAAGTGAACGTTTATTAAATAGTAATGCTCGATTAGTTTCTGGTTTCTTTTCATTAAAGCAGAATATACTTGAGACTTTGTTCAATTTCTTGATGATGAAACCTAAAAACAATGCAGAATAAAAATATCTAACCTATTGAACATACATTATTCAGTTAGAATGATGTGGGCGCTCCCACCATGGAGATTTTGTGGCCTCGGTTCTTTTTGGTATTTATCAGTCATATGTTTGTGATCAACTATACAATGTGTCTCTTCAATTGAGTGGTTGGTTCTTACATAATTATCCTATATTCATTTTTATTAGTTTTAAGCATTGGTTGGAAAGACAACTTGGCTTATGTACACTGTTTTTCTGAAGACATACACTTGTTTTAGTTCTTCTAATCAATCATTTTTTGCAATACAATAATATGATCAGATGTGATCATCATATGACATTTTTCAGTTCTTTGCACAGGTACGGTTATCTTATTGTTATTTGTTCAACAATTTACAGAATGTTGTGTAGTTTTATACTATGATTGAAGGTATTTGAATTGATCATATTATATCACAACGACCTCATTTAGGAAGAGTGATTGATGATTGTGAGCATCTTCATATTCCTTGGACTAGCAATGTATAGTTTGCTCTCATTGAGAAGTCAATGGATATATTGAATCGAACATTGAATTCGTCAACCAGAGAGAGCCACCAAATTTGAATTAAGGCAATTCACAGGGTTGAAGGGTGAAGTTCCAAGTGACCCTTGCGTGTAACTCCAATATGTTGTCTTTGAGTTGAAGGTAGATGATATGTGATGGCAAGGGCCGAAGGCCATGCAGCCATCAGAGATCCATGGGCTTGAAAATGGAACAACTTAAGAACGTTGGTGGATTGTGTGGGAGTCTAGCCAATAAAGAGATAAGTTCTCTTATATTTGAATCATGTTCATGAATTTTCATGTTATTATTAATTCATTCTATTGGGATGTTGAATCATGTTTGATTGATGTTTCTCTTCAAGAGTCTTGAACTATTATGCTCCAAGCTTCAGAGGGAGCTTGGAAATAGACATGACAGCCTATACAAGCTTTCAGCTCATTCCTTCACTTGAGAAGATGGTTGAAGGTATGTCATTTCATAATGACTGTGCTATGGGTCCTTTTCGTAGAAAGTGAAAGTAAGGGAAAAGAAAAAATAAATTAACATTTCTCATTTATGAAAACTTATGATGATTGCTTCCCTTAGTGGATTCTTATATTATGTAATCTTCATAAGATCTGGTTGTCACAACTTTATAATAAGGATTCTTATAAGCTTAGGCCTTTGTAAGTATGATGTTGATCCTATCGAATTAATGTTGAAATGCTAACTCTAGTTTACATATGATTTCTAACTAGAAAGAGTTAGTTCCAAAATTTGGAATAAAACTAGGCCTAATGCATTACTCTCTAGAGTTAGAAATATGACAAGGATCCAATAAATTGATATCTTGAATAATGGATTGCAGTGTTTTTACAGCTAACTCTGATTGTGCAGATCCATCGAAGTATAGACAGCTAATTGGATCCTTGATGTATCTAGTTAACACTAGACCAGAAATTTGTTATGCAGTGAGTGCCCTCAGCCAATTCATGAACAAACTGAAGTATGTTCATCTTGTTGCAGCCAAGCATATTCTGAGATATTTGCGAGGCACAGTTGGCTACGGGTTGAAGTATCCAATCAACATTGTCATCACCTTGGAAGGCTACTCTGATTCTAATTGGGCAGGAAGTGTAATCGATAGGGAGAGTACTTTAGGAATTTGTTTCAGTTTGGGTCATGTTGTTATATCCTGGACCAGCAAGAAACAGTTGTTAGTTGCATTAAATACTACAGAAGCTAAGTTGTGGCTTCGCAAGCTTCTTGTTGGGTTGTTCGGACAACCTTGGGAGCTCACTGTCATTCATTGTGACAATCAGAGTTGTATTAAGATGTCTGCTAATCCTGTGTCTCATGACAGATAAAACATGTGAAAACTCATTATCACTATATTCGTGATATGGTATAGAGAGGTGTCATTCAGCTGAAATATGTCAGCACTGATGAACAGATTGCAGATGTTCTCACCAAGCCTCTAGCTCGTGTGAAGTTTGAATACTTCATAGAGAGACTTGGAGTTGTTGAGAACACAGCTTTGGCTGAGAGGGAGTCTCAATCTCAGTGATGCACTAAGTTGCATCTTCCACCTTCTGCAGGCAATGCAAGGTGGAGTCACCCTCTACGGGCAATGCAAGGTGACATTGGATCCTTCTCAAGGAGAAGTTGAGCTGAAAGACCTCTTCCACCCTTTGCAGGCAATGCAAGGTGGATCCATCCTATGCGGGTATGCATGATGGGTATCATGGAAAGAGTCCATGATGTATATTGAATTCATCCTCTACGAGCATGCATGGTGAATATCATGGAAGGAATCCATGATGTACCTTGGAACCATCCTCTGTGGGAATGCATGATGGATATCATGGAAAGAGTCCATAAAGCATGGTCACGTTGTAACTTGATTATTCAAGGGATCCTCCCTAACTAAGAGGGAGTGTTGAAATATAGCTAGGTCAAATCCCTAGCGTAATTAATTTTAATGTGGCCCTTGGCCTGAAAATTAATTGTATCGATATAATTGATTAATGTTTAGGGTTGAGCTTCAATTTGGATAGCGTGTAATTGGGTTGGGCCCAAATAGATATCAATGTAACTTGTGAATGTTAAGGGCGGGCCCTATTTGGGCGCTCAACTTATGTAACTTATAATGGTTATGGGGCAAGACCTATTCATTGTGTAACTTGTAATTCAATAGGTCGGGACCTATTGAATATGTAACTTGTAACTTGGGGTAGGTTCTATGTAATTTGGCACCAAGGCAGACCTAGGCATAAGAGTTAAAGGCATGTATATAAAGGAAGTGACTTGAGGTCACAAGACACACATTCAACGAATATCCTCTATCTTCATCAAGTAGCGAATTGTCACATGTAATCAGCGAATTATCTTCAGTGATCAGCAAATCTCATTTAAAAGACAACGACCATATCTAAAGGATAGTGAATCAGTATTAGAGGTCAGCGAACTCCTTCCAGCTGTGAGCGAACTACTAGTCAGGGATCTGCCCTTGTGTTCCGATCTGCAAGCGAAGTAGAGTTACAGCCCAGCGAACCCTATCAAGACTGAGTGAACATCTTGCAAGGCTGAGTTAACTTCATACAAAGACAGCAAACTCAAATTTGGGCTAACAAATTGAGCTACAGGGATTTGATTCTTCAAATTGTTATATCTCAGATAAGTTGTGCTTGTGCCCTAGAAGGCTATATTGTAAATCTGCCCTGTGGTTAATATAATACAATCTGAAATAGTTGTTGGGTTTTTCACCTCCAAGAGGGAGGTTTTCCCAAGGTACATGTGTGTTATGTGTATGATTTACTTTGCATTCTGATTTTATGTTCTATACTGCTAATCTGATTGCTAAAACTAACATAATTATCCTAATTTCATATTAATGCAAATTTTACTTATTGAAAAATAAGTTGCATTGTTAAAGCTCAATTGCTTTAATGAAAGACTAAAGAAACAAACAACTAAGCAGAATAGGGTCAATTAAAATGGGATTAGGACAGTCAAGGGGCAGAGCCCCCACCACCAAACCCAAATTAAGGCCTTTGATGCAAATGCCATGGCATACTCATCTAAAAGAGCTAATTACATTTTTAACTCCTAAATCCGCAAAGCAGACCATATCTCTTTGCCCATTTTAAGCTGGTTTTTAGAAGAGATAACTTATACACCAGAGCATTACCAAATGGCAAATGTACTGAGCTTTGCTAAAAGTAAAAAATCATAATTTATTTGATTTACAGCGAACACGCAAACATTGGTAGAAAATTCAAACCTGAAGTCATTAGTTTTTAAATTCGAACTTGAAAGGCATTGATTCTTATATCTAGTTGAAATTAAAGGTTTAAATACAGAGGAACAGCTTTGTAATAAACAGCATGGGGGGCAAAGGCGAGGGCTGTAGTATAAAGAAGTGGCATATCATCTTTCTTTTTATTTATTTTCTTCACCGTTTTCATTTCACCTGCTTCCCAAGAAATAGTAATGGCTAATGAGGATTTAGAAACTCACAAACATAAGAAATCTACAAAGCATAACTACAAAAAGGGCATGGAGATATCCTGTCATTTCCAGGGCAGTTGAAGAGCATCTGGACATCCACCAGCTGTCCAGAGACTGTAAGGCATCACCACACGCACCTTGCAGAGCAGAATGCCCCCTGCATTACAGGACCATCCTGGAGATGAACTCCCTTGCAAGTGGTGTCCATAAGGATGGTGGAGGGGTGTTGCAACCCCATCCTGCTGTCCCCAAGACCTCCCTGGTCTGGATGCAGCCAGATTTACCCAGGATTGCATTCCTGGGGGACACTAGTTTTGGACAGGAGGAAATTTATAAAAATTACTGCAAACTACATGCGAATCAAATAACACAACTACTCACCTGGAATGTTTTTATGTTATTATATATATTATTGTCAGATATTCAATATTATAAGCCTCAATTATTTCAAAAATACAACGATCATATCTACAGATTAGGAAAACAATCCTTCCAATTCACAGATTGTTTTCCAAAAAGACAATTACAACGTAAACTTCAACTACTTCACAATTACAATGATGCTACAGATTAGAAAAATAAGCCCCTCAACTGACAAATCACTTCCAAGAGGTTAGAGTGCAGTCCAGCAATGTTGATAGTGTACAAGAGTTTTGCAATTGTCTTCCAAACCCTTTCATTCCAGCCAAATTTATCACTGGGATGGATGATTAAGGTTAAAAATATTTTGAAATGACAAGAAAAAATTCACTTTAGCCTTAACTTGATTTTCCTCCAATTGATCAGGGTAGTTAAGAGTCTTGAAATGCAAGAAATGTTGCAATCCCTCAACAATGATCAACGTTACCGTCGGTGCAGGTAATTGAGGTTATGATTATTTGGAAATAGGTACTCCCGTCCATTTTGAAATGGATTCACAAATCTCTCCTCGAGGTGGGTCAGGCGTGACATTTGGTGTGCTTGACCATTTTGGACTAAATTTGGAAATCTCGATTCAGAAGGTATCATAGGTGGCAATTTGTGAATTATACCATTTTGAAATGGGTCCACAAATCTTGCTTCAAGAAGGGTCAAGTGTGACTTTTGGCAGTCCAAAAGCCTTGCTTCAAGAGGATCCAAGTGTGGCAGCTCATGTGGCAGACCATGCCCCAGCCCAAATCTTGGAACATGCCCCTGACCATGCCAGAATCCTTGCCGCGAATCTGGCAATGGAGGATGTCTTAGCCATGGCTGTGACTCTTGCCATTGACTAGACCTTGGTCCCCATGCTTGTTCTTTCAAGTGACCGTATCCAGACATCGAATCAGCTACAAATCCAGGTACATGATGCACTGCATTTCCATCCCTCTGTTCATCTTCAGCGAATCGCATCTTCTTTTGATCAACCTTATCTCCAAAGGGCATGCTCCTCTTTCCCTTGTGCTGGTGTTTTGCCTCATATGACTTATCTAAAGCTTTTCCAAAGAGAAATTCTTTTAAATCAGATGCCTCTGAGTGACCTTTTAAATGCTGATGGAGATGAGAGAGGGTTTGCCTTATGCAGTTATAGATTGTTTCACATTCCTCCTTCTTCACTGACCTTGCAGCATTCTGATTGCGATCTGTAAAATCTTCAACCTGTAGTTACCATCAGTCCATAAGCATTCAAAACAAATATTCAGGACAGTCCTTTTGTAATTCAAGTTCTTACACAGACAGAAAATATGGCATTTATTTTTTCTGGCAGTTGTACTAATAGAATGACTTTGCAAAAGCATGGAATGTAACATTCATAAGAAAAAAACCTCTAGCATGTAGATATTTTAATAAACTGACGAGCAATGATATTTATAGCCACTAGATAAAACACCAAAAAGTGGGAAACATACACTTATACAGCTAATTTTATTCTCCAGCTTTTTGAAAATCCAATTCCCTACATAAGTGCTAGCACACAGCCCTTCCTGCCAAAGAGATTCAACCGCCAATAGCTGCAACGAATGTTAACTGAGAATTAAAAGAGGTTTTTCATGCACAAGTCTCTTAAATCTATAAAATGAGTAACCATCTCAAAAAAGTTAAGAAGTAAATTTAAGAGGTCAATGGATACAACACCCTGTACAAATGTCCCTGAGAAGTAGTTTTATGAAATGAAAATGAGTGAGGAAAACATTCATGTAAATACTCCCTGCCCAAAATCATTTCTTTAACAAAACTGTCAAAAAGTTTGCTTATTAGCATAGTATAAAGTATAAACAGAGTGTTGGAAGAAATGAAAACATGTATTGTTAGCAAAAATTTAAGAACATATTCAAGGCACAGATCCACCATCTGAGTCAGAACATAGATTTCAAAAATTGCGTATACTCATAGGTGCTAGATATGAAAGATCTGATTGCATTTTCCAAATGTAAAGGTGTGAAATGCAAGACATAATTGTTCGTTATGAAAAACTACACACATTCAGAAATGCAACAGTGGCATGACTCAAAAATGGCCATGCACATTGAATTTGGAAAATGCTTCAGAAAGTCGGGTGAAAGTGGGAGAAGGGAGATGTATGTGTCATTACAGATCCATAGCCAGAAGTATGATTGCTTCTAAAAACTACTTTAACATTCCACCACAGAATCCCATTCATTCAAAATGCTTAGCTCTAATGATGGACCCTAAATTTCGTCAATTCACTAAAGATAATGCCGAGTGTCCAAAAATGGTGCTGCGAAGTTTGGGATGCTAGCTTATGGATGTAACTGGTGAGACACAAATTTTAATACTTTAACTTCCCACCCCAGAATCTCACTGATTCAAAACCCTTGCTCTCATGATGCACCCCAAACCTCACCAATTTACAAAAGATAATGCCAAGTGTACAAAAATAGTGCTGCCAAGTTTTGGATGCTAGCTTAAGAATGGAATTGGTGAGACAGGACTTTTATGTTCTGGTTATTTCTATGATTTGTTCCAATAAAGCTAAATATCACTATAAGAGGGCACATCAATTACACCATCCATCACCATTCTATAAACACAAACAAATTAATTTTGCAATACCCAAAACAAACTCGGAGTAAAACAAAGAACAGAACTTTAACATTCAGCTAAAGAGAAAAACAGACACAAAGGGGTGCCCCACATTGGAGAACATTATTGTAACATTATCGCCCTTGATAATGTAATTTATGCTATATACTTGTGGAATAGGTGGATAGTAGTGACATTTAGCAAAAAGATCGTAAGTAATGAAAATAAATCTCCAGAAATTTAAGAAGTTCTTGAATAGTAAAATGGAGATAAAAAATCTAGAGTGATACAAACCAAGGACATTTCTAGCGCAAAGAACTAAATAGTTGTAAAGTGTAAAGCATACCTTGTACAAGAGAGAGATGAACAACTCAGGTATAGACTCTTTATTATGAATACCAAAATTAATGTATTGCAGGACTCTTTTCTCCACCACTGAAATGTCAGCTTCGTCTGCACAAAATTATAAAACTTCATAAACTAGAATTACTTTCTTAGACATAAATGCTATGACTTCTTGCAGTGACTATAGATAGAATTTCAAAACAAAAGACAATATGATGGTTTGTCTTGCATGCCAAAAAGAGAATAGAATAAGCAGAAGCATAAACAAAGTGGCTTGTGATGTAACCGCATAACTAAGAAACAATCATTATGTTTTTATTACATTAGGCTATATACCTGCAGCTTGCTAGAGTCAAGGCAAAGAATTGTAACATGCAGGTTCTACCGTATTTGCTAAACCATTTGAACTCAGTGTGGCCTTAGGATTTCATAGATGAACAAGGAAGCATCTCAGTAACGGAAAAGAAGAGGAAATCAAAACTTGTCTAATCATATTTAATGCTATGCTTATTATGCAAATACTAATGATCAATCAAGTGGGTGGCTGATGACCAAGGGGGTGGCATATCCCTCTAATGGGATCTCTGTACACATTTTTTAACTTTACCCAACTCCCTCACTCTTAATAAGTGAAAAATGGTTGAATAATATTTGTTGAAAAATGGTGGAATCATATGTTTATTGTGAAGCCATTTATCATCAATAAAGTGGCTAGTTGATGTCTAGGCAGAGGGCATATCTGTATGATGGTATTTCATTAATCATTCCACATAAATTATCAATCCTTTTTTACATCCCTCCTTTCTCAGTGCTCAACTTTCCTCCTTCCTTCCCTCCCTCTCTTTAAATTGAATGAAAAATCAAAATGGTGTGTTCAACATCCAGAAGGCACTTTCTTAATAGCTGCAGAGATCCAATTAATTTCTATAAAACGAGGAAGGTGTCACATCTCTGGACCTTCACAAACACTCTACGCTCACCATAAATCCCAAAACATTTCCAATCGGCATACCTGCTAGATTTAGACATAACTTTGAAACTCTGCCATAAAAATAGGCAAAGAAAATTGTTTCAGAAATGTTGTTGCAGCTTGAAAAGATTGACAGAGGGGCATCTTTCTTTCACATCTTCAGAGGGTGATTCCCCAAGTAAAGTAATTGCACATTCTGTCAACTTTACTGATGACTCAACAGCAAGACTAAAAAATGAACTTTCAAGTCTGATGCAAATATGTTCTGTACTTCAATTTACATGATCTGTTCTATTCATAGGATTTTGTTGTCGTCTAATCATTCTCATACATGGTAACTCTGTCATTTCTTCAACTGCCACTTCATGTCATTCATCCCACACAAACCAGCATAGGTACCTTAACAACTTTATAAAAACGACTCTTCCATGACTCCATCTATACTTTATATTTTCTAACTATTGTCAAAACCACTACTTTCCAACAGATTTCCATTTGATATAAGTGGTATAAAACATAAGGCATTCAACAACAATACAATACCTTTGAGAAGTACTACATTTTAGCCTTTTGAAAGGCTACATATAATATGTAGAGCTTCGCTCTCCATTCACCCTTTTAAGATGCCATTTTAATCAACATTCTATTTCCTTTCCCTGTTTTCTCTAGCCAGCCATTTTATTCTCTTTTGGCTTAGGTATTGGTCAGTTGCAAGATTATACATGATTTTCACACATTATATCTCAATATTTTGTAAAAATTGTGGGACATTCAGGTGACTCCTTAAGATTTCCTTGCACATGGCATCAGCAGCAGGTTCGCAGCGGTGGTCATCTCAAATATCAACAGCCAGCACAATAGTTAGAGTGTGTCAGTCTGACACCTCCTGTTGCCACATTGGTTAGTATTTGACACATCAGCTTGAGTGGGCCCCATAGCAATGAAGTTCACAAGGGAAAGCTTCTGATGCTGCAAACCATCAATCTCACCTGAAGGATCAAATAGCTAGCACAATGTTTTGAAGTTGGGAATCTAACAACTCGAGAACATTGCACTGTTGGACGAAAACCAGTGAGTCAGAAAAGCAAGTGGGCCCAATTCCATTGATATCTTTTTGCAGATATAGAGAAATAAAGCAAGAGAACCTATACTATATTCACCTTTGACACTTCTTAAAAATATAGTCAGTCTAGTAGATTTTTCCATTTGCACCATTGGTCAGAGATGACAAGAGCAGGTCCTCATTTTGATAACAGCTGAGAAATACAAGTTCGAGTTCCACCATCACATAATCATCCATCATCTCCGAGATCAACAATGTGTGCAGTGTTTCGAAGTTGTCACTATGGCAACTTGAGAACGTTGCACTATTGATATAAAATGAACACATCAACTAGTGGTGGAACCCATTTTGGAAACAAAATCCATATAGGATATGATACAATGACAAGTACACATGGCACCTCAGCAAGATATTAGCAGTGCTTTTTGTTGCACTATTGCCAGAGCATAAATGTGATATTCGACAAATGGACTCCTCAGATTTGTTCACTATGGTTCAGAAGGAACTCATCCAACAATTGCAGTAAAGAGATCTTGAAGGACATTTATGCCAGGTATTTCATCAAAAATTGTCATTTACAGGGACAATTTAAAGCTCAGTCACATGGATTCCTAGAATGCAATCTCCAAATTTTGAATTATTAGTGCTTTTTTGCTCATGAGGAATGATATAGATATCTATGAAATGTTCATTGAAAGGGACTTTTATGGGGAGGAGGAGAAAAGGAAAGAATTTTTGATACTCAAGCCTTGAAGGCAAGAGATCGTATTTCATTATATTCAATGAATTAAACCAAAATATGACTATGCAACTCTTATCTTTCATACTTTGTGTAATAGAAATTGATATATTAATTGTTTCACCTTCTTGTGCCCATCTGTGAATTTTCCCTCTACCATTTTATCATTATTCAATAGCTATGTTGTTCTAAGCCTTCTATAATTTGCAAATGCAATTGCCATCAAGCATATTTGTGCCTTGTGACGTTTTCACACATCGCCCCATTGAAAATGGGGACCCCCTAGTTTTTGCTTTTTAGGGTTGTGTCTTAGCATCTTAGGGTTTGTATCGGGTCTCTAGCCTCTACAAATGAGTCAAGTTTTTCAAAATTTGGAGGAGTCATCGAAATCAATGAGGAAAAGTGGTCGAATGAACGTTCTAATGTCACAAATGTGCTCAGATAGGTTGAAGGAGTAAAATCGCAATTTCCCAAGGTCAATTCTGACAACTTGCTTTTTTTAGGAAATTTTGCTTTTTGCTTTTTTCTAAAGTTAGAAAGTTTTCTAAAGTTAGAAAGTTGGAACCTTCTCTTTCAGTCTGCTTTTTTCTAAAAATAGAAAGTTGCTTTCTCTCTTTTTTGAGGTCTTGGATTGTTTCAGGTTCAAGAATAGTGTCAAGTCAAAAGAATTCATCCAAAATACACCAAGTATGAAATAACTTTCGAATCCAGAGGATGATTTCTTAAAATCTGATTGAAGATCACAAGAAAATGACTAAGTCTGGAACCTTGATTGAAAAAAAAAATCCTAAATTCCTTGGAAAAATTCCTAAATAGTAAATTCCTTAGAAAAATTCCTTGTTTCCTTGGAATTATTCCTTGTTTCCATGGCAAACTTCCTTAAGCATAAGCAAAGTTTGCCCAAGGCAAGTGGAAAACTTCCCAATCCTATCATGAAGTCCGCTCTAGGAGCGAGTATGAAAATGATCAAGTATTGAGAAAAGGTTGAAAATTTTGGTTTAAGTATAAAAAATCCCTAATCCAACGTCAAGGTCTGCCCATGCCATGGTCAAAACTTCCTTGGCTAGCATCAAAGTCCGCCTAGGCAAAAAAGTTTTCCAAACAAAAAATAATTTCAAAAATAAAAGCTAAGTACAAAACAATTCGCTCAACAAGGAAAGATGAAAGTAAAAAAGAAAGCACAATTTGTCTAAGTGTTGGATCAGATGAAAAAAAAAAGGAAATAAAGAAAAACAGTTTCTAGAAGGAAGCAAAGAGGAAAAATTGCCATGAGTTTTAAATTAAAAAAAACAATAAAACACAAGGTTCGATTTGGAAGCCAAAACTGGACTACATACATTGCCATTAAAATTCATTAAAACAAAAAAACAATGCAAGGCAAGGGTTAAGTTTCCTATAAGACATTAGTCTTGGCAATTCACTATTCACAATTTTCCTTCTATCCTCAAGAAGTTCGAATTTTTCTTGGCATCTTTCCAAAGTTCTAGGCAAATTAGAAGTGTAATTGCAGGTTCACAGCGAGTTCTAAGGGAGAATTCAAGGCATTCAAAGACTTATTAGCAGCATTCTCTAAGATTTTTCTCCATTTCTTGCAGGTTTGAAGCACTTCCAAGGCAAAATTCTGAGATTTTGCGCTCCAAAATTCCTTCTTTCTTTCTAAATGCTCATTATCAGACCAATGCAGGGTTTTCTTGCATCAAATTTTCGAGTTTCATCCATGGAGCAGGGCTGCCTTTTGTGTCTCAGAGGTAGATACCCTTAAAATCAGACTTAGTTTCATAATTTTTAGGGCTTTCAAAGTCTAATTTCAAGTTCTAGAATCTTTCTTAAAGTTTGATCAGACTAAATTCCATGATTTTCTGAGGCTGACTTTGATTTCTAGAATGTTCATAGGGTCTGATTTTGATCTGATCTTCACTTCTAAAAGTTGAAATCAGACTAAATTTCATAATTGCAAAAATTTTCTGAGTCTGATTTTAAGTTTCCCAACTATCTCCAGGTCTGATTTTCAATTCTAAGTTCATTATCAGTCATGAATTTCAAAATTCCTAGTTATTCTAACTCTGATTTTTTGTTCCTCAGACCATACTCAGTCTGATTTTCAAAGTTTAATCAGAAAATCACAGTTATTGTTTGAAATTTGTCATGCAACATCATGCCTATTTCCCTAACTTAGGAATTTTTTCATATTTTTCAACTAGCTGAAGTCAACTCGGGAAGGGATTCCAAAAAAAAGTGAAGATGACAAAAGAAAACCAGTTGGAAAGATGATGGAAGGACAGCATTCACGCTTCAAGATGGAATCCAAGGATGAGTAGAACAAAGACGAAAGACTTACACTTCATCAAGACATTCAAGAAGATTAATGTCATCCAAGGATGAAAGGCTCTACATCTACCTTAGGTTTCTTTTGAAAAATCCATAACCAAAAGATTCCACACCAAGGAGCGATAAGTTCAAGACGCAATAAGAATGAAGAAGATGTTCTAATCATCTTAAATTTCCTTCGGATCAAAAGATATTGCCTCAGGCATCAACACTTCTTCATGATAAGGAATCAAATCTGCAAGGCTAGTTGAGGTGGCAACCCAGTCATCAATCAACCAATCCTAAGGTTCCAAGTCAAACATGTCCAAGTGCAACAAACCAGACTCAACAAGTGGCTCCTATTTTCTCATTGGTTATCCGAAGTGTTGTAATTTTCTCATTGGCCAAAAGGAGTTTTTTGCAGTTAACCCTAATTAGGGTTTTATCTATTTATCTTGGTCGTTGATCTTAGATCAATCTAGGCCATTGCTTTGTAATAGGGTGCCTATATAAACCCTCCTCTCATTTGTAAAGAGAGAGATTTCTGAGAAATTGTTGTAGTGATACTTCTTCAATGCTAAGACATAATTCATTGTTCAATTGTTGGTGAATCTTGTCTACTTTTGCAAGTTAGCATGGTTTCTTGGCTCTCCATAGAATAGATTTCATTTCAAGTTGTTAGATTGAATGAAAGATTTGATGGAATCGCTCAATGTGGAATAATGTGTTCATATTTTTTATGATTGCATGATTTTCAGTTATCGTGCAAAGTTAGCCTGAACCAGAAACATAAACTTAACTTCTATCGCTTTATTCATTGTTCAAAATTTTGGTGACTATGAGTGATAAAAATCTTGTGAATTCCTTAGAAGATTGCACCGTTCTTGTGTAGTTGTTGAATTTGGCGAAGCAAGGATTGGTTTTGGATTCCACTTTTGCAATTTCCGTCTCTAGAGTTCATAGGATTAGATTAGGATTAGAACTATCTTTCTAAAACCTCATCCCTTTTGCCTTTTTTTCCAAGTCATAGTAAAAGTAGGATAGAAAATAGCTAATTGCAAAATCTTTCCAAAAAGGAATAAACTTACAAGCATCAACAATCAGCAAAATCCTTTTATTGATTCACTCCTCGAACAATTATGTAAATCCCCCTTGAGATTACCAACGAATCATAACGAACCTATTGAAAATTGTAGCTAGCTCGGATACTTGACTATTGAATTTTAATGTTGTCAATGACAATTAAAATTTCTATGTATTATCTCTCATGCAATCCGAACCACTTAGGGCTATGCCCAAACACATGTAACGTGAAGGCAAATGATGTAACTTAGCGTTGGGATCAAATACATGTAACTTGTAATTATCTCTTGCTATGGATAGGACAAGACCTATGTATAATGTAACTTGCGGATAGGACAACACCCATGTATAATGTAACTTGTGGATAGGACAAGACCTATATATATAAATGTAACTTGTAAATGATTATTGGTCTGACCCCATATTGGGCGCCAACCTTAGATTATCATGAAATCATTTAGCAAGGCCGACCTAAGGCTTCTAGGTTAGTTGGTCACATATATATACAAAGTAATTTACAAACATCAGATATACATTTTGGAAAATACATTCCTAACTGTCATAAGCGAATTACTTCAGCGATCAGCATATTATGATCAGAGATCAGCAAACATCATCTAAAGGCAGCGATCATCATTGAGTGCACACCGAACACTATTAGAAGACAGCGAATATTATTGGAAGCTCAGGGAACCTTATCTGAAGCACTGCTATCACCTTGGGAGGTCAGCGAATTCCATTTAAAGGGCAGCGAACTTCATCTTTGGGACAGCAACACCCGAATTGCAGATAAGTTCACTCCCTAGGTTGAAGCTATTATTGTCCATTATGTGCTGACAGCTTCAAGTACTGAAGCATATTGTAAAATCACTTCTGATTATTGCCTAATAAACATTTGAGACTTGTTGCTGGGTTTTTCACCTCCAAGAGGGAGATTTTCCCAAGGTATTGTTGTGTTATGTGTGTTTTCTTTGTTATTTTCTGCTTACTGTTATCTGTCTGGTCTTAAAATTAACAAACCAACTAAAACTATCAACATGAAACTGGAACCTTGGAGTGGACTTTGTGATCACACAGCCAATCTGTTTAGCACATAGAAGATTTTGATCAAGAGAGAATAGGATATCTCAGGGTATTTTATTCTAAGTTGCATGTGCATAAAAAACACACCAAAATGCCCCTTCTTACTCTAAGTTATTCATTTCATAGAAGCAATAGTCTTCAAAAAATCGCAATTATACCTGATTAATCCTAAATCTTGGAGCCAGCCGATTTATTCCCCAAAAAATCCCGATTCATGAAAAAATCATTGACCAATCGTTGATCCAAATTTCAATGATTTTTTGCATTTGAATCACATTAAAATCCCCCAAAATGGCAAAAAAGTGAAAAAATCATTGCAAAAACTTACAAAACCCTACAAAAACTCGTGAAATTACTAAATTGCTTAGAAGTAGGGTTGATCCGAGACGGAATCAAAGTCAATGTGGAATCAACGTTGAAAAAGTTTTTTCTTTTGTCCATTTTTGGGGTGTTCATCATTCCCCACACTTCACTTGTTCAAACCCACGAGCTCAACGACCCAACAAAAGTCTGCGAGCTCAATGGCCCAACAGGAGTTTGAACCTTGGCGGTTGCTTCACCAATGGAGTGTTTCTACCACAACACTAAACAACTGAAGACATACATGATATATAGATATAGATGTATGATTTTAATTTATAATTGATATAGTTTTATTTTGCTCAAACAAAGACATACAATTCATTATGTAAGAAATATATCCAAAGTGCTCCATGAAATAAATCTGAATGACAACAAACAAGCTTACATAGTTGTAATAAAAGAGCCTCCAACACACAATCATTAAAATTTGTCTCTACCTAAAATAGTAGTTGCAAGCTAGGCATTGCCAAAACCAGTGGCTTGGTAATCTTTTACTTCAGCTAAACAAATGCCTTTTGTTGAATTCTAGCCCATATAAAGGATTTACCAATTGCCATCAGGGAATATAAAGCATTACAACTGTGGAATATGATTTGATAAGCTTTCTCAAATATCAAAGTACCCCTAGAAAACTCCTTGCCTCAATGACAATGAAGGTGTTGGATCACTTTCAAATGGCTTCCACTTTTACTAAATTCCTAACAATAGCTGGATCTTTGTCTGATAAATTTTGATCTCAGCTACTTTATAGATTTAGCTAATCTTTGATCTCAGACAGAGACAACTATTTGGTGTATTTAGTGACTGCCCTTTTAAAAAGTTAAATGAATATTTGCCTATGTAATCAGCAATATGAATATAAACAACAAAAATCTATTTTCTACAATGATGGGTTAAACTCTATTTTATTTACTCTATATATCTCTATGCTATGGAAATGCCCTTAAGTTTTTTAAAAAGTAGTTTGTGTCTATTTTTCTACAAGTTTTTACGATTTTTTAAAATCCAAATTTTTACCCACTTTTCCAAAAAATCTTGTACTTCTGGTTTGCCGATTTTTTCCCGAAACAATTTTGTTGCTATGATATAAAGCATTGCAATTGTAGAATATGATTTGATAAGATTTCTAGAATATTGAATTGAGCGTACAAAACTCCTTGCCTCAATCACAATGAAATTCTTGGATCACTTCAAAATGGCCCCCACTTTTACTATTTGTCTATTAACTTTCGATCTCAGTTACTTAATAGACTTAGCTAATATTTGGCTAATATTTGATCTCAAACTCAGACAACTATTTGGTGTATTTGGTGACTGCCCTCTTAAAAAGTCAACTGAACATTTGCGTATGTAATCAGCAATATGAATATAAACAAAAAAACAAAAAAAATTCTACAATTCATGGGTTAAACTCTATTTTATTTGCTCTTTATATCTCTATGCTACGGAAATGCCCTTAAGTTTTTTTAAAAAAATAGTTTCTCTTTTTCTACAATTTTTTTGTTTTTTAAATCCATTTTTTCTTATTTTTTGCCCATTTTTTCAAGAAGTCTTAAACTTTTGGTTTGTCGATATTTTCCCCAGACAATTTTTGCTACTATGATTCATTTCAACTGATATAAACACCATGCAATTTTTTGAATGCCAAAAGCAAATATCTTATTCAGCATTCCACCTGATACTTTAGCATCTTATTTCAAATATCTTCTTTCCCTTTTCCTTCAATTTTGATTGGAATTCGTTGAAGATCATAAGAAGAACCAGCTTATCAATCTGGAAGTTACATCGTGAGTCATGTCCCACCTTTACAAGGTTTCCCATGTTGGTACAGAGGCACACGAAAAAGCAAATCTGAATATCAACAACTTTGGCATGTACAATAGGACACGAAAAGAATTTATAATTCAAAGTATTTTATTTCCAATATCTTCTTTCCCTTTTCCTTCAATTCTGATTGGAATTCACTGAATATCATAAGAACTAGCTTATCAATCCAGAAGTCATCTTGTGAATCGTGTTCCATGTTTACAAGGTTTCTCATGTTGGCACAAAGGCACACATAAATGCAAATTTGAATATCAATAGTTTTGGCATACCCCTTGGGACACAAAAAAACTTAAACTAGCGCTTGCACCTAAATAAGGTGCAATGGTTACGCCAATAGTAATTTATATAATTATAAATTTGGCAAAGACTTATAATTGAATGTATAAATACTTTATCAAAATTAGATTATAGTTGACCCTAAAAAGTATAAATACTTATAAATTTCTTGGCATTGACATTAAAACTACTCACATCATACACTTTTTTCTTTTCATGACATAGTGAGGGGAACCTTACTACTTGCAGTTATGGTTTTCCCTTCTTGATCTTCCCTTTTACACTATCAATCGATGTTGTAAGATCCTTAGTCCACTAGGGGCTTCGTGCATATTGCCTCCTTGACGTGGTAGAAGTCTTTCAATCTTGTTTCCTTGTACTTTACCGGCAGTATGGGCGTACACTTATACTCCCGTTAAAGTGGGGATTGAAAAACTAATCAACTAAAGATTGATGGTACTAAATCCCCATGCCCTCTCGATGCAGAGAGCCCCCTATGAATTGCCCTTTATACCTATCTCTATTGCACCGGTTGATACGTATTCCCATCCTACACCACAAAAATATCCCTTTCTATATTTAGATCCTATTTCCGTTCTATAAGTATAGTCTATGAATGGATGAGAAATCAAAAAGAATTTTGTTTTCTTCTTATTTCTTTTTTCAATAATACTGTTCTTTAATCTAGCAGATATATTTATTAGTTTCTACACAAAAAGTCTAAATCTAGGGGGGAAAGAACTTAAATGATAAAATGATAATCTGAATATAATGTAGTGTGTTCTTTCTCATCTACTCATCGATACAAAATCAATTGGATCCATTTACATTAACCTACTTTCCCTAACATATTCTCTATAGATCTATAGATATGTATCATACAACATTGATGAATAATGGATGACCTTCATCACACTTGTATCATGTCTTTGCAAAACCATGGCCATGTAGTTAGAGTCAAAATTACAATAGTGCTAGTTTCGGTGTTAGTTTTAGGGTATAGAGTAAGTGTTTAGTTGGAATTAGGGTTATGATTAAATTAGGGTTGGCTTTCAGTTAGGGTTAAAGTTGTACCAGTGGTAGTGTTCATTAGATCTAGGGTGAACTTAACATGCAGATTTAAGGACTCAATAAATTGTTAGCGTAGCAATAATACTAAACTTTATCCTAACCTTAACCCTATCTATAATTGAACCCTAACCATATAAAGATAAACTCAGATTGATGCACGGTTGGAGATGATACTTGTAGTACAATTGTCTATATTAGATACTAAGCGAATTGATTATATTGAGTGTGCATAGAGCCAACCCAAGGTGATTAAAAGATGAAGTGGAAGAAAATAATTTAAATGGGGTAATTGATAGAAGTACGAAGATGAAGCCAACAATAAAAGATAAAACTCAAATAATGAACTGGTGAGTGGGATAACACATAAGAAGAAATAAGGAGAATGCAAGGTGGAAACTTGGTAGTGACTGTAAAGTAGATTAGTACCTAAGATGTTGTGCTGGCATAGAGTGATTCAAGCACAATCTTGCATATTGTGTGTTCTTTCTCATCAACTCATAAATACAAAATTAATTGGATTCTATTCCTTTCCTAATCACATTAACCTACTTTCCCAACCATATTCTCTATATATATGTATCATACACTATTGTTGAATAAAGGATGACCACCATCACAATTTTGTCATGTCCTTGTAGAACCTTGGCAATGTCATTATAAGAACACTTCTACAATACAAGCTTACCATTAGAAATGTAGATATCTCCATTAGCATGAATCCATAGTTTTACCTATATGAAAATTTGTCCTCTAATTCTCATCACAAATCAGATTATTAGTCCCCACGCCAGCTCTCTTGATGTAATTGCTATATTTTTAAGATGATTTTTGTTGTTAGCAGATCATGTGTTGTACAACATTGTTTAGTTTGTTGTGGTTATGCAGTCAGTTGCAGACAATTTTGTTTTGATTGTGCAGTTACACCAACTGTATCACCTATATAAAATTGTTTGAATTCATTAAATAAATCGATCAAGTATTTTTTCTCTTCATATTGGTATCAGAGTAGTGTATGTCAACTTGTACAGCGATGGCGAATGAAGTGTATAGCTCCCCTAAGCATTTACTTGTAAGAGGTGGTGGAAGAAAGTTTGTGATTCTAATCTGGTTGTTGCACCTTCATTTTTGCTACACCAGCCACCTCATTTTCCAGTGATTGCCCTGATCGAGAATTTCATAGAATTCTTTGCTTTATTCATTGAGTCTATACCCTGCTGCACTTGCCACAGTTCACACAACACCAGAAGAGCTCTCTGTACTGTGCACCCTCTGTTGGTATGTCATTGTGATTTGGGATACAAGGACGCAGCATTATTTTCCAAACAGAGAAATAAAAAAAATAGACAAAATGCTGACAGCGAAAACCAGCGGACTTTCCTGGCGTGACTTTTCTGGTGTGAAACAACATTCCGGTGGGGGTTTCCCCACCCGAAATAGCCTATCGGCTGATAATTCATGATGCCCTCTCGACTATAGATTAGATTTTAGAATATCAGCTTATTTTATGAGCAAAAGGTCTAAAAATAGATCATTTGCAGGTACACATCCTGTTATTTTGGTCTCAGCTCTTGTCATCAAAACATGAAGAAGGCTTCTTCAGCCAAATCTGCCAACGCACATTCCAATGGTAACACCAAGAGTTCCTATTAATTTTGTAAATTGGAATAGCAGTAGTCCTCTAATTCCTTCGATGCCTCTAGCCACTTAGGATCCTTTGCCTGCCAATGTCCTTAAATCCCTACCAAAATCCACAAGGGAAGATTTCAAGACTCCTACTAAACACCTGCAAGATGTTGTAAACATATGCACTATACATTTTGTCACAAAACAAACCATCGCTTTGAGATTACTTCCAACATTCTTGTTAGAATTTAGGATCTTAGGAAACTAATAATTATAAACAAAATATAAAATAACTGAAATGAGAATCATACAAACATAAATTTAACACATTGCACAAGATATAGATAAGGAAAACCCTTTTGGCTTTAAAAACCACATAAAGCATCATTTTATTAAAACACTTATAAAATATACTCTACCGTAAATAGAATGAGCCTCCGGATGCTTCTCCTTACTTCCACATGGCCAATAATACCATCTGTGCATAGTGATAAGACTCCAAATTCCAAAGAAACGGGACTCAGACTCGGCTCGGACTCAAGACTCGGCGTAAGACTCAGCGTAAGACTCGAGAAAGTGAAAAACTCAAGAAATTTAGAGATTTTTAAAGATTTAAAACTTGTTTCAGGCACCCTTTATTAAATACACCTTAAAGACACAATAACATCATCAAACTCGACTCATTTGATTACATACACAAGTATACATCAATCACATAAGCATAAACGCAAATTGTAGCTGAAGGAAATAACAAACATAGATATATAAATATTGTCAAATGTATACAATATTACAAAACTCATGGAATAAAAAATCCATGTCATCATATGATCATCATCAAATGTTTCATACAAATACCAAAGGTAAATACAACTACAAGCCTATGGCTCAGAGGAGCCTGCACCCTCCGACCCCGGCCCCCTGCGAAGGTGTCTAAGGTAGGTCCTGGATGATTCAACAGCCATCGCCGCTCCCCATGACACCATGCCATGCTCACCAACATCAGGAACATCCGTGTCACTATCTGCCTCTGAATCTCCTGTCTGTGCTCATGCTCTCCGCTCCTCCTCTGCCATGGCTACAGTCTCAGTCTCTATATCTACCTGGTTGATCCAATCAGTGTCAGACTCGGAGCTTAAATTTTCCCTACTTCTATCGACGCAATTTCCCCCCATATTTTTCGACGGGGGTTTGTGGGCAGCGCCCCCAAGGTGGGGTCAAGGGTGTCGGGTGTTATTTTTCTATCGGCTAACATGTTGTAACCCTAATTTTTCTCATTCTCAGGCGAAGGTTGTAGTGAACAAAGACGATACCATTCATTTAAAAAAAACTTTTTAAAATGTTTTTTTTTTGTCATTTTACTAACCCAGCCAGTAGCTAAGTTTGGGGCTCGGGACTCGCCGAGTTTGGTGAGTTTGAGCCAAACTCGCCAACTCGACGAGTCTTTGCTCGCCAGACTCGGACGAGTCCGAGTCCGAGTCCCAGAGACTCGGCGAGCATGACTCGGACTCGGACTCGCCGAGTTTAGGCGAGTCCGGGCGAGTCCCGTTTCTATGGAACTAGTCTGAAATTCACACTATCTCAAATAAGAGAATTTCCTTAAATATAGGAGGAAGGGTGCCAACATTAGTCGCACCTTTTCAATAACCCTCATTAATAAATAATTAATAATCTAATAGTCATTAGATTATTATTATTTAAAATGGGATATGCTTAATAAAACATATAATATATAAGGTTTTACAATCTTATATTAGAACAATATATAAATGCTATAAGGGTATGACCCATGATAGCATCATATTCAAACAATCCTTCAAAAGAAAAGCTCTCAATTGGTATTGAACACTAGAACCAAACTCAATTCATGGGATCAATGCAAAGCTGCCTGTTTGACATATTCAAGGAAAAAGGAGACTTATCCTCACTATTACAGCAGTTGATCACTATAAAAAGAGCTCCCCAAAAACCTATAATAGACTACCATTCCAGATTCCAAAAAACTTGGCAAAGAATATCGTTTCCACACATCCACCAATAGAAATGGCATTTGTTTTTTACCTAAATGTTGATTTTCCCAAGTTTTATTGGATGTATTTTAATGTATATATCTGATTCAATCTGATACTTGCATTCTTGGAATTCTAGATGTTCTCAAATTGAATAACATTATACTATATATATTCCTTTGGAGAGGCATGTCCTTGAACGGACATGTCTCTCCTTTAACTATAATAATTTAATCAATATTATAATGTTTCATCAATCAATTATTAATTTAGAATAATATAATAGATTAATATTGAATATTAAATTTTAGATGATTAATAATAATATAATAATATAACATAATAATATATTATTATTAATCAACATATATTATATGTATTCTAAATGATCATTCGACTGAAGCTACAAAAATTAACACTAAAGGCTTTCAATTCTAATATATCATTAACAGTTCAAATGTTAGGAGGTTAAAAACTCCTTGTAGCTTATGAATTAGAGGACAAATAGAAAATAACCTAATTGATGCAGGAAGACTTCCTCCTAGGCTACCTATACCCATGTTCCCTGAGTTCTCACTCCCAATACAAAAAAAACCAACAAAACTAAATCATCCCCTGCCAAATGTGCAACAAGCTAGCCCTTCCATGTATGTTTATCCTTCTAGTCGTGCACCTACACTTCAAACGGCTCCAAAAACAAATGACATGAAACATTTTTTGCACAATTTTTCAAATGAGATTGTCAATCTCAAGAGGCAATAACCAGCTTATCCAAGACCCATGTATGAAGGAAATCAAGGTCAAAGGCCCCAATGCCAACCAAATAGATAAATCAATAAAATCAATGACAAAATCATGCAAAGCAATCAAATCAAAGTGTGTCAATGCCAATGCCATTGCAAATTTGTAACAGATTACACACAATCCTATAAGGGATATGATTCTAGGGAAAAACAATTTTGTGGGTGACCCAAACATGTGTTGTTTCCCATGTAATGATGAACATCCGTCTAAGGCCTCCCTAAGAGGATACCTGTTGTGACCATTTCAAATATCGCCCCATCACAAATGGGGACCCCTCTTTTTCTGCTTTTAGTCTTAGGTTTTGTTAGGTTAGTTTGTTGAGTCCGATCCTCTTAGTGATTGGGTTTGAAGCTGAGAGCTCATCTAGAGACTTGAGAGTTGGCTATTCAGCCCCCTTTTGATAAGAATCAAGTGCAGATTTTACTTAGATATGGTGATTGCTTCCTTTTGTTTGATTTGAAGGGAAATCTTAGAGCATTTTATTACTTCTTCTATTGCCTGGAATGCCTCTTTGGGAAGATTCGTCCCTTGACTAAGGACGTCAGCAAATTAAGAGGCTTTGGTTTCCAATGTGATTTCATCTCCTTGAAAGTTTTGTGGCGGACCTTCCTTGGCAAAGACCAATTGCATCTCATCAACCCGTCCCTTGCCCAGGCAAATCAGCGACATAAGGAATTCAACCCGTCCAATGTCCAAGCAAATCAGCGACATAAGGAATTCAACCTGTCCCTTGTCCAAGCAAATAAGTGACTTAAGGAATTTAAGGCGTCCTTTGATCAATGAAAAGAGCAACATAAGGATGGAGGTGTCCCTTGCCTGAACCAATCAGCGACATAAGACATCAAGGCGTCCTTTGATCAAGGAAATGTGCGACTTAAGCGGGATCAAGGCATCCCTTGATCAACGAAATGTGTGACTTAAGAGATGACACCCGTCCTTGGGCAATAGAAAAGAGCGACTTAAGATATCAATCCATCCCTAGGCCATAGAAAAGTGTGACATAAGGATTTGATACCTCTCTTGGCAATAACAAGACAACATTTTAATCCTAAAGAGATGCGATTTGAATCAACGTGATTTCCAAAGGCCCCACCACAATTGATGATAAACATTTGTTTAAAATTTTGAATTTGAGATTCAAGTCGGCTATGAGTTAGTTGCAAAACATTAAATGATGGTTGCAAAGTCGGCTAAATATACAAAGGTGTGATTCTTCCTCAAACAACTATATATTGTGTTTGATCATTTCAATTAATCAAACACATAATCAAAAGCATTCATCAGCAGATCTGGTTCAAAGCAAAAGAGCATTCCTTTCATCACCAATTTCAAGCTTGAAGGCAAAAGTGACTTTTGGAGGTGGTGAGATTGATCACTGTCAACAGCGAATTCAGCCTCTTCACAAATGAATATCATCTTTAAGGCCAGCAATTCTGATCTTGATCAGATATTGTCACAAATGCCATTGCAGATCACAGTGAATTATCTCATAAGGAAGACGATTTTTACATGAGAACACAGCAAATGCATTAGTGCAAACAGTGAATGTGAAAGAGATTATTGAACCTACATCAAGACTTGACAAGACCCAGCAATCATTATCAAGGGTGAATTCATTGGAAGGCGGAAAATTTGGCCCAAAGAACAATCGAATTGATATATCAGTTTGTCTTGAAATACATCACAGGTCTGAATTAGGCTTATTTGATCATTCTTGACAAGAAGTCAGACTTTGTTCGATGCTGGTTCAGCTTCATGATTATCATTTTATGTGATCTTGATCATTGAGTGTTTTCTCTATTACATTCAGATCATCTTTGAGCATTTGAGTTATCCATTAGTATAGATGATCATATGCAATTAAGAGTTAGAAAAGCAACTTAGGGTTGTAAGCAATATTGAAAATTTTGATGAATCATCATTCTAGGGCAGAGATTCTTAGCCTAGGTGATTAATTTCTACTTGCAAAGAAAGGATATCATACCATTAAGACTAACTTAAACAGCTCTCACAGGTAGAGCACGGCAGGAGCGCGACACACCCTCATTAAGGAGGACTCAAAAGGATACATAATGGAGTCCAAGCTCACGTCACTTTGGGAAAATGTAGGAGATACCAACCTTGGCCAAATCAACATGAAGAAATTCCGAGGACCGCTGTACACCACCAAGCCTTTCGAGTATTCCAAGATGATGATCAAGAGTGTCATAGTGAAAGCGGCAAGCTTCCCTCCAGCAGTGCAGTACAATGAGTTGATAGTTGAGTGTGCTAGACACTACAATGCAAGCAAGAGGATGATAGTGGCACCTGACAGTCGATAGCTCACCTACCTTTCCGAGGAAGCTATTAGTGAAGCTTTCCATAAACCTAAATTCCGCAACAAGATTTACAAAACTAAAGAAGCAGCACAAGCTGTTGATGATGATGATCCTGACAAATGCCTTGGAGATAATTAACAAGTATTGGCTATTGAAGAGCAGGCCAAGACTAGCCAAGATGCCCACCAAGCTCCACAAGATTGACTTCAAAGAAGAATTCGGTGATGTGATCACATTGCTCAACCGAGTCATGGGAACCCCTCATGCTTATCAATTCGAGAGTTGGATGTTTTACTTCGTGGAGACTCTACCAAAGGAAAAAATCAACTGGGCAAGGATTATTAGCAACAACATTGATATACAACTAAAGAGGCTTGAGCAAACTAAGACCTTCTACGTGAGTTCATACATCATATATTCACTTGCTAGGGTCCATGAATATGCAGGATTAACCTATTGAGTTCTAGTCGGCACAAGATATAGGGAGCTGAGAGCATGTGAATCCTACACACAGTTGCATTACCATAACAAGACACATTACAGAAGAGTCAATGATGCCTTTACTATGCACATCACAAGAACATTACAAGGTGGCATTCATGAAAGACTATCACCCATAGGCGAAAGAGCTAAAAGAGAAGTTCGATGCTTGGTTCATCTAGTTTCTGAAAAATACCTACATACGAGTGCAAGGATGCTCTTGCTTGCCTTATATGCTACCAAGATATCCTACCAACAAGTTAATATTGCTAGAGTTGGTTAGATAGTTGATGGCATATAACAAGGTACAGGCGAACAAGCACAAGTCAAGGATTCAATTTCCCATTTCACGTAGGCAATCGTTAGAAGTGTGTCCATCCTTATAGGCAACTAGAAGGTGGATGAAGAATTGAAGTCTCTCCTTCTAATCCCGTACTTTACCAGAGACAGCTTTGATCCTTATGGCAACATCAAGAGATCAAGTGGAAGAAGACATAAGCATAAGCTACAACTAGAAGATCATTTCATGAATGCTAAGGATAATCTATACATAAGAAAGAGAATGTGTTTGAGGCTATCAATTGATATTATCAGAGCAAGTAAGATTTTCAACATCCCCGATCAAGCACACGACTGTGGAAGGTGTCTCCTACCCATATATGAACAAGAGAAGAACAAAGAAGTAAAAGTCAATTGGATTGAGGTAGAGAATACTGACTTGAAGGACTTGATAAAACCAGTTCTATCATACACAAAGCAATGGGTAGATGCTCAAAAACATATATTGAAAGATCAAGCCAATCAGACGACATTTGAATTGATGGGAGAGGTTGGGTCTTCCGATGATGAGACGGAAAGCGAAAGCCAAGGCGGAAGTGCCAACCAATCGGCCCATACCAAAGGATCCAAGAGGAAAGAGATCAACAAAGAAGAAGCATAAGTCAAGACACTGCCCTTCTACTAGTACATCTTACGTGCACGAAGTATACATGGACCAGGCAATTGCTCAAGAAAACCGCCCACCTAGAGGCAGCAATGATCTTGGAATGCATGAGTCCATGGAATCTACAATTCAAAGTAGCAGGATAGACGAGGGAAAACAACCAATGAGCCAAGACAAGGTAGTCCCACCTACGCCAGTCAATGATAAGGCGGGCGATGATGCATATGTGAATGTTGAAGATGAAGATCAAGAAGTCACATCTCCACCACAAGAAGATCAACAATTGAATGAAGTACAAGTCAGAGAAGAGAGGTATCCTTGCATGGCCTAGAGAGAGGTTAACAAAAGAAGTGATAGAAGAGAATGATCCCGTTGATCTAGGTAGCTACCTAGATAGACATCATGAAACCAAAAAGAAGAAAGCAACCACAATGTCAAAGATGACAAGGGATGGTGAAGGATCCTGCGTAATTCAAATTGTCACTCCAAGAGTAGACAAACCTGAAGATGAGATCACAACATAGGAATATGACTTGGAGACCATCAATCTAGGTCCTCCCACCACCGATCAGGCATTGGAAGATATAAAAAACGTGTTGTGCGTAGCACACGCTCCCTGTCGCCGACAGGGTACCCCTCTTTCTGGTCTTTTCGCCTTCGCCCTGTTGAGTTCTGCAAAGGGTGTCTCACGTCTTTTTTGAGCATAAGCTTGGGAATCCGCAGGGTGAGTTTAACATTCGGGCGTTAAAATTTCAAAAGATCGCTTAAGCTGGAAAAATGCTAAGTCTAAAGCTTCAAAGTATTCTTTTTTTTTTACTCGTAAAATCGCCTAAGTTAGGTGAGAAATGGCAGAAGCTTGCAAAATTCCCCAAATATGATGAAGCGTCTAAAGGTCGCAGAAGGACCCAAAATGCCGATTTTCACCAAAGGGAGACTGAAAGGAGGAAAAATGTTAAAGTTTTAAAACTTTGCAAAAACTCTGAAAATCCCGAAATTCGCTAAGGAGAAAAGATTCTCAAAATGTCAAAACTTTGCAAAAGGCTCTAAAAGTGCGAAATATTTATGAAGTTTGCAAAGTGGCTAAAATCTCCGAAGTTTGCAAAGTGGCTAAAATCTAAGTTTGCAAAAGTGCCCAAAATCTCGAAATTCGCCATAAAGGGGCGGAAATGTTAAAGTTTTAAAAACGTTGCAATTGCTCTCAAACCCCTCGAAAATGTGAAAATAAAATAGTAAAGTGTTAACTTAAAGTTTGCGGAAGTGCCATTTAGGCCGAATTTCGAAAACCTCTCAGTATGAACTTTTTTAAAAACTTTTCGGACGCCCCTCTTGCCCGAAATTGCCAGGAACAACTAAATTCACAGAAGGAGTATAAGCGTTAAAACTTGGGAAATTTTCAAATGACCCTCCAAGCGTTAAATTTAATGTTTGTTAAATTAATTTTAATTTTTCAAATTGATTTATTAAAATGAAATTGTTGTTTGCAGGTCACAGGACGTCATCGAAGAATCAGGAGGAAGCCTGAAAGGACAAAGCCAGGCGATAAAAGCTGAAGAAGAAGATGCAGGAACGCGCTGTAGGAGCGCGAGAGCAACCGAACATTGGGAAACATGTTGTTGGGCGACAAGCTAAAGTCCACCACTAGGACCGAAGACCAAAGAACACTCCGAGTACAGCAATCATGCGTTCTCAAGAAAAGTGCACAAGCTGGATTTAATTCCAAGAATTCAATTCTAAAAACTGAAACTGTTTTAAAAACTGCCTATGGGTCCTGTGCAAGATATTTTTGTGGACAATTATGTCCAATTGCCAGATTGATCGAATTAAAGCCAAATAGTGGCAGGTAGTTGGAATTGTGGTTGGTTGGATAACTGATAATTGATTGGGCATGGGTTAAGGCTGCCAGCTTTTGGATGGCAGGTTGCAGCCCTTGGATGCAGTCAATCCTAGCCTTTGATTCAATATTGTAAAAACTATAAAAGGCAGAGGCCTTTCTTTTGTAAAAGGTTAGATGGTTAGATAGTTAGACAGTTAGAGAGAATTTTGTAGTTAGAATTTTGTAGTTGGATTTTAGAGTTAGAATAGGTTAGATTTTAGGCGTAGCATAGAGATGCTGCAGAAATTGTTGTAATGGCAGCTGAAGCAAATATATGAACATTGAAATATGGTGTTTGT
Source organism: Cryptomeria japonica (assembly GCF_030272615.1). NCBI lineage: Eukaryota > Viridiplantae > Streptophyta > Pinopsida > Cupressales > Cupressaceae > Cryptomeria > Cryptomeria japonica. The sequence continues at coordinate 67,164,638 of NC_081412.1, forward strand.
AGTCTTTCTTTTAGTCCGTTTGCATGGTTTCCTTCAGTTGGTTAATTTTAGAGTGCAAGGATTTTAATGGTGAAGTGTGGAGGGGTATTTGATGCATTTCTGGTTCATACCATTGGGGGTATGTTGATTGTAGGTCACCGTGCATGGTTAGTCTGAACTTAGTCTGAACCCAAAATGTGCTTAGATCAACTGCAGGTGTTCGTCTTAGGCTGCCCCAGAATTGGGTGCCTAAAACGAGTGTCTCCAGTCTAAAAATCCTTCATCCCTTGGAGCTTGCACCATTTTTGTCTAGTTGTGAGGGTATCTCTAGCGAAACAAGAACTGGTTTATCAAAATCTGTCTACCCGCTACATTAGCTGTTATCATCCTTGTCCTTAGGCTTCTTGAACCCTTCCCTTTTTGATTTTATTTCGTAGTCTGAGAATCATTGTAGACCACCTTGTTGCAAAACGTCAGACCACATGTGCTCCCAGCAAATCACATCAATCACTGAGTAATCCCACAGTCAAGACCTTACAATCAAAACCTTGAGGTCGTCCCCTTTGATCAACAAAACCAACATTAGGGATTTCCTTATCTCAAGAGAGGATAGGATACTCAGCGAGTACATTCTATTCTGCGTTTGCCGAATGGAGTTTGCAGCGATGCAACTTTAGACACGTCAACAGAATTGGCACTAGAAGGAGGGCCCTTGTCAGGATCCAGGCAACAAGTTGAGTCCATTGAGACCTTTTAAATGCTATACTTGGGATATGCAAGATCCCTTTTAAACCAGAAGAGCCAAAAAATCAAAAAACTTGAAAATACCAAAAATATTTCTGAGTCAGTATGTTGAGTCGGTTGCTTCATGAAGGTTGTTCGCAGTCCAAAATTTTTCAGATCCAGCAGAGGTTGAGTTTGTGGCTATATCCCAAGCGGTTGTTCGAATTTGCATCTGCAGCTCACTACAGAATTCACGGCACCACAACGCACGATGAACTAAATTGCTTGACATTTTTGTCAAAGGTGGAGCTCGCATTGCAGGGGCATATATTCTTTTGGGATATCCCCAAACCGGAGAAGTTAGCACAGCCGGATATTCCCAATCCTCTATCCAGCATCGATGAGTTTACATATTTTAAGAATTTGATTGAGAACCAGTTTGGCCTCGAGGGGAAGTTATGTTTGGAGAGCGTGCTATCACCTTGGTGGTGCAGAATTCACCGCACCCCACACTTAGAATTCACTTGCTCATTATGCATGGAAGCAATCAGTCAAGTCAAAGCCTAGTTTGGACTGTCGGAAGATCTAGGGGAGAGCATCACCAGCAAAGTGTGGAGTGCCTACCTTGTTGCAGACGAGTATAGACGAACACAAAATCAATGCAAAGCCGCACTCCCTAATGATGAAAGGATGGAGTTGCCAATTGCTAAGCAAGATGAACCAATCAATCAGACCAAGGCAACAGATGAATTTATTATCCCTGCAACTGATGAGGACAGTGTTCAGAAGGACGATCAAGTGAGCTTTGTGGATCAGCCACAGGTTGAAGAGCAGTTTGCAGCAGCCTCACCAATGGACGATGCAGTCCAAGAGTCCGTCGAGGATGTTTTGAGGGCCAATTAATCGAACGATCCCTGCTGTTTGAAGACGTGCTAGCAGAGGTGCCTAAGGCTGCATTGTTCACACAATATGAAGATGCACCAGCAGATGATGCACCCCTCTTTCCTGAGTTCGAGTTCAGTTTTGAGATCAATTGTCAGCCTGGGCCACACGATGAAAAATCTGATGCTGATTTGGACACTCTGAACGCTACCAACATGCTACACCACCAATGGCGACTTCCTGATACAGCTGCTGAAGCCTTCCTGCTGCACAACCCACCGTACAATAATTTGCATGACTCAGAATCGCACCAAGTTGTTTCTTTCCCTCCTGTTGTTACTTCTGAAAATTTTCAATTTAATTTTGAATATTTTGGGAAAACGACCTATAAATGGATTAACCACGGACCTAATGAACTTCCCCAACTGATAATTTTGCCCAATGTCCTGGTTAAATTTGAGAGTGGTCAATTGAAAATTTTCTTTTCAGAATACAAAGACAAACAAGCCAAACTAAGAACTGTTCCCACTGCCGTGTTACTGCTGCATATACTGAGAAATCATCATGGATTGGGAACGCATGTATATAACCCGCATTTTGTACAATCGGTCTTTTCTTGTACATAGTTAATCTAGGTTATATTTCTTGTTTTAAGAGTAGTTTGTTTTCTATTTTCTGTTTAGTTTTCTTGTTTTCCTGCTTCACTTTCGTTTGCTTTTTCGTAGTATGGGTATCCTTTTGGAAGAAGCTGTCTCCCTGTCAGTTTTTGTAGAGGTTTATTTGCTTTTCCTAGCTTTGGTGTACGAAGTCAGGAAGTTTTTTTCCGGCTCATTTCTTGGATGTCGACTTTGGTAGAGCACCTAATTGACGGTTGCCCCCGTAGTCAATCCAATTTGGTTTAAAGCTTAGTCAGTCTAAGAATTTAGTTGCTTACTGCATCTTGTCGCCAACGTTGTGATCACTGCACTTTTAAATGCTTAAAACGCTTAAGTCTGTCGTTTTATCAAAGGGAGGTCACTGCAAGTGAAAAAATATGAAGCTCTGCTTCAGCGACCACTATAACGCTCAATCCCACATAGGCTTCACTGCTTACCAGCCAAGGTGAAAAAGTGAAAATAAAAGAGAAAAATCAAAAGAAAAGAAATTGAAAAGCAAAAATATATCAAGTTGCTTGGATTTGGGAAAGCAATCCCCTCAACCGATTTTCAACAAGAAATTTATCGGAAATAGAGCAATCTCTATGAGCTTACAGGAGATAACTCCGTCGGGGCTATAAACGCTTGCTGCCAGCAGGGCTCTATCCAGGTTGCTTTTGGAGTTAGAGTCGCCCTACATAGCTTGTCTTGACTGAACAATGATATTTAAACTTTCTTTAAGCAGGAATGAACCTCATTGCACACACTTGATTTTCAAGTTTGGTGATTCGATTCAGTTTGCGACCTCATTTCTACTTTGAATCTGTCTTTTGTCATTTGGGTTCTTTTGTGGGGTATAGACCAGACATTCTCGGGTTCGATCTGGATAGTCATCCTTGAAATGTTCAGGAACATTTCCCAACCGAGTCGCCATTTGTTGTGCGTTGCACACGCTCCCTGTCGCTGACAGGGTCCCCCTCTTTTTGGTCTTTTCACGTTCGCCCTGTTGAGTTTTGCACAGGGTGTCTCGCGTCTTTTTTGAGCGTAAGCCTGGGAATCCGTACGGTGAGTTTAATGTTCGAGCGTTAAAATTTCAAAAAATCGCTTAAGTTGGTAACACGCTAAGTCTGAAGCTTCAAAGTGTTCTTTTTTTTTTTTGACTTGTAAAATCGCCTAAGTTAGGTGAGAAATGGCAGAAGCTTGCAAAATTCCCCAAATATGATGAAGCGTCTAAAGGTCGCAGAAGGACCCAAAATGCCGATTTTCGCCAAAGGGAGATTGCAAGGAGGAAAAATGTTAAAGTTCTAAAACTTTGCAAAAAGTCTGAAAATCCCGAAATTCACTAAGGCGAAAATATTGTCAAAATGTCAAAACTTTCCAAAAGGCTCTAAAAGTGCGAAATTTTATGAAGTTTGCAAAGTGGCTAAAATCTCCGAAGTTTGCAAAGTGGCTAAAATCCCCAGAGTTTGCAAAGTGGCTAAAATCTCCAAAGTTTGCAAAGTGGCTAAAATCCCCGAAGTTTGCAATGTGGCTAAAATCCTCGAAGTTTGCAAAGTGGCTAAAATCTCCGAAGTTTGCAAAGTGGCTAAAATCTAAGTTTGCAAAAGTGCCCAAAATCTCGAAATTCACCATAAAGGGGCGGAAATGTTAAAGTTTTAAAAACGTTGCAATTGCTCTCAAACCCCTCGAAAATGTGAAAATAAAATAGTAAGGTGTTAACTTAAAGTTTGCGGAAGTTCCATTTAGGCCGAATTTCGAAAACCTCTCAGTATGAACATTTTTAAAAACTTTTCGGACGCCCCTCTTGCCCGAAATTGCCAGGAACAACTAAATTCACAGAAGGAGTATAAGCGTTAAAACTTGAGAAATTTTCAAATGACCCTCCAAGCGTTAAATTTAATGTTTGTTAAATTAATTTTAATTTTTCAAATTGATTTATTAAAATGAAATTGTTGTTTGCAGGTTGCAGGACGTCATCGAAGAATCAAGAGGAAGCTTGAAAGGACAAAGCCAGGCGCTAAAAGCTGAAGAAGAAGATGCAGGAACGCGCTGTAGGAGCGCGAGAGCAACCGAACATTGGGAAACGTGTTGTTAGGCGACAAGCTAAAGTCCACCACCAGGACCGAAGACCAAAGAACACTCCGAGTACAGCAATCATGAGTTCTCAAAAAAAGTGCACAAGCTGGATTTAATTCCAAGAATTCAGCTTTAAAAACTGAAACTGTTTTAAAAACTGCCTATGGGTCCTGCGCAAGATATTTTTGTGGACAATTATGTCCAATTGCCAGATTGATCGAATTAAAGCCAAATAGTGGCAGGTAGTTGGAATTGTGGTTGGTTGGATAACTGATAATTGATTGGGCATGGGTTAAGGCTGCCAGCTTTTGGATGGCAGGTTGCAGCCCTTGGATGCAGTCAATCCTAGCCTTTGATTCAATATTGTAAAAACTATAAAAGGCAGAGGCCTTTCTTTTGTAAAGGGTTAGATGGTTAGATAGTTAGACAGTTAGAAAATTTTGTAGTTAGAATTTTGTAGTTGGATTTTAGAGTTAGAATAGGTTAGATTTTAGGCGTAGCATAGAGATGCTGCAGAAATTGTTGTAATGGCAGCTGAAGCAAATATATGAACATTGAAATATGGTGTTTGTTGTCTTTCTTTTAGTCTGTTTGCATGGTTTCCTTCAGTTGGTTAATTTTAGAGTGCAAGGATTTTAATGGTGAAGTGTGGAGGGGTATTTGATGCATTTCTGGTTCATACCATTGGGGGTATGTTGATTGTAGGTCACCGTGCATGGTTAGTCTGAACCCAAAATGTGCTTAGATCAACTGCAGGTGTTCGTCTTAGGCTGCCCCAGAATTGGGTGCCTAAAACGAGTGTCTCCAGTCTAAAAATCCTTCATCCCTTGGAGCTTGCACCATTTTTGTCTAGTTGTGAGGGTATCTCTAGCGAAACAAGAACTGGTTTATCGAAATCTGTCTACCCGCTACATTAGCTGTTATCATCCTTGTCCTTAGGCTTCTTGAACCCTTCCCTTTTTGATTTTATTTCGTAGTCTGAGAATCATTGTAGACCACCTTGTTGCAAAACGTCAGACCACATGTGCTCCCAACAAATCACATCAATCACTGAGTAATCCCACAGTCAAGACCTTACAATCAAAACCTTGAGGTCGCCCCCTTTGATCAACAAAACCAACATTAGGGATTTCCTTATCTCAAGAGAGGATAGGATACTCAGCGAGTACATTCTATTCTGCGTTTGCCGGATGGAGTTTTCAGCGATGCGACTTTAGACACGTCAACAGAACGACACAGTGAAAACAATTCATGGCATGCTTAGGCTAGGAGTAGAGAAGAATAAGAAGTTAGAAAAGGAGAACAGTGTATTGAGAAGTCATCTCCAGCAACTCAAGCTACCGTTGAGGCAACATGATCCGTCGACCATGCCACCACCACTACCTCCTCCGTATTAGAATAATATCTTCAGTTTATTTGTTTCTATTATGTTTAATGGTTAATATTTTGTATATCTTGTATAGTTAGGATTCTTTCTAATTCTAACGAGTTTCTTTTTAGAAACCTTGTTCATTGTAAATCTATTTAATGATTGGTCTGATCATTTTGTATATACATCAAAGTTTACCAATTACATTTGTAATATGGTATCAGAGCCATAGGAAAAAATTTCAAAAATTTTTTCAATTAGTGGAAAAAAATTTCGATATTTTTTAGTTCATCTTAAGGGTTTTCATGGGTCTGTTTGGGAAAAAAATTTCCACCCACGTCCATGCTTTCCGTCTGAGGTTTTTTGAACCTGTATGTAGGAGAGCTGCGTGATTTTATTTTCATGCCCATTTTTGCTCTATGCACGATTTTTCGCACCCGACTTATGCGTCTTTTAAACCCGCGTCGGGATTTTGTGTCTGCCACCCCCAACGGTCGTCTCTTTTCTATGCATTTTCGCGGCATTTCTTTTCGTGTTTTTTCGTGCGATTTCGGCTCGCAATTTACGTCTTTTGCACTTCACGTCGAGGTCTTTGTAACATTCGCAACCTTCATTATTCCTAAGGTGTAAGGTGTAAGGGGGTTACTGGGCGACTTTTTTTTGTGCTCGATTATGCTTCACGAGATTGTGCTTCATTCCCGTCCGTGTTTTACCATCTGCTTCAGCTACGACAATCTTTTGCAGCAAGACATGCTTTCTTCACGTGTTTTTTGGTGCTTATGCGTCTAGGGTTTATTTCGAACCCTTTGTTCTGTTTCTACGGCCCCAGATTTGCAAAAAATAAAAATCAAAGACCTAGGTTTTTCATCAACTTTCCTGGGTACCTGCCAAATTTTTCTAGGTCCTCCAGAAATCTGTACATTGGGATCTATGCCAGAATATTTCTTGAAATCTGCCTTGAAATTAGTGCCAGTCTTTTGCCTTTGTTTTCTTGCACGCATCGCTTTTACGCGATTTCATGTGGTTTTTTTGCCTCGATATTCGTGCCATTATTCGGTCAACCATCTTCTTTGTTTTCAGCAATGTCATCTTTGACGAATATTCTGCTCGAGGGCAGTCAGAAATTCAATGGCAGAAATTATAACACCTAGAAATAGCGAATGCTCACCATATTTGAGTATCACGTTATTGATTAGTTAATTCTTGGAAAGGCCACCCGTCCCTCTGCAACAGGTCTTGAACAGACAAATTTTGATGAACAAAGTCGTGAAGCAATCAAGCTCATCAAGCTCTCAATGATCGACGATCAACTTCAACGGATACCTTACGGTAAAACAATTGCCGAGATATGGGAGCATCTCGAGACGCTGCATGAAACATCTGATAAGAGCAGAGCCTTCTTTCTGAAGAATATGCTCTTTTCTATTGTCATCGATTAGAGGAAATCTCTACAGGATCACCTCAATCGGATCAAGGAAATTCGTGAGCAGTTGGAAGCCATCGGCCGGAAAATGGAAGAGGACATGGTCGTGATAACTCTGAAGAGCTTACCAAAGTCCTACGAGCATTTTGTCAAAACTCTCAACATCACCTCAACTGGTGTTGATCTGAAGTTCGCTGATCTTTGCGCTAAACTTCTACAGCAAGATCGGTGGAAGCAACAGTTTGGCAATGGTACTAGCTCATCCTCTTCAGAACAAGCATGCGCAGCTAAATCCTTTCAGAAGGATGAAGGCAAATCTCAACCCTCTCAGCAAAAGAACTTTGCTTCGTCATCAGAAGACTAGAAGAAGAAAAATGTTCAATGCTATTACTGCCATAAATTTGGTCACATGTAGCTTGAGTGTCGTAAGCGCTTGGCTGCATAGGCTAAGCAAAGTAATTTGCAGCCGAAAGCAAATGTAGCAGAGAGAGTCTGCCTTTTACACCTTCATGGCTAAAAGACCTGCAGACCAAGTCAAATCCTCTGCCTGGTATATAGATTCAAGTGCCTCACGCCACTTCACTCATCGCCGAGATTGGATCACTGATTTTCAGCGTTACTCAGATTCAATAATTTTTGGAGGGGAAGAGTACACTGTTGTCAGAAAGGGCAATGTGCAGATTCAGTATGGAGGAAAGAAATTAATTTTGCTTGATGTGTACTATGATCCAGGAATGGAACTCAACCTTCTCTCTATCAGCCAAATTCTGAGAAATTCTCCTCGGCTCGACGTGACCTTCAGTTCACATCAGTGCAGCATCATTGATCGGGAGACTTGGGCAACTGTTGATGTGGGTCTTTAGGATCATGGTCTCTTCAGACTAGTTGATTCTGGTGATTCTCAGGAGCTTGCCATGGCAGCCAAGCGCTCCTCTGTTAGTACACTCTGGCATCAACGGTATGGACACTTAAATGTGCACTATCTTTCTCAACTTGTTCGGGAAGATCTTGTGATCGAACTGCCAGAGATCCAGACCCAACACCTCGAAGTTTGCGGAGCATGCAGGCTGGCAAACAACATCGGACTCCCTTTTCGGATGGAGACTCCTGGAGAGCCTCTAAGGTACTTCGACTAATCCATGTTGATATTTGTGGACCTATGGCTACTCCTTTTGTTACTGGGTCCAAGTATTTTCTACTTTTTGTTGATGTTTTAGTGGAAAAATGTGGGTGTATTTTCTTCATCAGAAATCAGAGGTTTTTGCTATGTTTCAAAAATATAAAGCATTAGTCGAAAAAGAGTCTGGTAATCATATTGTAACTCTTTGGTCTGATAATGGGGGAGAACTATGTTCTTCTGCTTTCTCCCATTTCTGTGAACATGGCATCAAGCGCCAACTCACTACACCTTACACCCCTCAGCAAAACGGTGTCATTGAGCGAAGAAACCGCACGATTACCGAAATGGCCCGGTCTATTCTAGAACACAAGAGTGTTCCGAAGAAATTTTGGGCTGAAGCAATTAATACTGCAGTCTATCTTCTTAATCGGTCTCCTACTGTGATTGTGAAGAAGAAGACTCCCGAAGAGGCCTAGTCAGGCCGCAAGCCCAAAATCAGTCACCTGAAGGTTTTTGGCTCCATTGCTTTTGTTTGGATCCTTGATGCGAAACGCACCAAGTTGGACGCCAAGAGTCAGAAACTCATGCACACTGGCTACAGTGATAATCACAAAGCCTACCCACTAGTTGATATTGAGACACATCGTATCATCTTCAGTCGGGATGTGATTTTTGATGAGGGTCGAGGGCCATTTCAGCTCTCTCCAGTTGTGGATTTAGAGGATCAACCTTTGAAAGCTTCAGACTTGGGTGTTCGTCTTCCATTAGGTCCACCCGATGGGAGGGTTCCAGCTGTTCCAACTCCTACACCTTCACCAGTTCCTTCTCCTGCAGGATCACCTAGAAATGCAGCCACACCACCTGATTTTCCACAAGATTCATCCGATCTTCTATTAGATGGACATGATCCTGTTGCACCCCCTGCATCTGATGTTGGCACTTCTACTCTTCGGCCTAAATGGTGGGCTAAGACACTTGCTGATCTTCATGATGATGAGCTCATTGATGGTAGAACTGCTCGGAAAAAGAGCAAGCAACCTGATTATGTCAATTTTGCTCTCATGGCCAACATTCACAGTGTGTATGAACCTCAAACATACACAGAGGCGAAAGGGATACCTGAGTGGGAACAAGCTATGGCAACTGAGCACCAGAGCTTGCTGAAAAATAACACTTGGGTTCTGTCAGATCTTCCTCTAGGCAAGAAACCCATTGGGTGCAAATGGGTCTATAAAGTCAAATACAAGGCCAATGGTACTTTAGATAAGTACAAGGCTCATCTTGTTGCCAAAGGCTTTTCTCAACGTGAAGGCATTGATTATGAGGAAACCTTTGCTTCGACTGTAAAGATGAGCACCATCAGATTAGTCCTAGCCATGGCAGCTCGGTATGGCTGGAAGGTCCATCAGATGGACATCAAGAGTGCCTTCCTGAATGGTGAGTTACAAGAAGCCGTCTACATGACAAAACCTCCTGGATTCAAGGTTGCCGGCAATGAACACCAAGTGCTCAAACTGGTGAAAGCACTCTATGGCCTGAAACAAGCTCCTCGAGCATGGTACATAAAAATTGATAAGTACCTCACAGATCAAGGTTTCCAGAGGAGTCCTTCTGACTCCAATCTGTATGTCAAGACTACTGCCAATGATATCATCATTCTGGTTATTTATGTTGATGATCTGATCATCACTGGCAACTCAACATCTTTGGTTCAGGGAATCAAACAGAATTTATGCCAGTCTTTTGACATGACCGACCTTGGGCTTCTGCACTACTGCCTAGGTGTTGAGGTTTGGCAGCAATCTAATGGCATCTTCATTTCTCAGTCCCAATATGCCAAGGCTCTGCTAGACAGGTTCAGAATGCAGGATTGCAAACCTGCATCTACACCTCTGGAGAGAGGCCTGAAGTTGTCGGCCAAATCTGGTTCTTCAGTTGAGAATGAATCTGATTTCAGGCAACTCGTGGGCAATTTAATATATCTCACCTCCACTAGACCTGATCTGAGCTATGCAGTCAGCTACATATCCTACATCATGACAACTCCTACATCAAAACATTGGACTGCAACGAGGCGGATCCTACGCTATGTCAAGGGCACTTTAGACTTTGGTATCCTTTATGGACGAACCAAAGATCCCAGACTCATCGGTTACACAGATTCGGACTGGGCAGGCTCTGTTGATAACAGAAAGTCTACATCCGGTTATGGCTTAAGTTTGGGCACAAGTGCTATCACTTGGACCAATAAGAAGCAGCAGGTCGTAGCTCTTTCCTCGAATATCGAGGAACAATCAAAGCAACTTGTGAGGCAGTTTGGCTTCGACGGATGCTTTCAGACATCCAACTGTCTCAATCCGGTCCTACACCCCTCTCCTGTGACAATCAAGGGGTGTTGAAACTCACAAAGAATCCAGTCTTTCATGAGAGAACCAAGCATGTTGAGCTTCGTTGTCACTTCATCTGCAAGCTGGTTGAAGATGTATCTATCGATTTGTAGTATGTTCCTACAGAGGACCAGACTACAGATATCCTCACCAAGTCTCTAATTTTAGATAAGTTTGTTAAGTTTAGGGGGCTTCTTGGTGTCATAGACAGATTGACCATTAAGGGAGGGTATCAGAATAATATCTTCAGTTTATTTGTTTCTATTATGTCTAATGGTCAATATTTTGTATATCTTGTATAATTAGGTTTCTTTCTAATTCTAACGAGTTTCTTTTTAGAAACCTCGTTCATTGTAAATCTATTTAATGATCGGTCTGATCATTTTGTATATACATCAAATTTTACCAATTACATTTGTAATACACCGAACGCAGTTGATGATTTTGATAAGATGAAAGCCTCGGCACAGTTGATGGATACATGGATCAATAAGACTTATAAAAGGGCAAAGGCATTCATAGGCGAGTTTGTGAAGATATTTGATAGAGCTATGGCAATTCTTGAAAGCACTCAAGCGCTCATGACAGCATATGATACTTTCGTCTACACCAAAGACTTCACTATACCCATATTGCAAGTAATGAAGAACACACAGAGGCAAAATTTGATGAGTAAAGGAATACTGAAGGATAGGCAATCACCTGATTTCTAGCAATGGTGTAATTTGTTTTGCATGAGGCTCATATTTGAAGATATTAGTGGTAGATGCACTCGGGTTGATCAGGCGATTAATTTGATACACGACAGGATCCTGGAAGTGGCTGAGATCATTCTTAAGAAGAAAAAAATAAAGGAATTAATATTGTTGCTAAAAAGTAAAAAGCTAACTGAGAGAGTGAAGACTATCTTCTTCGGAGCAAATGGAGCACCTTCCAAGAAACGACTGGATGATATTCACTCAATCACTATACTTGCCAACAAGACGAGATTTTGGGTCAGATTGGAGGACAACCTTCGTCTCAAGCTTGGATGAGGTCAGTTACTTGGAAGAACAATTGAAGAACTAGCCTACAGTTCCGATAACCGAGATTGAATCAATAACGTCCAAATTCGTTGAATTTGCAAGAAGAGAAAAAGATAAGGGCAACAAGATTCTAGAAAATAGTTTGTTGTGATCCTATGTGGCATCAATTTTTCATATTGGAGGATTTTTCCTCGTATTTTGTGCCAAATGAATGTCGCATTCCCATTGGCTGATATTTAATATTTTGCAATAATTAGGAATTTTGGTTGTGTTGTGACCTTTTTCACACATCGCCCCATTGCAAATGGGGACCCTCTCTTTTCCTGCATTCTAGGGTTTTGTTAGTGTCCTATGACCTTTTGCTGCAGTTTCGTCAAGCCTTGTCCAGTTCCGAGCATTTCAGGCCCTGACGATTGAATGTTAGTTTTTGCAAGTTATGTGATTCCGAAGAGTGAACACCACCAGAGTGCTTAGAAAGGCCAAAGGATGAAGATCGCAATTGATTTGGACGAATTTGGACAACTTTCTATTTTTAGAAAGTTTGTTTTTTTGTTTTTTCCTATTTTTTAGGAAGTTTCATTTTTGGCATTTTCAGCCCGATCCCCAGTATGGCTATTTTTAGAAAGTTTTTCCTATTTTTTAGGGATGTCTGCTTTTTGCTTTTCAAGATGCAAACCTAGGGTTTACACTTGCACCACTGACCAGCTTCGACCGGAACTCGAAAATTCCAAGTTTTGACCTATAAAAACTAAATCCCTAGATTTTAGGCTTTTTGTTTTTTCGAGATGCAAACCTAGGGTTTACACTTGTACCACTGACTTGCTTCGACCGCAATCCAAAATTTTCAAGTTTTGACCCAAAAAGTTGAGTTCCTATATTTTAGGGGGTCATGGCACCTTCAAAGGATAATCAGCTCGAAAAATCATCCTGATCCTCAAATGTCCTGAAATTTGGCTAAGTCTGGAATGTCATCCTGATCCTAAAATTTGACTAAGTTTGGAAAATTGGAGAATCCTCCAAAAACTAGATTTTGCATTATTAGTCCTAGAGGCCCAAAACCACTCTCAAACATCCTGACAATATATATGAAATATAACTTAAATGAAGTATAAGAAAGAGAAAAGACATATTGAAATACCACTTATACTTAAATGTTATATTTCATATATAGTTCGCCCTCTTGAGAGACCTTCAAAGTCCGCCATGGGTTGGGAGGTCATGTGGGAGCACTCTTCAAAGTCCGCCCAAGCATGTGGAGAGTGCCTCAAAGTCCGCCCAAGGTGGGAGCACTCTTTAAAGTCCGCCCAAGCATGCCAAGTGATGGAGAAGCCTTGTCCAAAGTCCGCCCAAGAAGAGAGATCATGTAGGAGCTATGCTTAAAGTCCGCCCAAGGTGGAGAGCCTTCTAAAGTCCACCCAAGGCTAGAGAGGTCATGTGGGAGCACTCACCAAAGTCCGCCCAAGGCTAGAGAGGTCATGTGGGAGCACTCACCAAAGTCCGCCAAGGCTAGAGAGGTCACGGGGGAGCTAACACCAAAGTCCGCCCAAGGTGGAGAGCCCTCCAAAGTCCACCCAAGGGGAGGTTGCTTGAAGTCCGCTTAGGGGATGGGTTTGAAGTCCGCCAAGGTGGAAGCCTAGCCTAAAGTCCGCCAAGGTGGAGAGCCCTCCAAAGTCCACCAAGGTTGGGAGGCTAAGGAGGATGAGTGATAGAAGTCCGCCCAAGTTGGGGACACCACCAAAGTCCACCCAAGATGGGAGTCGCCACCAAAGTCCGCCCAAGATGGAGGTCATGTAGGAGCCCTCTCCCAAGTCCGCCAAAGTAAGAGAGCAAGGTAGCAGGTGCCAAGTTTAAAGTCTGCCAAGGGTAAAGAGAGCTATGAGGAGGGACCTTCAAAGTCCGCCCCATGCCTTAGCCAAAACTTCGCCTTGATGGAGAGCCATGAGGAGAGACCTTCAAAGTCCGCCCCATGCCTTAGCCAAAATTTCACCATGTAGGAGCAAAGGCTAAAGTCCGCCCCATGCCTTAGCCAAAATTTCACCATGTAGGAGCGAAGGCTAAAGTCCGCCCCATGCCTTAGCCAAAAATTTCGCCTTGAAGAGAGCCATGAAGAAAGGTCTCCAAAGTCCGCCATACCTTGGAGAAGATGGAGATAAATTTCAAAAGTCCACCTACGTATTGAAAAGTCAAACAAAATCAACAAGATGCCAATGATGTCACAAAATCCACTGAGATTTCAAAATTAAATCCAAAATGAAGAAAATATCTAAGGATTATTAAAAATCCTCGAAATAAATCCAAAATAGAAAGTTTTCAAAAGGAGAATATTGGAAGATTGATAAGGATTTCGAACTTAAATCCAAAATGGAAAGTTTTTTTAAAGAGAATATTGGAAGATTAATAAATATTTCGAACTTGTAGCCAAATTGGAAACTTTTGGAAGATATTTTCTTCGAATTTGGAAACATGACAACACTTTCCAAAAGAATGAAGTTAAAATTGGAAACATGATTTGGAAGATTTTAAGGGTTTCTGGTTGAGGATTTAACTTTATTTACAAATACTTCGTTGTAAACTTCATTTCTACACCAAGAAGTTCGAAAATATTAAGGAGAGCATAGTAAAATACTTTCAGTTTGGAGTTCATCTGGAGAAAGTTTTGGATATTGCTGGAAGTTGGATAAACTTTTTTGACAAAAGTTTCACAAATTTTTGGAGAAAGGCAACCAGTATAAGGACGAATTATTGAATCTCTCCTGAATTTTTGAGTATTTTTGAAGGTGAAATTAAATTCATGATGCAGATTTATGTATTTTCTGAGTTTTTCCAGAGTTTGAGAAATGATTTTTAGTGAATTTGTTCGAATTTCTAAGAGAGGAAAATCATTTTTTTGGCTAAGTATAAGAAATTTTCGGAGTTATAACACTTGGTGTTGGATTGTGATCACAGTTATCTTGAAGGTTGGAGAATTTACATGTGAAAATCCCATTCTCATGGCTAAGTATGAAAATGAAGTGAAATTTTCCAAACACTTAGCCGTTCGTAGCCTCGACTTTCTTTAATCCAAGATAGATTTCTAACTTATTTTCCTTTGGTTTTACAGGTCGCGGGAGGAAATAGAAGCGGGATCATCATAGAGATCGCAGTTGGAGTTTCAAGCCAAATGAAAGATTGAGGACAAGTTCACAGGCAAGGTTCATTCAGGCGTGAAGATAGCCAAAATTTGGCTAAGGAAAGGAAATATTTCACAGAGAAAATTCCAATTTCCTCAATCATGATGAAGGCATGTCAGGGTATCGAGAAGAAGGACATGATCACAACGAATGCCTGAACAACTTGATCCCATCCTTTCATATTTGCAAGGGGTTATCTAGAGCTTTTACCCTCCTCCCACGCAACAGAAATTGGCAACTGAAGGCAGGATCATCATAGAAAACACAAATGGAGTTTCGAGCCAAATTCAGAATTGAAGACGGGACCACGAGCAAGGTTCGTCCGAGTATAGAGAGGGCCAAAATTTGGCTAAGTATGAGAAAAACTTCACGAGGGGATTTGTTCTCCAAATTCGAGGCACTTGAAAGAATCTCAAGGCATCAAGAAAGAAAAGTTCTCAGACTTGGTGAAAATATGGAAAAGTTAGATAAACTTCCAACTTCTTGAAGAATTTCATCTCCTGAAGGAATTAAAAAAAGACAAGCTCCCAAGCAGAATCAAATGGCAACAAGAAGGAATCAAATTTCCATACTTAGACGATTTCTTGACACAAATTGGAGAATTCAAGAAAGACATCCAACACGTTGAGGTGGCGCCTCGTCATTTTCCAACCAATCAGATCGCTCCAAGTCAGCATGTCCAGGTTCGATGAACCTGACTTATCCAGAAGCTTCTAGAAGGGTGCACTTCACAATGCAACAACCTTCTATTTTCATTGATGGTTTATATTTAGCAAGAAGGACAAGTGTCCCAAATGTAATTGGTCGAGGGTAGTTAGTTTTGGGCAACCCTAATTAGGGTTTATAGCTTTCAATCTGGACCCTTGATCACTGTTTGATCTCGGCCGTTCATTTATTCTTGAAAACTATATAAGCCTACCTCCTCTCATTTGGAGAGTGTGAGGTTTTGATGTATTGTTGCTTAAGGTCATTTCCAGATAATATATTGCACGTGCACTGCTTTGTAATCTCTATTATTTGAATGATTTGCATGGTTTCAATTGCCTCAACACTTAGTTAGAATTAATCTAGATTTGCTTTCATTGCTGTTAATTTGAATGAAGGATTTGATAAGTGTCAAACTATGGTGTATCTCCACTCATACTTTTGGTAAATGGATGATTTCCATTCTATCGTGCAAAGTTAGTCTGAGCCCATCCCCCGTGCATCCCATCATCTCAATCATAAGCACAACCCATTGAAGATTGCACCGGCCTTGTGTAGTTGTCCCTAGTGTGGCGAAGCAAGGTTTAGTTTCTCGAGAACACCCAGTTGATACCGTCTCCAAAATTTGTAGGATTAGATTAGCCTTCCTGAACCCTATCTCTTTTCTCCTTTCTTTTGAAAGTCTAAATCCCAGAAAATCCCAAAAAAAAAGAAGAGCCTAAATTGCTAAATCCATCAAAGTCCAGCAATTCAAAATACTTGTCAAACGTAAGTCCCCCTTGAAATTTCAGCATACACTACCCAAGAAGCTATTCCACCAAAGTCGCTTGTTCGCACATATAGACCTTGGAATCAATAGTGATTTTTCAGGAGAGGATAGAATACCTTCGGGTATCCTATTCTAATGTTTGGTAGATGATAAAACAGACACCAACAGGTTGTTACAAACCCTAATTAGGGTTTAGGTGGCAAAATCTAGGCCCTCAATTCTAGTTTAATATTGGCCATTCATTTTAATTGAGAACTCTATATAAGATCAACTCATTTTATTTGTAAGGATCGATTAGAAGGGTTTTGAAGACTTGTTGCTTGATGCTCAGGAAACTAATAAAATCATTGAAATGTTGGTAACTTATTGGGTTTTGAAGCATTTGCTTATTTCTTCATCCTTTTATGAAAAGTTAATATTGAAAAGACAAAAATATTAGAATAGAATTTGCTTCAAGTATTTTAGATGAGTGAAAGATGCATGTGCATGATTGAAAGTGAAGCTCGTTGTTCATACTACTAGTACTCCATCGACGGTGAAGTATCTTGTGTAGTCGACTGAACCCATTCTTAGCCAAAGCTTAACTTCAATTACTATTCATCATTGATATGCTTCATCTTGAAGGTGTCTATGTTTGTTATAGTAATTTGAAAATCACTAAGCAATCCCTAGAAGATTGCACTAGCGTTGTGAAGATGTTTACCATATGTCAAAATAAAGCTTAGTTGAGCTCACTTGAGATCGTCCATTGTCTTGCATTCCTAGCATTAGCGT
Organism: Cryptomeria japonica; assembly: GCF_030272615.1. Lineage (NCBI taxonomy): Eukaryota > Viridiplantae > Streptophyta > Pinopsida > Cupressales > Cupressaceae > Cryptomeria > Cryptomeria japonica. The sequence goes on from NC_081412.1 coordinate 67,181,675, forward strand.
AGCATCCCTAAACCTTACTCCTTTTTCACTTTTTTTATTAAAGATCAGTAGAAGTAGAAGAGAGCGATATTGCAATATCATTCCAAGAATGTCATACCATTGAGCTTGACTTGAATCAATCTAAGAAAAACTATGCAAGTCCCCTCGCAGGTACAGCAAATCACATCATACCATTGAAGCTATCCAACACGTCAGGACCTGATATCGAGAACCTTGGAATCATCTCAAGTGATCCTTTTTTGCTAATCTTCAGCATTTGAGAAGTCTTTGTTCAAGAGAGGATAGAGTATCCAATACTTTATTCTGAGTTAAATTGTGCATAAAAACACTGTCAACAATACCCATAGCAAAAAGTTATGAAGTAAAGGCAACCCACTTCTAGGATGACAGGACCAATACCTAAACTACCTTATTAGTTTGCAAGGATTCAAAACACTATCCTAACAGCTCAAATGCAAGCTATGTCTCTCAAACAAAAAGAACAAACAGTAAGCACTATTTTGATAGATCAAAGAAGAAGAGGCAATCTTCACCAACAATCTAACTATAACAAAAAGTTCCCAAGTTCAATCTAACTATTTTACAAGGTCTAAAAGAGAGATGGTGGAGAATCTAGTCCTTGAAGCATAGCCGAAAATAATTAGCGGCTTTGAACTACCATCTTGCAAGTCCAAAGCAATGAGTTGTGCATTCAAATCAGCATCCAAAGGTTGTGTGAATGCCATTTGTAGGGACATCTAATATAGTTCCCAAAAGACCAAGATATCTAGCTAGCCCAACCTATCTTCCAAAACCTCAAGTAATCTAACAACTCAACGTGATAGATCAACTCAAGAAGACAGCTGCAAGCATGTCACTATGGGGCATCCCATCCATCCATGAACAAAGTAATTTGCTTTAAAAAGCTCTAAAGATACAAGAAAATCTAGTTAATGTGGTTGCTCAAACTACTAATATTGCAGAAAAAATAGTAGGAAAAAGAGACTGTTTTTATTAAATTGCCTACCACTCTCCATAATGTTGGCATAGAGGTGAGCACATCAAAACCTATGACTTTTTATTTGACAGTGATAACTGGCAAAAATTTGTTGCATAATTCCATGACATCTTTCAATGCAAACACTATAGTTGTGCCTAAGGAAATTGTTGATGCCTTGAAGTTAACCTATGAGCATATGGATAACGTCATCATGTAATTGGATGGAAAAGAAATTCCAGCCTATAGGAATCTAAGTACCCCCTCACACTATATGTTTGCCCTAGTACCATTATCCATCAAGATGTCATGATAATTGATATTGCCCCAGTGTTTGGCCAATACTTGTCAACAGTATTACGGAAACGTAATTGGTAAAAAATTAGTTATATTAACAAATGATCAGAAAGATCATTATAAAGAACTACAACAACGATATTTCTAAAAAGAAACAATCGTAAAAAATAGAAAGAAACTAAATTTACAATATTTAAATAATTGACCATTAAATAACATTAAAGAATATTATTCTAATACCCTCCCTTAATGGTCAATCAGTCAACAACACCAAGCTGCCCTCTTAATTTAACACACTTATCTGTGGGCTGAGAGACTTGGTGAGAATGTCTATAGTTCGGTCCGCAATTGGAACATACTGCAACTGAACTGATCCGTCTTCAACCAACTGCCGAATGTAATGACAATAAAGCTCTACATATTTGGTTCTTTCATGGAAGAATGGATTCTTGGCAAGTTTGAGAACTCTCTGATTATTAGAGATAAAGGGAGTCGGACCTGCTTGAGATATTTGAATATCCGCAAGCATCCAACGAAGCCAAACTGCCTCACAAGCTACCTTAATTGCTCCTCGATACTCTGCTTCTGTCGAGGAGAGAGACACTGCCTGCTACTTTTTACTATTCCAAGTGACTACACCAGATCCCAAACTAAACACATATCCAGAAGTTGATTTCCTACCATCAACCAAACCTGCCCAATCTAAATCTGTGAACCCACTGAGTCTAGGATCATGACTCCAAGTGTAAAGAAGACCATAATCAGAGGTGCCTTTCACATAACGCAGCACACGCTTCGCTACTACCCAATGATCAGCCTTGGGGGCTATCATGAAGCGTGAAATGTAGCTCACTGCAAAACTAAGATCAGGTCTAGCAGCAGTAAGATAGATGAGACTGCCCACTAGTTGCCTGAATTGTGTTTCATCTACAGGAGGAGAATCAGACTTGGCTGACAACTTCAGTCAAATCTCCATAGGTGTGGAAGTACGTTTGCTATCCTACATTCGAAACCTGTCAAGCAAGTTCCTGGCATACTTAGACTAAGAAATAAAAATGCTACCATCAGTCTGCCAAACCTCAACACCTAAACAATAATGGAGAAGCCCCAAATCTGTCATGTCAAACGCCTTGCACAGGTCTTGTTTGATTTTTGCAATCAAATGTGTTGAACTGCCAGTAATTATCAAGTCATCCACATAGACAACAAGAAAGAGAACATCGTCACCAAAGTTTTCGATATACAGATTATTGTCAAAAGGGCTCGTTGAAAACCATGAGCAACCAAGTACTGATCAATCTTGATGTACCACGCTCGAGGAGCCTGTTTGACTCCATAGAGTGCTTTCATGAGTCTACATACTTGATGTTCTTTGTTAGCAACCTTGAAACCAATAGGCTGCGCCATGTAGACTTCTTCCTGCAACTCATCGTTGAGGAAGGCACTCTTAACATCCATCTGATAGACTTTCCATCCAAACTGAGCTGCAATGGCGAGAAGAAGACGAATTGTACTCATCTTGGCAGTAGGAGCAAAAGTCTCCTCATAGTCAATGTCCTCCCACTATGTGAATCCTCGAGCAACCAATCTGGCCTTGTATTTATGTAAGGTACCATCTACATGATACTTGACCTTATACACCCATTTGCACCTAATGGGCTTCTTCCCTGGAGGAAGATCAAAGAGAACCCAGGTGTCGTTCTTCAGAAGGCTCTGGTATTCTACATCCATTGCCTATTCCCACTTTGGAATCCCTTTGGCCTCTGCATATGTCTGAGGCTCATAAATACTATGAATATTGGCCATGAGAGAAATGTTAACTGTATTTTGTTGCTTGCCCTTATTTCTGGAAGATCTACCCTCAATGAGCTCATCAGGACGAAGATCACTGATGGTCTTAGCCCACCATTTAGGCCGGAAAGGATATGTGCCAACATCAAATGGAGGAGGAATAACTGGAACTGAAGGTGGAGGAGGGTTAGGAACAGGTTGAAGATTAGCATCGTTCGGAGGAAATTTAGGTAGTGCATCATCAAAAACAAAATTTGCATCATCCCTCCCATCAGATGAGCCAAATGGAAGATGAACACCTGAATCAGAAGCCTTCAAAGGTTGATCCTCAAAATTTTGCTCAAACGAGGAAAGCTGAAATGGTCCTCGATCTTCATCAAAGACAACCGCGACTAAAGATAAAACGATCAGTGTCTACATCAATCAACCGGTAAGCCTTATGGTTCTCACTGTACCCTGTAAACATAAGCTTCTAACTCTTGGAATCCAACTTAGAGCGCTTGGCATCTGGATTCCAAACATATGCGAGAGAGCCAAAAACTTTAAGATGGCTGATCCTAGGTTTGCAACCAGTCCATGCTTCCTCAGGAGTCTTCCCATTAACAGCATGAGCGGGAGACCTATTAAGGAGATAGACTGCAGTAAACGCTACTTCTGCCCAATACTTCTTAGGAACATTTATGTGTTCCAACATAGACCTAGCCATTTCTGTAATGGTGAGGTTGTGATGTTCTACAACGTCGTTTTACTGAGGTGTACGGTGTGGTTAACTGATGTTTTATGCCATGTGTATCAGAGAAAGTGGAGAAAGAAGAAGAACAAAACTCCCCCCCATTATCAAACCTAACAGTAATAATAGAACACCCATACTCTTTTTCTACTAAGGCCTTAAATTTCTGAAATACAGGAAACACATCTGATTTCTGTTTAAGAAAATACACCCACATCTTATGACTATAATCATCAACAAAAAGTAAGAAATACCTGCACCCAGTAATAGAAGTAGTATTCATTGGACCACATACATCAACGTGGACCAACTGTAGTACCTTAGATGCTCGCCATGAGTCACCATCCTTGAACGGTGTCCTATGCTGCTTCCCAGCCTGACAAGCTTCACAAACTCACTGATTCTGAGTTTGAATTTCAGGTAGGCCATGTACTAAATCTTCCCGAACAAGCTGAGCAAGGTAATGAATGTTCAGGTGACCATATCGTCGATCCCATAGCAAGTGATAGAGGATGATTTTGTTGTGAAGGCATGCTCAAGAGAATCACCAGTATCCACAAGTTTGTAAAGACCATGATGCTCAATACCAACAGCAATTGTAGTGCGGGTAGCACGATCAACAATTGAACACTTATGTGCACTGAAGATGACATCAAGCTGAGGAGAATGCCGCATAATTTGACTCACAGAGAGAAGGTTTAGTTTCATGCTAGGAACGTAGCATACATTGAGGAATATGAGATTCCTTCCACTAGGCTGTATCTAAACGTTGCCCTTACCGACAACGGTATACTCTTCACCTCCTCCAAATATGACTGAATCAGTACAGGGAGAGAATTTTGTAAACCAATCACGCCTGTGAGTGAAATGCGGAGAAGCATCAGAATCTATATACCAAGCAGAAGATTTCACGTGGTCTGCAGATCTTTTAGCCATGAAGGCGTAAAAGGTAGACTCTTTCTGCTCTGTGCTCAGCGACATTGGCTTTAGGCTGAGACCCTCCCTGCTTCCGTTGCTCGAAAGCTATCCAATTGCAACAATCCTTGATCATATGGCCACATTCGTGACAATAGTTGCACGGCACTTTCTTCTTCTTCGAACCATCCTGAGACTGACTAGAGCCCTTCTGCTGAGATGACTGGGAAGACTGAGATTTGCCTTTATCCTTGTGAAAGGAATTGGCTGCAAATGCTTGCTCTAAGGAGGATGAAGTGGCACCGCTACCAAATTGTTGTTTCCAATGATCCTGCTGCAGGAGTATGGCGCACAACTCTGGAAATTTCAAATCAACATTTGTAGACGTAATGTTGAGTCTCTATGAAGTGCTCGTAGGATTTTGGTAGACTCTTCAGGGTTATGACTACCATATCCTCTTCCTCCATTTTTCGACCAATAGCTTCGAGCTGATCTCGAGTGTCCTTAACCTTTGTCAGATGCTCCTGTAAGGGCATACGTTCATCCATCATGATGGAGAACAACTGGTTCTTCACAAAGAATGCTCGACTTTTGTCGGATGTCTCATGTAACTCCTTTAGATGCTTCCAAATTTACGAGGCTAACTTGCCAGAAGGAATATGAGGTAGCTGGTCATATGTGACAGAGAGCTTAAGAAGCATGACAGCTTCCCTATTGCGATCATCAAATTTGTCCTGATCTAATCCGGCTGCGGTAGGACGAGATTCTTTGTCCAAAACAAGATCAAGGCGACGATATTCGAAGATTGTCAACATGCGCTGCTTCCAGGTTTTATAATTCTTGCCATTAAAATGTTGACTGCCTTCCAACATCAAGTTGGTCAATGATGTCATCTTGCATGTTTCCAAAAAAAGGTGTGAATCTGAAACAAAGGCAGAATTAGGTACAGACTTCGAAAAAATACAAGGTATGGTTGGCACGGATTTCGAGAAAAAAAAATTGGCTGAGCCTGAAAAAATCCGACAAAGACCTAGAAGAGCTCTTGAAAACCCCACAAGGAATCTGAAATCATAATGCAGATCCGATGGCTCAAAAATTGAGGCACGAAAAACGATGCACCTAGAAAAATCGAACAGTGGCCCAAAAGAGGTCTCGAAAAAGCCACAAGGAATCTGTAATCAGAATAAAATTTCGACTAGAAATGAAGGGTCAAAACCCAAGTCGAAGTTGCAGAAACCCTACATAGACAAAAAATTGTAGAAGAGCCCTAGCCGCCCAACTCGAAAATCCGTCGCTTGAAACCACTTCGCGAAATATGCAGAATAATTCCCCTCACAGGAAGTCGCGCAAAATGAAATCGCGAAGTTGCAAAGGCTCAGAAAAAGGAGCCCAAAAATTCAACGCAAGTCGCAAGAAAAACAATCGCGAGTCGAAGAGGAACCCACATCACAAAACAGACAACATGCGCAGAAGAAAGCATGTCGAGCACGAACACAAAATCCTGCAGGCAGAGAACAGTCGTCACGGAAAATCGCGACTGTCGAGCGAGAGATCACGCGGGTGGGAGATTGCGTCGGGCTGAGAGAAAACAATTCGCAGAAAAACAAAAGGAAATTCGTTGAGAATAATCTCCACCCAGAAAAAATGAACGACCTGAAAAAATTTCACGACCTTGCAAGAAAAAAGGGCCCAACAAATGTTTTCAAATTCTTTAAAAAATTCCGAAAATGGAAATTTTTAGAAAAACAAATTTTTAATTCTTCGGGCTCTGATACCATATTAGGGAAATGTAATTGGTAAAAAATTAGTTGTATTAACAAATGATCTAAAAGATCATTATAAAGAATTACAACAACGATGTTTCTAAAAAGAAACAATCATAAAAAGTAGAAAGAAACTAAATTTACAATATTTACATAATTGACCATTAAATAACATTAAAGATTATTATTCTAATAAAGTGACTCTATAGCCAAAATAGGAGGGATACCTCTCCCTAGATTGGTCCCATCTCATATGAAGACGAAATATGGTTCAAAATTGAAAATTGAAAATTGTATTAGACCTAATTCATAAGGAACACATTACCCATAAGGTGATGGATAATTTTGTACCTACTCATAGCATCTTTTCAAAAGAAGAGAAGGTGAATACAGACCTCTTAGAGGGAGAAGACAATCACAATATTTTTGCTTCACATCAGCATATAGATGAATTCACAATTGAAGGATCACAATGTGACTCCTATGGTAACTTCAACAGTTGAGCTAGGGAACTATGAAATATATGATCAAAATCAAATTGTTTCTAAAGTGAACGATCTTCTAAGGCCAGTCAAGGGGGAAAAAAAATCTTCTGAATTGTAGAAAATGTATTTTGACAATGCCAGATGTCCTAACGAATCGAAAACAAAAGTATATCTTATTCCACCCGAAGGAAAGAAAATTCTCAAAACTTTCAGCTTCCAATTCAATTGCACTTAAAATTTATAATGAAATCTAATACAAGTTGATAATACATGGACTCATTTTGGTGAAAAAAGTGAAAATCAACCAATTGCAGATACTCGAAGATTCCAAATTGGTTATCAAGCAAGTAAAAGGAAAGGTTGCTGCTAAGAATGTTAGGATGAGGTCATACCGCCATAGGGTATAGAACCTTTTACATATTTCCAATTGATTCCAAGAACTCAAAACATTGAAGCAAATCAGATGGCCATGATTGGATCACAATTTGATCCAACAAAAGATCTCCTTACAAATAAGGATCATGTCAAGCTAATAATACAGCCTGCTATTCCAATTAATCAAGACCATTGGCAAGTATTTGAGAACGATACTAAGATTGATTACCAAAAGGATTAATCACCCTAGAAAATATTTTAATCCTGATGATGCAAAAAAAGATGAAAGGAAGTCACCGCAGGTAAGGGAGATTATGTTGAAAAAGATGTCTCTCTGAGTAAAAAGGTCAAAGTAGGAAAGATTTGTATTCAAAAGGAAGTCGACATGCTTATTTATCTTTCCACAAAATATGATACGGTCATGGCATGGAACTATGAGGAATTGAAAAGGTATAACAAAGATATAATTCAAAATACTATTGAACTGTCTATGGACTCAAAAACCAATCAGTTAAAAACAGAGACTAATCAATCCAAGGCTCAAGCCTTTGATGAAACAAGAGCTCACTAAATTGATTTATAACTAAATTGATTAAATCGAGGATCGTAGTTCCTATCGAGCATTCTACCTAGGATTAAATTTGATTCGAGTATTAAAGTAATTTTGTAATGTTTCTATAATGGTCATTCAGTTAGCTAGTTTAGGCTCTTTCCTTTTTGTAGTTAGTTCTTATTTAGAATGTTTTCTTTCGTGTTTCTATTCTTGATTGTTTCTATTATGGGAAGAACCTCTTGTCATCTCTATTTAAGGAACCTTCATCTCCTTTGTAAAATACCAAATAACAAATTATCATTTCATGGTATCAGAGCTTTCATTTTTTTTTGGCAAATTTTTTTACTAAAAAAATTTGTGTGTTTTTTTTATTTTTTTCCACAAAAATCAAGGAGTTTTTATTTTTGTTTACTACTTGTCATGGTCGCAAGTAAAGTTTTTGAATGCGATGGGAGGTTTTTGTTAAGTTCTTTCAAAATTCTGTGATCAAAATAGAAGAGATGGAAATATGATCTGAAAGTTGTATTTTATCTGCTATAGCGTGTTTTGAAGATGCACAAAAATTCTTAATTTCGGTGTGTCCATCCTCCTCAATAAGCATGCTATATAAGTGGATGAGGGGTTACGTAGTGAAGAGATATGTCTTCCCACGTGGGAAGACACATCTCTTCCCTACGTACCTCTCACCACAATATATAAACTAGTCACCATTTACTAACCCGATCGGAAGGAGTGCAACTTGTTTGAGAATCGCTTTACCACCCGATACCATGAACGGTGTAAAAATTAATATATATATATATATTGGAAGCATGAAATAGTATGACCGACGTTACAAAATTTAACACTCCCTCTTAACTAGGGAGGACACATTTCATGATAGAGAAAACATCACAATTCATCCATTGATTGTGAAGAGAGGAGATATCACACCATAGTGATATTCAGAGATATGGTTCAACAATGAATATCAAGTCTCATGATACTCACCATAACTCATAGTTACCAAGTAAGGTATGTCCACTGGCATCAAGTCACATGATGCCTACCATACTAATAATGATTTCATGATGCCTACCATACTGATAATATTCACCATGAAGATCTCTATCATAATTATGGTTTATTTAATGATATCAACCAACAGATATCTACCATAATGTCTTAGAGATATATATACTATCATGACATGTCCACAGATATCAAGTCACATGATATCCATCAAGATAGTTAAATTGATAATTGTAAAATCATCACCTTACAATATCAATTTGAAACAAGTGTTCATTATTGAAAAGTCGTCACCCTTCAGTAATGTTCACAAGAGGCCCATGCAATCATGGAGTCACACACATGACAAATAAAAGAGTTTACACACTAAACATCTTTAAATATATTAGTATATCAGAATAAATGAGACTCTATCTCAAAAATAAATAACATTTTCAACCATACCAAGTTTATCTCTAAAGTGTTCAATCTTGATCTTGGAGAGAGGCTTGGTAAGAATGTCTGTAATCTGATCACCTGTAACAATATAATTCAGTCGGATCACATTCCTTTCCACCATATCTCGAACATAGTGATAAGGAATCTCAATGTGTTTAGACCTGTCATGAAATACTGGATTCATTGAAAGCTTGATGCAACTCTGATTATCACAATAGATGACACTAGGATTTAAGGGTTGACCAAACAGTCCTACAAGCAGTTTCCGAAGCCATACTGCTTCTCTTGCTCCCATGGAGGCTGCAATGTATTCAGCTTCTGTAGAACTCTGAGCAACTGAAGACTGTTTTCTACATATCCATGAGATCATTCCTGATCCTAAACTGAAGCAACATCCTGATGTGCTTTTCCTGTCAACCACGCTTCCAGCCCAATCAGAATCAATGAATCCATGTAGGTCAAGGTCTACATGTTTATACTTCAGACCAAAATCAATAGTTCCTCGAAGATATCTTAGAATATGTTTTGCAACAACAAGATGTATTTCCCTAGGTTCACACATGAACTGACTTAGTGCATTAACAGCATAACATATATCAGGTCTTGTGTTTACCGAATATATCAAAGATCCAATAATCTGTCTGTAGAGGGTAGGATATGCAAACTCTGAATCTGCAGCTGCTTCCTTTAGTTTGTGCAGATTTGTCTCCATAGGTGTGGTCATGGATCTACAATCCATCATTCCAAATCTCTTGAGTATACCAAGGGTGTATTTTCCTTGATTAAGGATTATACCATCTGCCTGTTGCCAAACTTCCAATCCAAGGAAGTAGTGAAGAATTCCTAAATCTTTCATATCAAACTCAGAGGCTAATTATTTCTTACATTGAGAAATACAATTATCCTCTTCTGTGATTAGTAGATCATCAACATAAAGAATAAGAATTAATTATTCACCATTGATTACCTTGTAGTAGAGATTTGGATCTGCTTCATTCATGGAAAACCCTAATTCCAAGAGATAGTGATCAATTCTTTCATTCCATGCTCTGGGGGCCTGTTTCAGTCCATATAAAGCTTTCTTTAATCTGCAGACATGTGATTCAGCCTTATGAATCACAAAACCTTTAGGTTGCTCCAAATAAACTTCTTCTTCAATCTTACCATTCAGAAAAGCAGTCTTAACATCCATTTGATGGACTTTCCATCCTTTAGATGCTGCAATAGACAAAACTGCTCGGACAGAAGTGTATCTGGCAACAGGAGCAAATGTCTCTTCATAGTCAATACCTTCTTTCTGTGAGAACCCTCTAGCAACAAACCTTGCTTTGTGCTTCTCAATGCTGCCATCTGCTGCATGTTTGAATTTGAAGAGCCATTTAGAAGATACCACAGATTTGCCTTTAGACCTAGGCACACTATCCCAGACATCATTTTTCAAAATTGATTGATACTCTTCAGACATAGCATCTTTCCAAACTTGATGTTTGAGCGCATCTCCAACACAGGAAGGTTTTGCATCAATGATCTCACTCATCAAGGCAGTATAACTGGAAAATAGGTTAGGTCTCTTACTTTCTCTAAAGGTCCCCTTTGGAGCAACATAATTTTCAGCTTCTTGAAGCATCTTTTAGCCCAAAGTGGTCTCTGCCTAGTTTCGGGATAATTTTCTTCTAAAGGTAAGCCTTGAACTTCATGCTCAGCATCTTCAGGGATCTCCCTCTGAATCTCAGGGGTGGAATCCTCATCCAAGCTTGTAGGAGGATCGTGGTGTTCTAATTCATTAGAGCTTTTGGACCTCTTGAAAGCTATGTCTTCCTCAAAGGTGACATCTCTACTTAGTTCAATTTGTCTTTGACCAGATATGTATATTCTGTAGGCTTTAGAGGTTTCACTGTACCCAACAAATACTCCATTCTTTCCAAAAGGTTCTAACTTTGACCTCTTTTCTTTGCGGACATGAATATAGACTGGACACCCAAAGATCCGGAAATGACTTATGTCAGGATTGTTGCCAGTAAAGGCTTCTTCAGGGGTTTTATTGTCAAGAAGAGAATGAGGACATCTATTTTGAATGTACACAGTTGTCCTAGATCCTTCAGCCCAAAATGAGGATTCTATATTTTGGTCAAACAACATAGCCCTAGCAGCTTCTACTATAGCCTATTCTTTCTTTCAGCTACCCCATTTTTGTTGTGGGTTATAAGGTACAATTAACTCTTTCTTAATCCCAGCATTTATACAATAATCTTTAAACATATCAGAAGTGTATTCCCCCCCATTGTATGTTCTTAATGTTATGATTTTCTTACCTGTCATATTTTCTGCAAGAGCTTTGAATTCTTTAAATTTAGAAAGGATTTCTTCAGACTCTTTGTACCTTAGAAAATATATCCAGGTCTTCCTAGAATAATCATCTACAAATATTGCATAATATAAAAATTCCCCTAATGAGGGTACAGACATGGGTCCACATAAATCAGAATGAACTAATTCTAATACATTTTTGGAATTGTTGTTCCTAGAATTAAAAGACCCTTTAGTATTCTTTCCCAAGGCACACCCTTTGCAAGCTCCTTCATATTTTTGACTTAGCTTGGGTAAGCCGATCACCATCTTCTCTATCTTAGGTAAGGCATGGAAATGAAGGTGCCCTAATCTTCTGTGTCAAAGTTCATTCGAATCTAGAGTCTCATGAATCAAGGCTAGAGGTGGAGTGGTGCAAAGTCTGTAAAGGCTCCCTTGTCTTACTCCAATGGTGTGGGCTTTCTTGATGGTGGAGTTCTTTGGCCAAGCAAGTACCATTCCTTCCATAAAGGTTAATATGTAACCCTTATCTTCAAGTGCAGAAACTGAGACAAGGTTTTTCTTTATACGAGGTACAAATAGAACTCCAGTCAGTTGTAGGGATATGCCTGACTTTAGGTTGATATTGCAGGTTCCTATTCCCGTAACTGGATAATTTGAGTCATCACCGATTGTCACTTCTTCATTTGAACTTTCCACAAGTGTATCTAGGTGCTCACGAAATCCAGTGATGTGTCGAGATGCTCTGCTGTCAATCACCCATGTGTTGAAACTGGAGGTGACTTGACTAGAGAGGGCTGAGGAGAAGACTAGCTTCTCGGAATTACTCCCTTTCTTAATTTCTACCATTGAAGCTTGTTGTTTAATCCTGTCTGGACACTTCATTTAATAGTGCCCATATTGGTCAAATCTGAAACATTGTACTTCAGAAATGTCTCTCTTCTTCTTTGAAGACCTCTTCCCATTTGAGTTGTTGTCCCTTTTTCTCGTAAAGTTCTTCGTCGTTCCTTTCTTGTGGGAATTAGAGTTTAGAACTTGAATGTCTTCATTACCATTGTTTTGTTTTATTCCTCTTGTGACAAGTCGAGATTCCTCTTGAATGCAATCGGTTTTCAATCTATCAAACTTAGGAAATTTAGAACAAGCACTGATTCCTTGAATGAACGATTCCCATGAGGTAGGAAGTCCATTTAGGGCCATCATAGCAAGTTCTTTGTTGTCTACTAGATGTCCAATAGTGGATAGTTGATCCCTAAGCTCACTGATCCTCAAGAAATAGGATGTTACTGTTTCTCCTTTATTCATCTTTATATGGTGTAGTTGATTCTTTAGGGTGAGAGCCCTGCTAGTGTTGTTGATTTCATAAATGTCAGCTAGTGCTTTGAACATCTGAAAGGCTGTCTCATATTTAGAAATAACTGGTACAATGTGGTCTCTTACTGAATCCACAATTATCTTAAGGGCCTTCTCACTGTCCTTATTCCACTGAATTTTCTCTGTATCATCAGAGTTTTTAGGAATTTCACTTTTGACATGGGAGTCAATTTTATTTTCTTTCAAAACAAGCATGATCTTGAATTTCCAAGATACCAAATTTGATGCTCCATCTAATCTATCTTCAAACCTAACTCCGGTTGCCATTGGGATTATGGGAATGTGATCTTAGTAAGAGCCTGGTGAAAGTTTATGAGATCGTTACAGAATTTTAATATGATCTTCCTTAACTTGGCTCTGATACCATGTTAAGTTCTTTCAAAATTCTGTGATCAAAATAGAAGAGATGGAGATATGATCTGAAAGTTGTATTTTATCTGCTATAGCGTGTTTTGAAGATGCACATCACTTATTAATTTCGGTGTGTCCATCCTGCTCAATGTAAGCATGCTATATAAGTGGATGATGGGTTATGTAGTGAAGAGATGTCTTCCCACGTGGGAAGACACATCTCTTCCCTACGTACCTCTCACCATAGTATATAAACTAGTCACCATTTACTTACCCGATCGGAAGGAGTGCGACTTGTTTGAGAATCGCTTTACCACCCGATACCATGAACGGTGTAAATATATATATATATATATATCGGAAGCATGAAATAGTACCACCAACGTTACAAAATTTAATAGTTTTCTACAATTTTCTCCTCAAAATTTGTGGATGGGTTTTCTAATTTTTCGCCATAAAAAATCATGGACAGTTTTGCACAATTTTCTCTTCAAAAATCATGGATTCTCTATTTGTTTTTTGCATGACTTTTTCGCACAAAAAATTGTGAGTTCTTTCTTTACTGGAGGGTTTTTATATTTTTTTCACAAAAAATCATGAAGGGTGTTGTTTTCTAGATTTCCTGATCTTTTCCCAAAAACAAAAAATCATGATGAATTTTTTGTGCGAGTTTTAAGAAGCTAATCTCGGTGTTTATAGATTAAGGGAGGGATGGCTTTGTTACCCAACATCATGTTGGAAGGATTGTGGTAAAAGAATTATGGTAAAATTGGTCATATCTAGAAGTTCTGCAAAACCAACGAAGGTCTCAGCAACAAGCTCATGTCGCGGAGCATTTTAAGGAGAAAGGGGCACAGCCATCTATGAATTTGTGGCCAAATGACCTGCAAATTATGTCACATCTTCTGTAGGGTAGTGTTGTGACGTATTCACACATTGCCCCATTGCAAATGGGGACCCCTACTTTTTGATTTCTAGGGTTAGTTTTCTTGGTCTTTTAGGGTTCTTGGCTATTAGTGTTTGCATTGAAGGGTCGCCAAAGGGCTCGTTAGGATAGGATGGTCTGCTTAGGCTCAAATGGGTCAGTAGGTGGTCTAGGTCAGGGTCTTTGTTGAAAGCTTCCTCTTGGTTAGGCCTGGGTCTTGCTTCTAGGGTTGAGTCTTAATTGAGTTTGAGGAAGTCTTTGTATCATGCTAGGAATCTTGCCTTTTGGGGCTTATGTCATTGAGTTAAGGAAGTGAATGGAGGTATGTGAGCAGGTGTTCTCAAGGATTCTTCCCTTTGAGGGTTTGAGATTGGTCCAGTTGATGAATGATGTCCTTGTACTCTAGGCATTGTTTGGTATAAAATTGGCCTCTTTATCCTTAGTAAACACCTAGCGACCAAGCCTAGACTTGAGAACTTGATAGTTGAATAGGAATTTGAGCTAGATTGTCAAATTCGCTCCTGACCCTTCCAAAGGGACAGGGGCGAAATCTTCCTTAGCTCCCTTTTTGACTCCTATTTTCAACAAAACTTCACTTAAGGCATGACTTGAGGGGAAATTAGCTTGAATCCATCCTTGGAGACGCCTTGGACAAACTTAGACATGGAAATTTGGAGAAAAGGTCAAGAATTTGAGCAAAATCACAAAATTCATTCCTGACCCTTCGAAAGGGTCCAGAGCGAATTTCCTTTGATCTTCTTGTTTAGGTCAAAAATTTTGGCATGATTGAGGCAAGGTTGATTCATGCAGGCCTTGTGAGTGAGTTGCAACCAAGTGAGATGAAGTTCTATGAGGAATTTGTGCCAAAAAGAGAAATTTCGCTCCTGACCCTTGCAAAGGGTCGAGAGCGAAATTCCTCTTTAGGTCTTGTCCTTCCAAAGGTACCTAGGCGAAATTGTTAACGTGCACTTTTGATCCAACGTTTTGAGCTAGGCACCTCCTTTAGGTGATTTGGTAGCATGTCCTAAGGTAAGAACAATATGAGAGGGTAAAGTCAGAATGTTTGAATGATATATAAGGCTAAAACATCAATTTCACTCCTGACCCTTCCAAAGGGTCAAAAACGAATTTCCTTGGATCTCTCTTCTTGGTCCTAATTTGCATTATAATCCTTGTCCCTAGGACGTTATTGAGAAAGAATTGATGTGTGCAACAAAGTCAAGTGATGAGAAGGTCAAGAATTTGGGCATAATTGCAAATTTCGCTCTTGACCCTTCCAAAGGGTCCAAAGCGAAATTTATCGAAGCTCTTGACCCTTCCCGAGGGTCCAAAGAGAAATTCCCTAAAAGACCTAATTCTTCACCAAAGTCATTGAATGGTTGTCATTCTGAGCAAAAGTAAGGGCAAATTTGCAAGATCATGGAGAGAAAAGGATCAAAGATCAAGTTTAAGACAAAGTTATGTGAAAAAGGATGAGAATTGAGCCAAAAGGAGCAATTTCACTCCTGACCCTTCCAAAGGGTCCAAAGCGAATTTCTTCAAAAAGCATTATACCTTGCTCAAACCTTTGAACTAATCCATTCCCAAGCAATTTTGAAGGCAAAACACTTGTTTTTGATGAGGAAAGGTTGAAAATGAAGTCAATGATGGAAAAGTGAGCCTAAAACATCAATTTCGCTCCTGACCCTTCCAAAGGGTCTAGAGCGAAATCCTTCTAAAGACTTATTTCCTCAACATAAGCATTGAATGGACATCACTTTGAGAGCAAGTTGGCTTGAGTAGGATAAGATAAGGGTGCAAAGGACAAGTCCTAGGCAAGTTGAGTGTGGATAGAGCCTAGAAATGCAAATTTCACTCCTAACCCTTCCAAAGGGTCCAAAGCGAAATTCCTAGAAAGACTCTCTATTTTGCCTAATGCACTAAAAAAACCTTGTTTTAAGCTAAATTAATGGCAAATTGACTTGATCATGATAGGAGGAGGTTTGATAAGTTAAGTTCAAGGCATAATGATGATGAATGGAAGATGAATGGTGTCAAAAGACAAATTTCGCTCCTAACCCTTCCAAAGGGTCCAGAGCGAAATTTCCTAAA
Source organism: Cryptomeria japonica (assembly GCF_030272615.1). Taxonomy (NCBI): domain Eukaryota; kingdom Viridiplantae; phylum Streptophyta; class Pinopsida; order Cupressales; family Cupressaceae; genus Cryptomeria; species Cryptomeria japonica. Next base: position 67,198,057 of record NC_081412.1, read on the forward strand.
ACCTCTATTTATTCCTTGTTCAAATCAAAATCTTGGTTCCTAAGGCATGATTGAGAAGAGATTGATGTACACTTGCCTTGAGAATTAATTTGTGGCAAAGAGATGATGAATCTGAGGCTTAAAGACAAATTCCGCTCCTGACCCTTCCCAAGGGTCCAAAGCGAAATTCACCTAAGCTCCTGACCCTTCCAAAGGGTCCAAAGCGAATTTCTTTACGAAGTCTTGTACCTTGCCTAAGCCTTTGAACTAACCTATTCCTAAGCATTTTCGAGGGCAAAAGACTTGTTTTTGATGAAAAAAAGGATGAGAAATGGAGTTTTATGAAGGAAAATCAAGCAAAATGTCAATTTCGCTCCTGACACTCCCAAAGGATATAGAGCGAATTTCATTATAGGGCCTGTCCCTCGAGAGGATTCAGAGCAAATTTCATTATAGGGCCTATCCTTCCAGAGGGTCCAGAGCAAATTGATCCTAATACCTTCTTGTTGATGATTTAAGGTAAGAAATGCTATGTTAGAATGAATATATTATGTATAATTAATCAACTTTTGTTTGTCTTGCAGATCAACAAAATCAAGATGGAGGAAGATTAGGCCAGGACAAGGGCGACCTCTTCTAGTTTCATCATCATCAAGAACACCTCAAATGCGTGAGAGAGAACTCAAGGTGCTTCCAAGTGGGAGGACTTCAAGTGTTCAAGAAATTGCAAGCAATGGAGCTGACCATCCTCAAGGACCTCATTCTACCACATGGAGAAATCACAAGATATCAGAAGGATTGTATAAACACTTCAAGGTGAAATGAGCTACCAGAGAAGGTGACTTGACCATGACTTCCTATCACCATAATGCAAAATCAAGGAGGCTTCATCAAGCACATGAGAGTCAAGGAGGTACATCATTCATCGAGTACATCAAAGACGAAGGAGGATCAACCAAGGCAAGTGCAAGGGTACATTGAAAGAAGCAGATAGTTTCAAAAGAGTTAATCAAAGTTAACTTCTCATCATCATTACATTGAATATGAAGAAATACAAAGTTCCTTGACCAAGCACAAATGCAAGACAAGGTGGCATCCCAGTCATTGTTCCTCCAATCAGATAGGTCCACATCAGCATGTCCAGATTCAATGTACCTGACTCAACAGTGATGACGCAAACTTCGAGGCACCTACCTGTTGTGACGTTTTCACACATCGCCCCATTGCAAATGGGGACCCATGTTTCTTTTGCTCGTTTTGTTTTCGTTTTTTAGGGTTTTGTTAGTTAGTTAGTTGTCTGGATTTAGGGCCAAGCCTTAGGGTTTTAAATATTGCCTTTTCAAGCCAAAATCCAGTCACTTTTGAGAGCTTTTTGAGCTTCTTTTCTAGAATGCAAATTTTAAATGCAATGAATTCGCCAAAATGGTCTAATTTTCAATTGGAATGTTCATGCAGAGCTTAAACTTGTCTAAATGATGACCGTCAATATGAAATTTTGTCTGACTGAATATTTTGACCAAATTTCGACTTTTTTGAAGTTTGATCCTGGGCATTGGAATTGATTTGTTTTCACCTCGTGAAGTGTTAAAATGTGAAAAATCTTGTTATTTTGGCCTGTAGGAGCAAAATCGCTCCTGTCCCTCAGTGAAGGACGGGAGCTCAATTTCAAATATCTCATCATCCTTGCAGAGTCCAGACAAATTTTACGTTTGAAGTAATGGAGAACGACAAGATCTTTCCATTGAATATAAATTGAAGATTTTCATGAGCACAGAAAGGCCTCCAGGAAGAAAATCGCTCCTGTCCCTCAGTGAAGGACCGGAGCTACGATTCAAATTTCGTTTTGTCCTTGCAAGATTTTAATGACTTAGCAATTTGAGGACGTCCAAAGGAAGACGCTTTGCCAAATGAATATAATTTGAGATGCAAAAACGAAGGAGAATGACCTATATTGACCATATCGCTCCTGTCCCTCTCCAAGGGACCAGGGCGAGGTACCTTGTAGCTCTCGTCCCTCTCCCAGGGACCAGAGCGATTTCCTTCATTTTGCAAAATCCAGACAAAGGTCAAGGCAAGTTTACGTTCAAAAACAAGGAAAAACATGAGATAAATGCGTTGAATATAAATTGAAGATTTTTGGGACGTTCATAACAGTGCTAATTGCCTAAATCGCTCCTGTCCCTCAGTGAAGGACCGGAGCTACAAATCCAATTTTGCTTTGTCCTTGCAAGATTTTAACGTCTTGACGATGTGAGAAGGTCCAAAGAGGTACATTTTATCAAATGAATATAACTTGAAGCGCTGTCGGGGAAATCAATAGGGTGGCAAGTCCGGCTTGAGTGAGGCCCTGATCCTGAAATTTGGCTAAGTCTGGAATGTCCTGATCCTGGAATTTGACTAAGTCTGGAAACTGAAAAAACCTCCAAAAACTAGATTTTGCAATATAACTCCTGGAGGTCTGAAACCACTCTCAAACATCCTGAAAGTATATATGGAATATAACTTAAAGTATAAGAAAGAAGAAACATAGAAGGAAATGTCACTTATACTTAAATGTTATATTCCATTAAAATTGTCCTGATCGAGAGTGCGAAAAGTCAAATTTCGCTCGTGTCCTTCTCCAAGGGTCCAGAGCGAAATGCGCTCGTGTCCCTCTCCAAGGGACCAAGGCGAATCGCTCGTGTCCCTCTCCAAGGGACCAAGGCGAATCGCTCGTGTCCCTCACCAAGGGACCAGCGCGAAAATGCTTAGTTGAGCCATTCCTGACCTTGTTTGGACGAATCGAGACATCAAAGGCATGGTGAAGGACGAAATGAGCATGATAGAACATCCAGACTTGATCAGAAACAATGAAATGATGAAGTTTTGCCTAGAGGGTCAAATTCGCTCCTGTCCCTCACTGAAGGACCAGAGCGAAATTCTTCATAAGGTACGATCTGGGCAAAGATCAAGCAAATTTTATGTTCGAAGGCAAGAAAGGAGGTCAATCGAACCCGTTGAAGACAAATTGAAGATTATCAAACGTCAACAACGGACCAAAATGCTTAAGTTCGCTCCTGTCCCTCAGGAAGGGACCAGAGCGATTTTTGTTGTAGATGATTTTCTCACCAAATTTCAACCGATCTCAAGGCATGAATGAATGAAAGGAGGCATTGCGAATCCGTTGGATATAATTTTCGAAGGTGATGAAGTGAAATGAGGCCCACAAGAGCAAAATCGCTCCTGTCCCTCTTCAAGGGACCAGGGCGATATCACATCTAAGGGACATTTATTTGCAAGACAAGTCACTCAAGTTTGAAAATCCTAGCGAAAATGCCAATTCCAACGTGAGGTTAAAGGCTTTGAACGTCAAAAGTGCAAAAATCAAGACCAAGTGATGGATCGCTCCTGTCCCTTAGTCAGGGACCAGGGCGATGAGGTACATATTTTCCATGTTTTTTAAAATTTTGGCGCTCAAACGCATTTTTGAATTTATTTAAATGCTAGGAAAATCGATATTTAATTAATGGCATTTAAATTTAGCGCTTGGTATTAATTGATTATTTTTGCCTTGTAAGAAAATCGAATTTATTAATTAAAAATGAAGGCATTTAATAATTGATTATTAATTCATTAAAAAATTAAATGGAGCGCTTGGTATTTATTTGTTTTATGGAGGTCGGCCCTTGTTATTCATTTAAAAATCATTTAAATTGCTTTATTTTTACAAAGTCGGCCTAAATGGTGGTGAGAGGTGTGAGCGCTATAAAGGGAGGGGTAGTTTATTTCATTTTCACATCATCATTTATCATCTCTCATATGCGACTTGGAGAAGGCAAAGGAGGAACGAATTTCATTTCAAGCTAGAAGGCACTAGTAACTTCCAAGGTGGTGCGAATTTAGAGTTTCCATTTGTGCGAACTTGTCAAATCCATTGGAGATCACGTTAAAGACTTGAAGGGTGGTGAAGTTGATAATTTGAAGAGGAGATCATGTTGAAGACTATTTAATGTCAATTTTGCCTAGGCGATTTTGTCCTTTTTGCATTCTAGAGTTAAGCTCTCAAAGAGGTATGACGATATGGATTTATTGTTTTAATTTCGAATTTTGATTGTCATTGCCTTAATTTTGGAATTTTGTTTTGCCTTAGCTCAGTTGTTTTTAGGAAATGATTAATAAAGGACTTATCATTAAGTTTCCTAAAAAATTGCTCTCTAATTTATGTTATGTATTGCAAAATCATGTTACTAATTTTGAAATGTTGTGTAGGCATCAAATGGAGGTCTCTTCAAGGAAAATCAAGCCGGATCAAGGACGGTCTTCGCCAGGACGGTCTTCGCCAGGACGATCAAGCCAAGACATGGGCGACCTCTTTCAATCCAGCGTTCCAAGGCGAGGTACATCGTCATCCTGCACATCAAGGACAAAAGGAGTTAGAACAAGAGTTAATTAAAGATAGCCTCTCAACGACATCAAATTGAATATCTAGCAAGCTTCAAGTGTCAGATGAGGTGGCGTCCTAGTCATTATTTCTCCAATCAGTGAAGTCCATCTCAGCATGTCCAGATTCAATGTACTTAACTCATGGAAGGTGGCACAAACTCCGATGTACCTACCCCGGCTATCCATTGGTCGATTTTTCTAAAAGGGACATGTGTCCAAGCAATACAATTTTATCATTGGTCAAGCATTAAATGTTATGTAATGGTTGTAACAAACCCTAATTAGGGTTTTCATTGTAAAATCTTGGCCATTGATCTTGAATTGATCTAAGCCATCAAATTGTATTGTGGGCACTATATAAGCCCAGGCATTTCATTTTGTAAAAAAAAATTTTAGATGATTAGAGAGAGTTGTAAATAGTTGGAAGAGTTAGAATATAGTTGATAGAATAGCAATTAGAGTAGAATAGGAGGACAAGGCAAGAAATTGTTGCCATTGATTGTAAACAAACTCCATTTTCATTGAAGTAATGGTGAAATATGTCGTTTTCTTGCAATTTGCATGGTTTCTTGTTGAAGTCTTCAATCTTAGATGGTAGATAATTAGATGAATGGAGGAAATGCGATTGATTAATGGTGGAATTCATACATCCATACTACTAGCAGTTTGTTGATTGCAGACTTGCCTTGCGTAGTCAACTGGATCATTCAGCCTAAGCTCAATTTCAAATTGTCGCCTCTTCATTGATATGCATCAACTTGGATGGTATCTATGCCTGCGGTGATGATTTGAACATCATAAAGCTTCCCTAGAAGATTGCACTAGTCTTGTGTAGATGTTCCATTGATGTCAAAACAAGATCTAGTTAGAGTTTCATCAAAAATCAATCATTGCTCCTACATCCTTAGTATTAGGATTAGATCCTCTCTTCGCCCTTATCCTTTTTCCATTTTTTTTAATCTAAGTTAGTAAGAGCCTGTGTCCAGCAAAGCAGATCGGAAGTTCAATGTAAGTCCCCTTGTGATTCCAGCAAATCACATCATACCACTGGAGCTTGTCCACACGTGGAGACCCCACTAAAAGAACCTTGGAGTCCACCTAACTGATCCTTTTTGCAGATCTTCAGCAGTTAGAGACTATTTTCTCAAGAGAGGATAAGATGCCTAATGGTATTTTATTCTGTGTATGATTGTGTACAAAATACACGTCAACACTACCCCAGTTTCCTATTGGTTCACAGGCATTAAATGTAATTTTCTCGTTGGCTAAAGGAGTTTGTTGTAACAAACCCTAATTAAGGTTTCCATCTTGTAATCCTAGCCATTGATTGTAAGTCAATCAGACCCATTGATTTGTAAAGAGTTCCCTATATAAAGCTTTGGCTCTTCATTTGTAAAGATTAATAGTTGATGAATAGTTAGTCAAGAGTAGTAGCTATAATACTGAATAGATAGCAATTAGAGTAGATTAGGAAGAGAAGGCAAGAAATTGTTGCCTAAATTGTAAATGAACTCCATTTTCATTGAAGTTATGGTGAAGTGTGTTGTTTCCTTGCAATATGCATGGTTTCTTGTTGAATCTTCGTTTTAGATGGTAAACAATTAGATTGAATGAAAGAAATTACTGAATACACTCGCGTGGAATCCGCCTAGTCCAAACCACTAGCCTCTTGTTGATTGTAAGGGCGCCCTGCCTGGTCAACTGGCATTGAATGAGCTTAATCTCAAGTCGTTACGCGTTTATTGTTCATGCATTAACTTGAATGGTGATTAGTATCAGATGGTGTAACAATTTGAACATATTCGAAGCATCCCTTAGAAGATCGAACCGAGCTGGTGTTGAATTGTTCAATTTGATGGTGAGACCTAGCCCAGTAGGACTCCAACTACTCATTCATCCATCTTCTCGCATTCTAGGTCTTAGAGTAGACTTTCTGAGCCCTCAACCTTTTGCTCTTTTTATCTCCCAGCTAGTAGATAGGACTCAAGTTCCAGCTAATTAAGCGTTTAGGCATTCAAATGTAAGTCCCCTTGTGATTCCAGCAAAATCACATCACACCAACACAGCTTATCCACACGTAGAGACCCTACATATAAGAACCTTGGAGTTGCCTCGATTGATCCTTAGGCGAAATCTTCAACATTTGGGGAAACTTTGTTCAAGAGAGGATAAGATACCTTGGTATTTTATTCTGTGTTCGCATGTGCATGAAAAACACATCAACAGGTAGTTAATAGAATGACCATTAAGGGAGGTTAGTCATTTAGTTAGTACTTAGAAACTTTTGTTTATGTCTTTTGTCTTTAGTTAGTTTTAGAAAGTTTCCTTTTTGTCTTTCGTGTTTCTATTCTCGATCTTTTCCATTATGGAAAGATTGTCTTATAATTTTCTATACAAGGAGTTTCCTCTCCTTAATTACAACATCAAATTATCATTTCATGGTATCAGAGCATAGGTCCTTTTTTGGCAAATTTTTTGTGTGAAAAAATTTGTGCTTTTTACGTAAAAATATCAAGGAAATCTCTAGACGTTTTTTGATCAGTTTTTTTATAACAAAAATCACATTTTTCGGCAGATTTTTTATAGAATAAAATTCGTGGGTTTTTCTGCTAGAGATCGAGAGTTTTTACCAGCAAAGATTTTTAATGATATTTTAATTAAAATCGTGGTTTTTCTGTTTTCCAGTTGTTGGGGTTTCACCAAGCAAAGACTTCATGCTTTTGGAGGGTTTTGCATGAGGGGTGTTGCTGGCCTTTTTTAGTTTTTCTGACTTTTCATTTTTTGCACGACTTTTTCATACAAAAATCGTGGGTGTTTCTATTGCTGCATAATGTCTGGTGTTTTGCCATACAAAGTTTTTCATGGGTTTTACGCATAGTTGAAAATCTCGGACTCGGCAAACCAAAAATTTGGACTCGGACTCCTGAAAGACTCACGAAAGACTCGGCAAAGACTCGGCAAAAAAAAAACCGTAGTTTTACAAAAAGAAACATAAAGAAATTAATGCATTTAGAGAACATAAGTGCCATAATTGAAACATTACACATGTCATATGATCTACAAACACGCAATATTTGAAATTTCATCATTCATGGCAGCATATTCAAGTTTTGCAGCATATTCAAGTTTCAACTTTCAACTCTAAAATGTATAAACTATAATGGCAGCATAAGTATATAAATGTTCACAAAATTACATATAATGATATGTCCAAGTCCAACTCCAAATGTGAAAAACAACAATGTGAATGAACAAACCAAAGAGAAGACTACATCTTCCTCTTTGTATTTTTCCTAATATAGGTCAATTTTTCAGGCCTTGAGCTAGAAGTAGTAGCAGTGGGTGTTGTGGTATCTAAATGGTGAGATGATTCTTCTTCAAAGTCAAAGTCCTCATCATCATCCTCATCTTCGTCCCCATCTTCATCCTCCATTTCATCCAATCTTGCTCCTTCTGCATCTTGTGCTGCTCCTCTCTCTATTTCTGCAATTTCTTCTTCGGTAAGGAGGACATCGTCACCATCATTTTGTTCATTCATGGTCCAATCACCATATGGATCAATTTCATCCAAGTCAATGGCCTCATGTGAAACACCCTCCACCTGTCTAACTCGAAGGCGAAGGTTGTACCGAACAAATACTAGATCATTGAGCCGCTTTTGTGACAATCTATTTCTCTTCTTTGTGTGAATGCTCTCAAATATACTCCAATTTTGTTCACACCCAGAAGCACTGCATGGCTGAGACAAAACACGGATAGCTATCTTTTGAAGATTAGGCGTGCCGGCACCATAATTCTCCCACCATAAATCTACAAAAAACATTTAGAAATATTAGAATTGAGAAAAAAATGTAACAATCAAGTTTGTAGGTTTTTTCTTGCACTATTGAACTAAGTTACTAAATTTTTTACCTGGTTGTTGTTTTTCTCTCCTATCAATTGCTAGTTGTGATGAGAAGAGTCTCCCCTCTGCACTTTTGTAGATCTTGAACAATGAACATTTCCAAATTCAAAAAAAGATAGTCAAAGTGTCAAACTCAAATTCAATAACAAACATTTCCGAATTCATAAATAAAGATAGAGCAATTGCAAATGTCAAATCTCACCTCCAACTCATCAAGAACCTTGTCTCTCAACTCAGGATCAGGTGTCATCTTATCAATGCATGTAATAACACCTGCCATGACCTCCTCATCAGCCCTAAATGAATCAGAGAAGTAGAATTTCGGGTTCAAAAAGTAGGCGAAGTCATGTATCGGTTGGTGGAGTTGGTTTGTCCACCTACGATCAATGATGCGCCAAAGGATTTCACATTTTCTTGTATTTCCACGATCGTAATGTGAAATGGCCTCTTTGGCCCTATCCATGGCCTCATAAATGAAACCCATTGGCATGCCCTCTCCATCCACCATACGAAGAACCCTTACCAAAGGTTCTGTCACCTAAAAAAATGAAAACAAATTTTAAATTAGTACAAAATCAACCCCTAAAAAATAAAATCAGCAAATAGACAAGATTGTATAAACTTTACTTTTGTGTTTGTTACTTACCGCAATCAACTCTTCTCCACTTTTATTGAACCCTTCATCAAAAACAATGCTCACAATCTTCTCTGCTTCAGGTCTTTTGGAGTATGCAGACCCCAACCAAGCATCTAACACAAACATCTGCTTAAGATGAGGAATGGCACTAAGAATGCTCTGCAAAGTGATGAAGCGGATAGCAAATCGTGTCACTCCAGGTCGCACAAGGTCCTTGCCATTTGTGTGTTTTCTCATCAAAGCAAGCACCCAAGTATGGTTGTAGATGAATTTGGTTACACTTTTTGCATCTTCAACCACTTTCTTCACCCATCCAATCTTCCCAATGTCCTCTAGCACCAAGTCCAAGCAATGTGCAGCACAAGGACTCCATGTAATTGAAGGATGCCTCTCCATAAGCATTCTACCTGCAGATACATATGCAGTTGCGTTGTCCGTGATAATTTGGACAACATTCTCAACTCCAACTTCCCGAACCACAGCATCCAACAGATTACACAAAGTCTCTGCATTTTTTATTTCATTTGAGGCATCAACAGACTTTATGAATACCATTGCACCATTTGAAGCCACCAAGAAGTTGAGAAGAGTCCTATTCCGTCCATCTATCCATCCATCAAATAAAATGTTGCATCCTTTTCTCTTCCAATACCTTTTCTGATCATCAACCCCACCTTGTGTATTTTGCACAGCTTTCTCTAGCAATGGCCCACTGAAGTCATGACCTATTGGGGCCTTAAACCCCTTACCCGCAACTGTTACTACATTAACAAAACTTTCCCAATACACATTGTTTGCTGCATTGAAAGATAGATTATTGTAAAACCAAAAGTTTGAAGCTGCTATCTGTGCTTGTTCATGCTTCTCTTTATTCCATCCTGTACCTTCAAGTGATGGTTGTGCACCTGGAACATTGCGTGGTACAAAAAAATTAAGGTCTGATCTAACAGGAGTGCCACTAGCCTTACCCTCATTGTCACCAAATGATGAAAGTGACTGACGACCCCGAGTGTCACCAATGGGACCCGAAGTGGACAATGTGGGATTCATTGCAGCTGCCATGGCTTCTCTTGTTTTTTGCCTTTCTTCCTTATGCATATCATTCTCAGCAAGAATGGCCTTCATCTCTCTAATAAATTCAGGAGTTGATTTGGGACATGCCTCCACACCATATCCAAGTATTTGTGCAAGGTGGTATTTTAATCTATTGATTCCACCAGTCATCCATTTTGTACATTCGGTGCAAGTGACCTCCCCCTTTTTGCTTCCTGCAATCCCATATTTCCATGCTTTATCTCTTTGTCTTCCTGACCTTGGGGTTGCCCTTGGAGTTGAACTTGCCATTGCTGATTTAACATGAAAAAAAAAAAATCAGCATGGTTTTATGGAAAATCAACAAAAAAATGACAATGAATCATTTGGGAAAAATAGCATTCAAAAACAAGAAAAAAAAATGAGGAAATAACTTAGGAAAGAAAATAGAAAAAAATTTGACAGCATATCCCCTTGTTTTTCAAGATTTTTTTCAGTTTCAAAACAATGAAATGATTCAAATGAAAAAAAAAAAAGAGAAAAAATCCTTACCTAGATCTCTCTTGCTGTTTTTTACTTCTTCCCTCTACTCCTTCAAACCCTACAAACCTGCTAAAACCAAACAAAACTGAAACTAAAGTGAAAAATGAAAAAAAAAAGCATTTTTAACCCTTCACGGGCGTCTTTTTTTGGGCCTGCGAGTCCCTGCGAAAGACTCGCGAGTCCGAGCAAAAGACTTGCGCGAGTCTTTGCGAAAGACTCGCGAGTCTTTCACAAGGACTCGCAGGCCCACTCGCCTCGCGAGTCCTAAGTGAGTCGACTCGCGGCGCCAAAGGACTTGCGAGTCCGTGGCGAGTCCGAGGCGAGTCCGTGGCGAGTCCGAGGCAAATCCGTGGCGAGTCCAAGGCGAGTCGCCGAGTTTTAAAACTATGGTTTTATGATTTTTTCTTGTACGACTTTTTTGGTAGGGTTTTCCATGATTTTTTCCTAAAAATTGTGATCATGGGGTTTTACCGGTTTTTCTCAAAATGAAGGTTTTTTGCCAATTTTTTTCACAAAATTAAGTGTGATTTCAGCATCGCATCGAGGGTTTGACAATATTTCCACAAAATTGTGATTTCAATTTTTTGCCTATTTTTTTGTCAACAAAAATCGAAGTTTTTGAGAAGCCAATGGCTTCGTTACCCAACATCAAGTTTGAAGGATTGTGGTAATCTTAGTCATATCCAAAAGTTCTACAGAATCAAGGAGGGTCTCAGCAAGCTCACATAACGAAGCATTCTGAAGAGAAGGGAGCAGCCTTTTTTGCATTTGTGGCCAAATTACTTGCAAATTATGTCACGTTTTCCGTAGGGTAGTTAGTAAAATGACCATTAAGGGAGGGTATTAAAATAATTTTTTAATGTTTCTATAATGGTCATTCAATTGGTTAATTTAGGATCTTTCATTTTCATAGTTAGTACTTATTTAGAATGTTTTCTTTCATGTTTCTATTCTTGTTTGTTTTTGTTATGGTAAAATCCTCTTGTAATGTCTATTTAAGGAGCCTTTGTCTCCTTTGTGAAATACCGAATAATGAATTATAATTTCAACCAGTCCAAAGGAAAAATGGGGAAATTCGGTTTTGTGTAGATTTCAGGGATTGAACTAGGCATGCTTAAAATATCATTATCCCCTTCCTTCAATGGAACAAATATTGCAGATAGTTGCTAGGTCTGAGTACTTTTCTTTATTAGAAATATATTTCCGTTATAACCAAACCTAGGTTAAAAAGGAGGATCAATACAAGACAACATTCGCTACTAAATGGGTTACAAAGGTGTACAAAAAGTGCAGATTTGAATATCAAAACAATGCTCAAGATCACAGCAAATGTGTGCCTTTCCGAAAATTGTGCAAGGTGACCAGTAACCAAAAGGAAGTACTAGCAATGCCAAATTTCAAGCCTTTCACAAGATCGAAGAGTTGGATGACCATAAAAGTTAGTTGCTTAGTCTTTAGAACACCTTTGAGATTTACTGAGAAATCTTGGCCATTACATTTATAACCCTTGCTATATATTTCTGCAAGTTCTAGATCATGCTTTTTCTTGAAGAGGAATATACATCTATGCTGATGTAACAAAGTTTTGAAACTGAATGCCAAGAGTTTGCATGCATGTTTTCCCAATTCTGGTATCTTACTCTGCGAACACTGAACCAATTATAATCTCATGAAAAGTCATTCAAATGGCAGAAAGATTTGATATATATATAAAATCTGCAATACAATATTAATTTGAATAAGTGGTTCTTCATGGATATCCTAATCCAATAGGGAAGGACAATACCTTTCAAAAAAAGGGAAAATGCTGGAAGAATTGGAGGAGACCGAGTCTGACAATTAAAGCCAACCATGAATCAGCAGTTTGATCCAAGACTGTCAAAGCATAAATTTTCCATGCTAACATACAACATGATAATACAAATAATCTGTAATCTAATTGAACTAAAAAAAATACAAACACCGTTGAAGAAAAGTGTGATCAATTTAAGCCTAAAACAAAAGCATATTTAACTTTCTCTCTATGATATAATTCTTGGATGATCTTTTGAATGTGAAATGATGAATCTATATCCACATTCACAGCTAATACTTTTAGTATATCAAGGCTCAAAATTGCAGTTCTTCTGTTTTATTTTAGAATTGTGTCATGACTATAGGTGACAAAAAAGGATATAATATCATTGACATGAATACGGCTATTCCGAGTGCAGTTTGTTCAATATTAAATTAAATAATGTCTAATGCTAACTTAATAGTTTGAGGTAATACCCAATCACAAAATGTATGAAGAAACTAATCCATGAGACTATCAAAGCCCCAATACACTGTTATGTTACACAATACAAATACAATCCCAAAATTAAAGCCCTAATGCAATGTTGAGTTAAAGATCCACAAAGTACTAAAATAAAATGCATAGGCTGTGTTGAGTTATAGTTCTATGAAACATCCCACTCAAGTAAGCTCATCCTACATTCTATGATGTTGAAATATGCTATTAGTCTAACTTTCACATATACAGTGTATGTATCTTTTATGCAACAGCTTTCTGCAATCACTCTTAAATTTGGTGCTTCATTTTCTAAAGAATGTCTAATCTCACTTTGCATTTAATTGCAAATCCGGCACATCAAAAATATGTTTCAATAATTGGTTTGCCTTTCTCTATAGGGTTTACTAGACTCTAAGCTTTTTGTGCCCTAGAAAACGGCTATAAAAAGTAAACAAAGGAAGCCCAACTAAGCAGCCATGCATAAATGCAAATATGGATATATCTCTGGAGAAAGCCCGCATTGTGGTAAGAGAACTCTATCCACGAAACCCGGATGCTATTTAATTTTTAATAAATGGTATATTACAAAGATATACATATCTGCATTTACTATAAACCAACCCATGTGGTCACTTCATCATAAAGAAGAATTATAGAGCCTCCAAAGTTTCTATCGATGTTCTCTATGTATTTTTGAGGACCTACCTATAGTTTTGATTAATTAAAAACAGGTTTTTGAAAGAAACCCGGAACCTTGTTACATGGCAGGAGAAAGATAAAGCAAAAAAGAGGCATAAAACAACAGTGTCTGATCACCCACTCATAGAACAGTTCCCAGTCAAAACAAAAAGGGAACACGAGACAAAGGAAGCAACACTAGACAGCCAAAGGAAAGCACAAAGACAGCACAGAGACAACACAAGGACAGCTAAATGTTTCTCATGAGTTCTTCAGCATGAATCACCATCTGCTTCATATTGATCGCAAAATTTTTCATTTCTTCCAACTCTTTTTCCTTGATATCAACTTGTTTCCGAGTGTTGGCCCTTGTTCTTTTTTCCTGACCCTTCTTCTCCATCTGATCCTTATCATCCTCCTTGCCTGTAATCTGTTCAAATTTGTTAATCAAGATGTTAACATGGTTAACAGTGGCCTTAAGGATCTGGAAGTTTTGCTCAACAATCCTCTTCACAGTAAGCTCCATCCTATCCACTCTGTTGACCAGATTTTTCAGGTTAGTATTCAGGCCCTTATCATCTTTGATCCCTTCCAGCTCCTTCACCTTCTTTTCCATTTCCAGAATTTTACTAACCATAGCCTCAATTGCTTCAGCCTTGTTAATAGCAGCCATTAATTCTTTAACGTTTTCAGAGAGAGGCTTCTCACCCATAGTAGCCTTTTTGATCATATTGAGGTCATTCTTCAAGTCACTAATCTCTTTCGCCATTTCGCTAATGACCTCACAAAAACCCTTGATGTTGTCATTACCAATGGCACCATGACATTCATTTTGATTTCCCATGTTGTTCTCCTGACCCTCATTTTGCATTCTCTGTGTGCTCAAATTCTCCCCATGATCACCATCCAGCATTTCATCTTCCTCCTTACCCTCATTTTTGTCTGTTTTTTCAACCTCAATATCCTCATCAGAAGAAATAATAATCTTCCTTTTCACCTTGTTTATACCCTTACTGGTCCTCTTGGTCCTTTGGATTTGCTTACCCATACCCTTTCTCTTTTTGCTTTTTATGAATTTATCATTAAAAGACTCGTCCGAAAGATTAGAATCCACAGCAGTCCCCTTGCTCTTTCCCTTGGTCTTCCCCTTGTTGTTGAAATCCTCAGACTCACCTTCAGTTTCAGAATAGAGATTGAACCCACTATTCTCACTTTCAGTATCATCATCCCTAATTTGTTTGCCTTTACTAATAGGTTTCTCAATAGTTTTCCCCTTCAACATCTTATAAACTAAAACTGTTAAACCCTGGTGGAGGGCATGGTCTCTTTGAGAGTCTTTCTGCACTTCACGAATAGTATGATCCATAGAGCAAGCAAGATAGTAAGGTAGACTAACCTTGTCACCATGGCGAAAGTGATCAAGCAGCACAAAATGATGCCCATAAGCCCTTGTGAATCTCTCGTCCAGAGTAATGTAGTTGATGGTGGCAAACAGCACAAACCTCCACGACCTACAAATACGCTTAGGGGAATGGTAGGGATTATCCACCTTCACCAATTTCTTTTTTTCTCCATCAGTGACAGGAAACCTATCTGCAACCTTGTCAAACACACTTTGATCTCTGTAAAATTTAATACCTTCTTTAACCATACCCATAGCTTCAGCAATGACATCTTCGTCCACCTTCATCATCTGGGTACCAACAAGAACCTTACCATGCTTCTAGTTTTTTATGAAATGCTTAGTGACAATAGGGTCTTTGCCGCAGAGCCTTTCCATAAAAAACACTCAAACCTCCCTCTTGAAGAATCTCCTAGACTTCATTGTTTGTCTTCCAGTCCGAGCAAGAAGCCGGTTCAAACCTCTTTTTATTACCTCCCATATTACCCTTAATTTCACAATTCCTCCTTATCTCAGCTCTGTTATTTTCTCCATGATCTCTGTGAAGAAACCTAACAATTTTGTTGTTGTTATGAAGAACCACCCAAAACCCGTGCCAAGTAAATATGATATGACAAATAATAAAACAAGCCTCGTTGCCGTAGTGATCAATCATAGAAAAATGAGGAAAAGGCATTAGAAATTGTGATTAGCAAAGACACGTTGCTTCATCTGGATACGGTTCAATTCAATCAAAGATTTCGACTCACAATTGAGATTACTCTCACCATAAAGGGCAATGATTTTGTCAAAGCGGCAAGCTAGGTTGGCAGCCCAATCAGCACACATGTTGGCTTCTCTATATGCATGTGTGAAAATACACATTTCTAAAGTTTCACTAATTTCCTTCACAGTTTTGATGGCATTGTGTATAGACCAAGAGGGAGGGAAAACATTATTCAAGCAATTAATAATGTTCAAAGAATCGCCTTCAACCCAAACTTTAGTGCAATTTGAATCTTTAGCAAGAACCAACCCATGATAAGCAGCAATGGCCTCAGCAACATGGTTGGTTTGATTACCTATACGAATACATTTGATAGCTTTGCATATTCCCCCTTCATCCCTTAAACCACACCACACCCTGCTTTGCCAAGGTTACCCTTGGAAGCACCATCGAAGTTAATTTTCATCCATCCATGAGGGGGGCATTCCCATCTCGCCTCTTCTCTAAGATTAGCATGTATGATGTCACTCCCCTTTATTCTCCAATTCTTGAAAATGATGTTATCACCTTGATCTTTGGGGTTCATTATTCCACCAATGATGTAGAGGTTCTCCACCATATGTCTTTTGATTTTCTCAAAAATAATTTGAGCTTTTGAAGCCTTATCTCTGAACACTATCGTTTCTTTCTTTCCAGATTCCCCAACAAATATGGGGTAAAGCAAATCTCCATAATAAAGTAACTGAATTGTTCTTCGAAGAGTGGAACCAGGAATTAAAAACATCTTGGACAGCTTCAGGGAAGACCCATTTGACATTGAAGTTGTCCAGATATCTAGCCCAAATATCAACAGAGAAGGGACAATGGATAAACATGTGATTAATGAGGACCTGCCTATAGTTGCTTGTCCTTATTCTTTGAAAGAAAACACCTTTATAATTTTAATAGTAAACCTTATTACAGAGATGGATATCTGCATTTACTATGAAGCAAACCTAAATGGCGACTTCATCGTAAAGAAGGGTTGTAGTGACCTCCTTTGTTTCTGTCAATTTTCTTCTGTCCTCAAAAATGCTTTGGAGGACCTTTCTAAAGTTGTTTGTCATTATGTTCTTTGAAAGAAAACACCATTTTACCAATCACATAGCTGCCTTCTCTTCCCCCAAATGCGGTGTTGTAATATCTCCTTCCTAATTTACCCTAGAATCGCAATTCAACAAATTAGGGTTAGGGTTACATTTTACCAAGTAAAATATCTCTTTAAATAATGTGATTCTGAATTTGAATCCTGCAATCATAACATTAGAAAAATATACAATATATGTATATTTAATTACTGGGGGTTACACAATTACATCATATTCATAGATTATCAATAATGAAACCATATTAGGGTTTAGGAGAAGGGACATGATGGATCTGCCCGAAGCCATTTCTACACCAAGCCTAAGAGTGGATATCTACCACAGCACTCTTGCTTGGCTGCTTGTATCTACTATCCCCATCAATGTCTCATCCCCCGAAAGACACTTGCCATCTTGTGGAATCGGGTGGGGGTTGTAAGTGGGATATTTGGCTCTCTACGTAAGTGCCTTCTGGTCCTAGGAGCCATTACAGTCAACTCTAGAATGGCCTACTTACTTAGCCTTGTATACCCCTTTTGCTTACACCCAAGGCCCTTCCTACAAGGTGGGTTTCAGTCAACCAAGCACATCTCATATTCTATCATAAGGACATATACTTAAACATTTATTATTATGTATAAACAACATGTATCCATATATAAGACAATGATTGGCAGAAATATCAAGTATACCACTGAATATATATCTGATAATAATAATCTGAATTAGAGTTCTTTTGTGATGAAGTGGACCGGTTTCCTTGTGATTGCTGCTCTCTATCTTATGGGAACTAATTTTTCTTGCTGTTTGATGTCTGATGATTGATGAGTGGTTGATTGATTTTCCCTTGATTGTATGATTTGAGGTATTGGTGAGTGATAATGTAATGAAGTCTGATTTGATGTTTCAATGAATGCTGATTTGATAGAATTGATTTGCTGATTGATTGTTCACTTGATTTGAATGATTGGAATGATGATTGATAAGTGATCAATGAATGATTGGAATGATCTCTTTATACTTCATTGGTGAAAGGGACACCACCTGTCATAAGACTTGGGTCACCACCCCTCATTAAAATTGAGTAACAACCCTTCATTGCCAACTTTTAGAATAATATATTTTTTCCCAATTGTTTTATCTTTCCCCTCCTCAAATGAGACCTTATTTCCTTTATATCTTCCATAGTGAGGGATAAGTCACACCCCTTCATTGTGCCTTCCCTTTGCAAGGGTCACAACCTTTCACAATTACCACCCTTTCGAAGGGTCACAACCTTTCATCATTTCTGTCCTTAAAAGTCACTTCCTTATTTTTTGCCATTTCTTCTTCCATTAACCCTTCCTTAATCTCTATCCGTATGCTTCATTATTTCTTCCTCTCTTCATTCCATTCCTTGATTGATGCGTGCACCCTTCTGTATTAAACTAATAAACTGAATTTATGTTCCCCTCTCTTCATCATAATTGCTTACTCCCTTTATACTTTCATTTCTCATTGAGGAGACACATTTCTTTGGAAAGAGATGTCCCTTTAAAGGTTTATGTCTCCTCATTGTCGTCTTATTATTTAATTCAGATCTGCACTTCTGATTGCAGATTAAAATTCCCCCCTCCAAATGAAGTTCTCTCCTCCCTTTTATACCTCATGTTTGAGGGAGTCACAACTTTCCACTTCATGCCTTTTGAACATTCATTAACCTTAACTAAATTTTAATCATTATAATTTCATTCTTTTATATTCTAATTTTAATTTTAATTTTAAATTTATTCTTTTATATTGTAATATTATTATTTGTATGTATTATTAAATGCTATTTCAAAATGTTAGTTTTAAGGATCAGACTAACAATAACATGCAGAAATGAAATAACGAGTACACAGAACACAGCGGCACCCTTGGAAAACCTCCCTCTTGGAGGTAAAAAACCCAGCAACAAATTCTCAATTTCTATTATGTCAAAATCAGTAGAAATCTTACAACTTTGCTTCACACTTGAAGCAATATAATCAACAGATAATAATCTGAATTAGGGCACACAGTAAGATGAACAAAACTCAGACTTATCTGAAGGATTCCTGCTGTAGGTGGTTGCTGATCAGACACAGAAGTGCAGATCCTTCGCTTGGCAGAAGGACGGATTGCTATGGTGATTTGCTAGACATGAAGATGATAAAGACACCTTCGCTGTCCCTTGACCATAGAACTACCAGTATAGATATAGGAAGATAACAATTAGGTGTATTATTTAAATCCACACAGGAATTGATGGTAACCAAGAACAATAACAATTGATGTTTTAACTCAGGACTTTCAGAAGATTTTGTTCATTTTGTCATCCAAGATTTATCAAACAACTGCTTATATAATACCCCATTTTGTTGCAAATTAATTCTTTTTTATGTTCCATGAAAAAAGGAAGCATTTATTTCAATCCCTAAATTGTTTAAACACAAAGCATTCACACATACAAAGACTATTTAAGAGAGCAGTGCAAGATATGGAGACAAGACACTATATTTTAAAGCTCTCTAAAACCAAATAATTCAACCCTCTCAAAGCCATACAGCCAACCTTATATTCTAAATACAAAGGGATTGAATTCAATTTCTTTCCGACTCTTTGTGCACATCCCATTAACTATCCCAACCACATATAACATTTATACCTTTATCTACCTTCTAACCCTTGCAGAGTAATATGTCATTAGGTGCACACAAATATGAAGAAAAATATGCAATTAGTGAAATCCCCCTAGCAGTGTTATGTAATCTCTCTGAATCAATTTGTAAGGATGTGGTTCATCTCCAACTGAAACATCGGGGCTAATGAATCAAAATATATTGGATTAAATCACTATGTAGGTTTATCCTTACAACTGAAAATGGATTGCTGTGATGGTATCCTATCACTGGGATGGTTCAAGTTGTCATGGAAGGCCAAACAAGGACCAAAATAAAAAAGATTAACAGCACATATTTAAAACTACATATAGTCATGAAAGATAGCATGGGCCAGTGTACTCTCTCTCCCATCTATCGAACAACAATAAATTATAAAACAACATCAAAAACGGTCTAACCTAAGGGTATGTAATGCCCCTCTGCTTTGTTCTTCTGCATTTTGCTTCTTCATATGGATTTGGCTATGTACCTATGGTTGTGCCATTTGCAATTTTAATGTAAATCATTTTGTGGTTCTTTGATCTTACTCTTGGTACTTCATATGTTGCAAAGTATGACCTTGAGTACATATCTTATGCTCTGTTTGATATATGTTCCATGAATGTTCTAGACCCATGATATGTTGGATTGCCTTATGGTGATTTGTGAGTATGATGGACTATTGTGCCTGTGATGATTATGATGGACTGATGATGTGATTCGGAACCCCCATATGTGAGATGTTGATATGTGTTGTGACGTATTCACACATCGCCCCATTGCAAATGGGGACCCCTGCTTTTTGCTTTCTAGGGTTCACTTTCTAGGTGATTAGGGTTTGTCTGTTAGCCTTTGCATTTTGAGTGTCGCCGGGGGATCAATAGGATGGTAGGCTTTGCTTGAGCCAGGGTGAGTCCACAGGGCCCCAGAATTAGGGTTTCTTTGAGAGTCATCCTTAGGGCCTGGTTTTGCGCTTATTGCTAATTGTGTCTTGCTTTGTGAGTGGGTATCATCCTTGAAGGTCTGAGTTAGGTCGAGTTGGTGAGTGATGAAGTTTGGAATGTCATCCTGATCTTCAAATGCCCTGAAATTTGGCTAAGTCTGGAATGCCCTGACCCTGAAATTTGGCTAAGTCTGGAATGCCCTGCCCTGAAATTTGACTAAGTTTGGAAAACTGATGAATCCTCCAAAAACTAGATTTTGCAATATAACTCCTGGAGGTCCAAAACCACTCTCAAACATCCTGAAAGTATATATGGAATATAACTTAAAGTATAAGAACATTCTCCTGACGGAGAGTTCAAAAAGTCAAATTTCGCTCCTGACCCTTCCAAAGGGTCCAAAGTGAATTTCGCTCCTGACCCTTCCACAGGGTCCAGAGCGAAATTCTCCATAAGACATTCTAGTTTGACCCAAACTTAGAACTAATGCATTCCTAGGCTTGAATGAAGGTAAAAACGCTTGTTTGAATGAAGAAATGTAAAAATGAAGTCAGGATCTTGGCCAAGATTAGGAATTTCGCTCCTGGCCCTTCCAAAGGGTCCAGAGCGAAAATCTTTATAACTCTTGTTTTCCTCCTTATTTTGGCTAGGCGTTGGCTTGATGAGAGATGAATGGGTATGTTTTTGCCTTGAGAGGGAGTTTGATTGATTTTGAAGAACAAGATTTTAGCCTAAAGGAGAATTTCACTCCCGACCCTTCCAAAGGGTCCAGAGCGAAATTCATCATAAACTTCATTTGCCACCTTGTTTGAGCTTGAAACCTTGTTCCTAAATTGGAAAATGGCCCAACTTTGCCCTGAGAGATGGTTTGAAGCTTGAAAAATGAGCAATTTTGGACAAGAAGGGAAATTTCACTCCTGACCCTTCCAAAGGGTCCAGAGCGAAATTCCCAAAAGCTCTTACTTTGCAATAAAGGAAGTCAAGTTTTTGATTTGTAATGACATGGATGGAAAGAAAATGACTTGCTTTTGCCTCTTGAGGTCATTTTGAAAGGGAGAAATGAAGGATTTAGCCCAAAAGGTGATTTTCGCTCCTGACCCTTCCAAAGGGTCCAGAGCGAAAATCTCTCTAAGAGACATTTCTTGCCTCATTTGGCCAAAATTTGATGTCCAAGGCATGATGAGATGAAGTATGAACATGGTCTAACCTTTGGGGATGTTTAGAAGCATTGAAAATGAAGGATTCTAGCCAGGTAAGGAAAATTCGCTCCTGACCCTTCCAGAGGGTCCAGAGCGAAATTCCTTATAAACACATTTTTTAGCCTTTCTTGGACATGAAATCCTATTCCTAGCACAGTGCAAGGTGAAATCCCACTCAGCAAAGAAGTTTCAAGGTGAAAAATAAAGGATTTTGGTCAAGATTGAAAAAATCGCTCCTGACCCTTCCAAAGGGTCCAGAGCGAATTTTCTTAAAAAACACTTGCTATCAAATTTTGCTAAGTCAAGTATGAGACAAGGAGAAACATAGAAGGAATTGCCCCTGGGATTAAGTTGAGATTGGAAGAAATCATCAAAAGGTGAAGGAATTGAGCCAAATGATGAATTTCGCTCCTGACCCTTCCAAAGGGTGCAGAGCGAAATTCCTAAAAAACACCTATTTCTTGCAAGTTCAGGGCAACTTTCTAGATTCTATGGCTTGAATGGGTGTGAGGAAGTGTGTTTTGCCCTTTGAAGATAATTGAGGCGGTCAAGAGGAAGCAATCAAGCCTAGAAAATGATTTTCGCTCCTGACCCTTCTAGAGGGTCCAGAGCGAAAATCCTCAAAACTATCCTTTTTTCCAAAGTTTGGGCAAAGTTAAGCTTAGATGTGGGTGTGAAAAGACATTTGAATTGCCTTGAAGTGGAATTGGATTGCTAAGGATGCAAATTTTGATGCCAATTGGGAAAATTGCTCCTAGCCCTTCCAGAGGGTCCAGGGCGAAATTTCCAAATCTTCCTATTTTCCTTGCATTTCAAGATGATATTTTGGTTCTCAAGACTCAAAGGGGAGTAAGGCATGATGTTCTATGCCTTGGAAGTGATTCGAAGTTGGAAAGGATGAAGGAATTGTCCTAAAACCAAAAAATCGCTCCTGACCCTTCCAAAGGGTCCAAGGCGAAAAACATCAAAGTCACCTTTTCCTCCAAAATTCAAGTGAAACTAGGCCTGGGCTATAGTAAAAGATGCCATTTGGAATGCCTTGAAAAGTTTTTGGACCTTCAAAAATGAGAATTTTGAGCTCAAGAGAGAATTTCGCTCTTGACCCTTCCAGAGGGTCTAGGGCGAAATCATCAGGAAGCTTCATTAAGCCTCAATCAAACCTCCATATTCCTAAATTTTCACCAAATTAGCCAAATTCAAGACATTTGGGGAGTCTAAATCAAGTTCACATGAATTAAGGCATTTGCAATTTAATTAATTAATTTCTAGGGCTTGAAATAATTGAAAAAATCCACCTTTGAGCTTTGGAATTAATTTTAAAAATTAAAAAATTATGCTTGAGCGCTCAAAAATCATTATTGTGCCTTTACAAACAAGTCGGCCATCTTTTTAGAGGAGTTTTATTTTATTTTATTCCCTATTTGCCAAGTCGGCCTTGAGGGAAATCAAGGTGAGCGCCCTATATAAGGGAGGTGTATTGTAGCATATTCAAATCAATCTTTCATTATCTCTCATGCGAACTTGAAGAGCATATTTGGAGGTGCGAAATTGAACAAGTTGGAGGATAATTTCCAGATTTTGGAAGGTGTTTGAAGGTGAATTTCCAGATTTTGAGAAGCCAGTGGAAGGCGAAGCTTTTTGAAGGCTAATTGAGGCGTAATTCATCCAAAGGAAGACCACAATTCAATCCTTATCCAGATCTTCTTCCTTCATTTTTCAAGGTTCATAGTTAGGCTTTCAAAGGAGAAGGTAATCCTTTTTGAAGTTCTTATTCAAGACTTGTTTTGATTTCATAGCAATCTTTTAAAGTCTAAAGTCTTGAAAAATCTAATCTCCATTCATAATTAATTTGAAAATTTAGAATTTTGGATTTATCATGTCATTTTCAAATTAATATCTTAAATCATTCTCTTGGAAGGTCCTAAATTCTATGCTTTAAGGTATGATGCTCAAAGACTAACTTTAATCTTTGTGTAGGCATCAAATGGCGACCCCCGGAGTCGGAGGATCAACTACTTGGCGGACCCTCATCAAAGAAGATCAAGTCAGGACAAGGACGACCTCCTCCAATCCAGTTTCATTAAGGACGACCTTCTCCATCTATCTTCCAGTCCAGCATTTGAAGGAAAGCATCACCAAATTGAGAATCAACCAAGTGTTAGACAAGGTGGCATCCCAGTCATCACTCCTCCAGTCGGATTGGTCCACCTCAGCGTGTCCAGATTCAATGCACCTGACTCATGGGAGATGGCACAAACTTCGATGTACCTACCCTGGTTATCCATTGGTTGAATATTCCAGAGAAGACATGTGTCCAAATAATGCAATTATTTCATTGGTCAGAATTAAGTTGGTTGTAACAAACCCTTATTAGGGTTTCATTGTAAAATCTTGGCCATTGATCTCAAATTGATCTAAGCCATTGAATTGTATTGTGGGCACTATCTAAGCCCTGGCTCCTCATTTGTAAAGGCTAATAGTTAGTGAATAGGAGTCAACAATAGTTAGTCAGTAGTTAGAAGGTGAATAGTTAGCTAATAGTGGATAGTCAGTTGATAGAATAGCACTTAGAATAGAATATAGAGAGAAGGCAAAGATTGTTGCCAAGATGTTGTAAAAGACTTGTAAAACTTCATTGAAGAAATGGTGAAATCTATGGGTCGATTCAACAATTTGCATGGTCTCTATACTTCTCAGATTTGATTTCATGTTATTAGATGAGTGGAAGAAATGTGTTTGATTGATGGTGAAATTTGTATTTCCATACTACTAGCAGTTTGTTGATTGCAGACTTACCTTGTGTAGTCAACTGGAATCATTCAGCTTAAGCTCAACTTCAATTGTCGCTTCTTCACTGATATGCATCAGCTTGATGGTGTCTATGCCTGTAGCGATGATCTGAACACCATATAGCTTTCCTCCGAAGATCACACTAACCTTGTGAAGATGGTCCTGGGATGTCAAAACAAGACTTAGTTAGAATTTCATCAAAGATCAATCATTGCTCCTACATTTCTTAGTATCAGAATTAGATCCTTTCCTCGCCCTCGTCCTTTTCCTTTTTTCAAAATCTAGGCTAGTGAAATCCTGTGATTCCAGCAAATCAGACGTTTAGGTCGTCAAGTGTAAGTCCCCTTGTGATTCCAGCAAAATCACATCATACCGCGAAGAGCTTATCCACGAGTAGAGATCCTACATAACAGAACCTTGGAGTTACTTCAACTGATCCTTTTCGCGACATCTTCAGCATTCGGAGACTTTAATCAAGAGAGGATAAGGTACCTTTTTGGTATTTTATTCTGTGTTTGGTCGTGTACAAAATACACATCAACAATATGGATGCTAATTTGATTAATAGTTCGAATGTAACAAGTGATGTTAACCTGATTGGTTGAATTAAAAGTAGTAAATTATGTTAAAGTTATTTTATTCCGTTAAAGATTAAATTCTTAATGATGCAACTAATGATATGCATTTTAGATTTAGTGGATTGCTATGATGATGATTTTATGATGTTAACCATTTGGGGAATGCTTATATGCTTTTCGTTGGTGAAATAATATTGATGTTGTAATTTAATCCAATTAATTAGATGAGATTATTATTATTGTTTTTTTATTGATGATTAGATGTGAAAGGATGATATTGCATCGTTCGAACATATGAGAATGCATGCAATGTTAAAATTCTCTTTCGATAATTTTAGCTACTTTAATTATTTATATATATGTATGTATATGCATGAGCAGGTACACTTGACGTGTGAATATTTTAGTGATTATAGGTATGGGGCATTGACTCCGCCTAGCTCCACAAATTTGAACGCGCCCATATCCTCAATGGTGGTTACAAGAGATAGCACAATGGCCATTAATGTAACCCAGCTATAGCCATTGTTCCTAATTTGAACAATTTTCCTTAATTTCATTTGTATACACCTTTGGTTACCAATTTGGTAATGTTTATGAACAACTAATAAAGATTGTTTGTGCATAGTCAATCATATGTGAATTGTCGTCATTTAATGTGCATATACTAATGATATTTTAATATTACTAAGTTGAATTAACATTTAGTTGTGTATTATGGCAGCCTTACATGTATTCAATTAATGTGGATTGCATGATTTTATATTTGGGGCTCTTTTGGGAGATAATTGGCTTTATTAGTCTAATTTAATTTTTAATATTTTTATATTCCCATTCCAAAAGTGAAATATAATTTGTAATTGGAATTTTATTTCACATAGTTTTATTTTTCCTACACTTTCTCTCAAAACCCAACATGGCCTGTAGAAACCCTTACGGGTTCTGACTTAAGTTTCCAGCTTTAGATACTTAGGAATTTTGTCAAACCGTTGTCGCGCAACCTCTATGTACGCTGATCTGAGTTTTCAGTCTGATTTGTTTGCTTAAAAGGGCATCGAATATGATCTGAAGGCTTGCAAAATAACTCTACAATGACTAAGCAAAAAACAAGTGGCAAATGCAACTTCTTTTTTATCATTCCAATGCATATATATGGTTTTTAAATGAGAAATGTGCACCCGATTGAACATCATAAAGACTAATTTGACTAGTTTGCAAATCTGCTGTAGCTGAAAGTGTACGGCCTGCCCTGGGAAGTGTGCCAGCACTGAATTTGGTTATCAAATGCCCTGCTACTGCTGCGTTTTTAACCCCTAGTATCCCTGCAATGCTTCTCCAAGATTCTCAAAATTTATTGCAGCCTTTAGACTAAACCGCAGCTCCTGTAGGTTGTACAGCCTGCATTAATGGCTGGTAAATTACGGACCTGCTGTTGGCAATGATACGGCACTAGTACTGGCAGCTGTGAATGGTGATAAAACCCCTCTCAAATCAGACAAATTGATCTGCAGATGTAAACAATCATTCAGCACCAAAAATTCCTTCAATTCTTCTCCAATTCGCTCAATTAGTGACTCAAAATTAAGTCACTCCCAAAGGCAAATATCAGTGATTATTACAGCACCTCAGATGCCCTAACTTCGAAGAATTTTCACTCCTCAAAGTCTGAAGATGAAACCCTGGTTTCCTCTTCTCACAAACTTCTCCAATTTTCCAAAAGCAATCATCAATAATTCTCCCTTCTCCCTTTTTCAAAAGCCTTATATACTTTTCCAAGAGAGTTCAATTTCTCATGAAGCCATTAAATTGCATTTAATAAAATTAAATAGATATAACATGTGCACTTTAAAAACTTCATTACATACTCTGGAGTTGGCGCCCAATAATTAATCATTTAATTTCCCCCCCCTTTAATGATGATTTGACCCTCAAGTAAGTTATGAAATTAAGTTACATTATAACTTTATAATATGATCCTTTAAAAACATTAATGTTTATTTTGACCAAATAAACATTAATATCTCCATAATTACTCAATAACACTGAACGTCGTCTGAATTGCGGACTAAGCAGATGAAGCTAAACATGACCAAATGCCTTACTAAAATTAGTAAGGGTCCCTCTCTATCAAATCCTGACTTACTATAAATAGTAAGTTGAGCATACGGAGTCCAAATGAAGCCAAACGAAAGCCAACCCCTGCAAAACTCTATCCACTGGAGAAGTTGCATCCCTCAAAGGACCCTCTATTCAATCTTATTAGCCTACGAGGGTCAGTGATAGGCTAATCTACCAAGCTGACAGATGTCAACTAGAAGGGGGCATCACATGGCCATTTTGAATTGCTCAGATTGGAAGATTGGTTGACTAGAATTTGTGGGTAGGAGCTCAAAAGATTTGTGCGGGTAAACTCTTTGTGCTATCCGGATTTCGTGGCTTCTCTCGGTGAGTTTGGCTTTCTCTTTAATTTTGAAGATTTCTCCCATTTGAAGGTATGGTTCTTGATTTTTTCCATTATTTCTCAATTTAAGAGTTTGATTCTTGTTGCAAATGGCTTATAAATAAATTTGGAGCATTTCTATGATTCAAAACTTAGTCTTTTGGTTGTGCATTTTAATATATTGTTTAAATTTTGAAAATTATGATTGATATTGGGAAACTTTACCCAAAAATTTTTGGATAGATGAAATATGAATTTTATTGCATTTTTGGAATCTTGTGTAGTTATAGATCAATGGGTTTTCCCGTATTTTCGATTTGTTATGTTTGAAATTTTAATCTTTTTGGAGGTCTTAGTCAAAAATGTGATTTCAATAAAAGTTGGAATTTGTTGTTTTAGATTTGAATTTATTTTGTGCAATCATGATATTATGAGTAAATTTTATTATTGGATCGATCTGGATCCATTTTCTTCGCATTATGGCCAATTGAGTATGTTATGGTTGTATGTGAAAATGGCAATGTAAATGTGAATATTTGATGTGCAATAAAAAAAATTGAGCCCATTTGATTAAAATTATTGACTTGCAAATTGGTAACTTTATCATTTGGTTTTAGGCTTTGGATTTCTTTGAGCCTAGGATAGGTAATAGGATCAATGATGAGAGTGGTGTCCAATGGGGGTTGGGGCACAAAGGGGCCACCAGGATAATTCATTGGGCATTTTGGTAATCAAGTGAAAACATTAATTAAAACTTGGGTTGGGATAACACATTAAATAAGATTAAGTGGATGCCCCTCTCATGCCTTGAGTGCTTGTATAGACTAGGGATGAGTTGGGAAGGCCTGGCAATCCGTGGGGCCTTGATCTGGCATGATCAAGTCACCTCGTCTATATGAGAGGACTACTCAATTACGCGTGAGTCATCCCTTCAAGTTACGCAACAACACTCTCTGCTCTTGTTCTCTATGTACCTAGCCCTATAGATATGAGTAACACTAGAAAGATGATATGCCTTCCATGTTGATAGCGCGCCTTAATGGATTCATGTGGACTCTTTATATGTTGGCCTTTGGCCTTATTATCTCTTTGATGTTTGGTTGATGAGTGGACTCGTTCTTGATGCTTTGATGTTGTTCCTCTTTGTTGAGAATAGTCGTATTGGTACATGAGATTGATCGCTTACATTAATGTGGAATTATGTTCTTCATTATTGAGGTGCTTCAAGTTGAGTGTTGCTCCATGTTTGCTCTTCTATGAGCCTATTATTCCCCTTGCATGTTTGCATGATTGTTTGGGTCGTGTGACTATCTCCAAGAGCAAGATGGGGTGGACCTAACGGTTCCACATGGTCGGGTGGAGTTGCCAACCACCGTTGGGGCCTGGATGACTTGGATCGTGAGCGACTTGCAGAGTTCTTCCTCATTCCTTAACATTTGTTCTTTCTCCTTCTCTCCTGTCTTGCAAATTGTAATCATTGTATATTGTATCAAGCATTGTAAAGATGGATGATTTGTATTTTGAACACTCCAAGAGGAGTCGAATGTAATTTGTAACGATGTAATGTATTGATGTATCTTTAAGAGGATCGATGTTGTAACCGGCCACCAAGCATGATCTTGATTGTTTCTCTCTTCATGGTATTTTATGTGGTTATCGTAGGAACACTTCCATTAGTTCTTTAAAATAAATGTATTTGTGATTCTCAGTGTCGGAAATCGATTTAGTCATCTCCCATTGAGCTCATAAGAGATTGGCTAAGTGATAGTGGATTCGAGCCTTTAGAACCAATTTGAGCTTAACCGAAACCACCCAGTTAGTGTTTCATGGAGTCCAATTGTGGATTTTAGTTGTGTTGGACTCTTTTGTGTCCGTATGTGCCGGTTGTGGGTGTTGTGGGTTGAGTTGTGGCAAAAGGAGTCCACCCAAACTCCGCCTTGTCTCGTAGGAGCCATCTAAAGACCCGGCGCCACTCAACTTGACCCATTTTTGCACCTTTTCATCATTTTCTCCCAATTCTTGGACAGGATGCATATTTTGTCTTCACCAAGGTGTTTGGGGTGTTTGGAGCTTTGTACAGTCCGACCCGGAAGCTCTCTACATTTTTGCAAATGCACATCTCAAGGACATTAGCATGAGTTCAAAAATCCAAAGGATGCCAAGGCGTCCCAGGGACGCATGCACGAGTCAAGGACACTTGCATGCCACGTTGGTGTCCTCTCAGGACACTTCTGCAGGTTCGCTCTACTATCCTGGACACTTGTGCAAGTTGGCTCCAAAGTCCTCAAATGCACTAGTGTCCTGCCCATTGACCCGTTTTCGATGTCTTGCAAAATCAACAACGTAAGGGAACCCTCAGAGGGGTCTTAAGTAGGCTTTGAGTGAGTTTGGATGGTGTCAGAGGAGTCCATTTGCAACTAGGGGTTCACCGGAGCCCTTTCGTGATGCCTAAGACATAAAATTGTCATGTTTGTTGTATCAAGCTTGACAACTTTGGGGATGGTCATGTGTGACCCTAAACACCTCTTAGACCTTATCCTAAGGTCTGGGGCACCTTTCCCCTTGTTCGTTTGTACTTTCGAGTGTTTAGTCTTCCACTTGTGCATTGTCGGTTATCAGCAATTTGATCTTATCTAGAGGTACGAGTGTGATACTTGTATATGTTATCCATGATGACACTTTATTTCTTCAAAAAAAATAGTTCCATGCATTTCACGTGTATTTAACTCTTATCTTCGTTGTAACACCCTAACAAGGAACCCTAGAGGATAAGAGTTAAATACACATGAAATGCATGGAACTATTTCTTTTTTAAGAAATAAAGTGTCATCATGCATAACATATACAAGTGTTACAACTGGTATCAGAGCCCAAGTTGCAGCATTGGAATCTTTGGTTACATTGTTGCCCATGAAATTAGTGTTGTTGGCAGAGAGTTATGCTCGTGTTTGCGTTGTGAGTTAGCTGTTAGTTTGTTGCTTCGGCTCGTTGTGTGGCAGTTTAGAGACTTCGTGATGAGTGTACCCAAGTAGCGTGTGGTGGAGGAAGAGTACCTCCTAGATCATCAGCACCTATCATGGATGAATAGAAACCCCTGGGCGAGAGCCCCTTGAGTGGGCTAAGCATTGGTTGTTGGTGCATTGCTGTAATGGACACCCTAGAATGCCTAGAAACTAAACCAGCCGCTAATAGGAATTTGGTCAAACAGTTTGCAGCCAAGTCCTTATTTCACCGTTTAATGTTTAAACCCCTTATGACTTCGGAAATGAAATGCTTGTTTGTTTTTATGTCTTTGCATAGATTTGAAATCACATAACATGAACAAGAAGAAAACTACAATAATATGCAAACTGAAGATTGAACTAGTGCTGATAAGATGTTATTTTCAGAATCAATAAAATCAAATACATGGCAGATTATCAACTCACTAATTATTCCAGCATTATTGACATAATACTCCAGCAATCATTTTCAATCTTGCTGCTACAGTGACATGAATAGTACCCGCGTGAATAGTAACCACGTGAATCGTATCCGCGTGAATAATGTTGCGGCAATATTATTTTGTCTTCAATAGGTCCAATATCTTCATAAAATCATCTCCTCAAAATGGCATAAGCATCGGACAAGTAGGGAAGAAGATATGAACAAACATTAAATCTGCCTATAGCTGGAAATGCACCCAATCTGCCTAATAATGAAGCTGATAGCAATGGATTCCAAAGGCCAAACCCCAGGGGAATGACGTCTAGAATGTCACAAGAGAGGATAGACGTCCTCTAATGCCAAGAATCGATCTGCAACTCACACATACCAATTCTTCTCATATTCAACATGTTGAATGAAGCCACAAAAGCTTCCTTTTATTCTTTCTCCAAGGGACGACCCAACTCACTTGAGCAATGTGGGATAAAAGATGTGCAATATAAAACATATTAAAATATTCACTTATGTCTCCCTTGGGTGCCCCTTTGATTTGCACACATCCCCATAAAATAAATATTAAAGTAACACTTTAATATTTTACAATTAAATTAAATGTTACTTTAATAACACTTCAAGCATTAAAATATATTAGCAATCAAACTCCGAATAGCACAAGTGATAGCTCGTCGGAAAGCTGTCGCCGAGGAGTATCGAATCCAATCACCAAAACTAGCCTCCGTTGTGTCTTGCTGACTTACTAAAAATAGTAAGTATGCCTGAAACCAAGTAAATCAACTCCGTTTTGGCCCAAACTGGAAATGACTAGGCCAAAACACTCCAGGATCCCCTTAAACCCTTCGTTAGCCCTCGGGACCATGTAGAGATAGGCTAACGCACATACACTTGGTCAACTGCTAAAGTGGGGACATTACAGCTGCTCCATGAGAGTGAGTTTTTGTTTGGCTTTCATGAGGTTTGTGTGTGTGGATGCTTTTGGCGACAATGGTTGTGTTGCCTCATTTGACTCAGCATGATATTTGAGGAGTGTTTGTGTTTAGGGTTGAAATGACCCTTGTGTGTGCTAAGGAGTTCCCTCTTGGGTTACAGTCTCCTCGATTATTGATTTTTTCTTTTATGGATGTTTAGAGGATCTTGACTAGCCTTGTTGCTTCTATAATCCTTGTGGGATGGCATGATTGTTTCCTTGTTTGACTTAACTTAGGTTCTTGTGATTGACCCTTGATTGAGTTTTGTATACCAACAAGTGTGATATTGTATTTAGATGCGATTGAAGTGGAATTATCTCATGCCCATAATGTGACATCAATCATTATACTTGCATCGCGTGTATTGTTCATCATGTTTTGTAATTATGCACCGTTGTCTATATGGAAGGCACTAGAATGATTCATGAAAGTGATGTGTTGATATTGTTGTGTTTGCATTGAAGTGCATTGTGCATCGATTTTGGAAATAACATTAGCATAATTAGAACGAATGATCATAAGTGAGAAATGTGTAAATCTTCATGGTAGATCAATTGGGTTAAGAACCTATGTCCCCAATTTACATTGTCTACTGCATTGGTATGAATATCTATGCGGTTGATTGTTTAGAGGCATCATGAAGTTCATTGATCCATCTGCATCATGAGCATCTTGCATTATGAATGTGGCATTGTATTATTTCCATCATGTATGTGTGCACCATAGGGTGTCCTAAAGGGCAATTGGTATAGTTGGCCTTGTCCTTGGGTGGACCTTAATTGCTTTATGAGCAACCTGTATGGTTAATGTAAAACTTGTATTGTGATAACCTAGTGTCATTATGGCAAGGTGCTCTTGTTGAGTTGTTCTTGTAAGTATGTGAATCTCAATATACCCTTGTGTGACAATGAATTGTGTTGAGAGTTTATGTATGCCCTTATGAGGGTAATCTTTATGTGAACAATTGTTAGTCACCATTGTATATGTAGATGTGTAAAGTACATTTGTATTGTAATCATTATGTACCTTTATGAGGCCTTGTGATGATGATCATGAGGTGAATGTGGCCTTCCTACTGTAAATGAGTAAAATGCCCCTGTATTGAAATCAAAACAAACCTTTGAGTGGCCTTGTGTCATGAATATCTGAATGAGGTGGATCTTGTGTAACGGATCCTTGTGATCGTAATTACCCTATGAATGTGACTTTGTAAGTGAATTTGTGCCATGCATTTATGTATTGTCTTGTGAACATAGCATTATATTCCCCTGCATATGTTTTCTTGAATAAACAAACAAATTGCACAAGTCTTCTTGCCTAAGAAAGAAAATTGCATTGCATCACATTAAAATGGTAAATGGTGGTATTAAGAAGAAATCTAATTGCATACATTGTTGTATGTAATAAGATGTAGATGACTCTAGTGTTTGTCGAATCTGGGTGCATTTTCTAACGGATCCGGGATATTGTATCCTTGGGTGCCATGTGGCGGTTACTCCCTTCAATGTGGCTGCTACTAGTCACACTATTATGTGGATATGTTATGTGATTGATGATTTGTTTTGGTTATTGATGAATTGTTCATGTGTTGTGAGGGCTAGCATTGAATTTTTTAACTTTCTTATGCCTGGAATTAGTCACCAAACTCTCCTATATATCTATTTTGTGACACTTGTCACGCTTTATTTATTGTTGACATTGCGCACATTCCTATAATTTTATGTTGAATTTGATGATTCCCCCACTTGGGTTTTCTCTTTTCGAATCTCATTATGACTATTATGAATATTTGATGCTGCTGGCCCCTTTTTGTGGTGTGTTGTTTTCTATCATCTTCATTGCGAACCTCTGATAGTATGTACAAGGGAGAACATCGCGAAAAATGTACCACATATTAATGTTGATTAGTTAAAATTGTGGTTAAATAGAAGAATTAAAAGATGCCTTCCATGATAAAATGTAATTGAAACTCCATGAAATATATGAAATTGTTTAAACATGTGTGATTGAACAAATGTGAATCTCATAATATTGCACAAGTAAACATTATAATGAATTGCAAATTCTTTGTCCTCGCTGAATATTAATGGATGCTTTATGTGATAATGGTTGAACATGGATGATTTGGTGTGATGTAATCCGCCTATGATGTCTATTTCTCCTTGTGTGGTCATAAGACCAAGTTTTGCCTTATGCTCGATGCTCTTGTTGTGATTGTATAGGTGTTTAATGCACTATTGATCTTGTTATTTTGTTGATTATGGGTACTCAATGTGTCATTTTAGATGTGAACTCCCTAACTACATGTATGGTTGGCATAACGTAGGGACGAGAAGTGCCCTTAGTTAGTGCTTCAGCACTTAATGATTATATGTACATCTGCTATATATTTATATGTATGCCTTTTGCTAGACTCCAGGTTGGAGGTTGGTGTGAGTTGGAGGAGTTATCCTTAGTGGTTTGTGTTGTTACTAGCTTAAGGCTAGAAGAGGATGTAGTTTTGTTAAGTGGAATTTGCCATCCTGAGCTTGATTGAAGTAGTGAATGTGGGATGTTGACCCTAGTGAGGGATTCAGTGCCACCTCATGAATTGTGGAATTGTGAGCAAGTTGGGTTGAGTTGGCAGCAAAGAAACCTTACCTTGCTCCTATGCCTTGGAGTTAGTTGGCAGCCGTGTAGCCCTTCTTGAAGTATTTAGGGGTTGTTGAGTCCCTATAATGAGGGTGCTCCTATTTGTGAGAGGTAAATTTTTTCGCATTCATGCTTCTGAATACCTTTGTGCTAGTCTTAGTTTTCTGAGGAGATGCAGATGTTGTAAGGAATCCTCACTATTATGGAATCATGGTGGAGTAAATGAGACCTATTCAAGAATTAAATGATCTCTAGATGAGCATGATGTTGTTTTTCAATCTTCTGGCATGATCATTTTCCCCTTAATCTTAGGTTGTAGCCCTAAAAGTTTTGTACCTTGATCTAAGGAGAGATCATTGAGGGCACAATTTTGATTTTGGTTGCCGCGAGATGAGGTAAAGTTGTTTTTGTTTGTGTTGTTTCTGATAGAGTAGGTGGCTAGATGGAGTTCCTAGCACCATGTTGTGGCTCATTTTCAAGCTTACTGAGTTGTTAATTCTCGTTGGACCATGTGGTGACTCCAATTCTCGATCGCTTCAATGATGGTGAGAGATGTGCGATGTGACCTAGACTTGTGGGTCAGTCGAACGGTCATTTTTATATGTTTGATGTGATTGTACGATATTGCACAGAGGGTGCCTTGTTCTTGATTTGTGAACTTCTGGGAGTAAGCCTAGCCCTAGGGGGGAGGGTGTAATGCACCTCTGGTTCGCTCTTCTGCATTTTTTCTTCTTGATATGGATTTGGCTATGTCCCATTGGTTGTGCCATTTGCAATTTCAATGTAAATCGTTCTATGGTTCTTTGATATTATTCTAGATGCGTCATTTGTTGCAATGTATGAACTTGAGTCTAAGTTACCAGTACTTCACATTTTTCCCCCAAATCTGGATACGATACGTATCTGATTCGGATTCGACCTGGAATCCCTATGGATTCGAACAAGGTACTGATTTTTTCCTCCTAAAACGAATCCGCTTTTTGAGTCACGAATCCCGACGAATCCGGTGTAGACGTGGCGATTCCATAAGGTTTTTTTGACAAATCCGCATCAAGCACAAATTTCGAGGGTTTTTTTCACGGGTGGAATCGCGTCATTTAACATTTAAACCCCTAAAGCAAAGCCAAAAGTCAAAAAACGCAGAACCATTCCTTCCACGCCACGCACAGCGAAAACTAAGAAGGAAAACAAAAAAACGGAAACCATTCTTTTCGTTGCGACGACACAGAGGTGAAAGGAGGCGACGGGAGGCGCGACAACACAGAGGAGACGACGGGAGGCGTGACGGGAGATGCGAAGGCACAGAGGAGGCGACACAAGAGGTGCCACGGCAGGAGGGCGATGGCCAACGACCATCCCCCCTTCTTTCCGCTGCATGTACAAAAACATATTTTTTTAAAAGAAATTTATTATAGTTTGTTAAATTGTTTTGAGATTTTATATTGTTTGTTAAATTGTAAGCATAATCGGAGGTATCTATAGTTTGTTAAATTGTTTTATATTTTAAAATTAAAATCATATTTTCTATTAAAAAATTTATTAAATAAAAACAAACAAACTAATAAAAATATAATTTTTCATTTTTTAATAATAAAACTATTGTGCTAGTTAATAATTATTATTATTTTAAATATGAATATTTTAACTTAAAATATTCATATTTAAAATAATAGTAATTAAATAATAGTAAATACTAAAATACAAATCAAAATTAAATATGAATTTGTAGTATTATTATTTAATTTATTTTAAATAGGTATATTTTAATTAGTTATTGTGTAATTTAGAAGTTTGTAAATATTTAAATGTTGTTATAGGTTACTTTCATAATTATAATAATTTCACTTTCATTTTAAATTAATTATTAAATTTAAATATTAAAAATTTATAATCTATTCTTTAATATTAAATTTTAATAATTATTTTTTAATTTGTTGTAGAAATCATAATGGCAACGACTGCTAGCTCTACTTCTCAACGAACTTTCAAAACCGACCCAAATTCACCTTTATGGAAATATGTCAAAATAATAGATGAAGTAAAAGGTGGTGGAACATTTAATTGGATATGCAACTTTTGTAGTGTGAAAAAAACTAGCTCCTATAGTCGTGTCAAAGCCCATTTTTGTGCCATTCCCCAACAAGGAATAAAACCATGTCTAGTTGGTCGTTCCTCAAACCATCCTTTGTTGACAGGAAGAGGAAGTAGATCGACAACGCCCCCTACTTCTCCATCTTATAGTAATTTTCTTGATATCGTGGTAGAGAGCCACCCATTCTTGGACCCAATTAGTGAAGAACCTGTTATTGTGAAGAGAAGCAGGGGACCATTAGAGAGAGCATTTAAGAATGATGCTAGAGAGATTGCAGATCAATCTATTGGAAGATATCTATATGCAAACGGTTTGTCATTTAATGTGGTACGATCACCATATTGCCAAGATATGTTGAGAAAGGTAAATGAGGCTCCACAAGGGTACACAGGGCCAAGTTATGAGAAGGTGCGTAGCACCTTACTAGCAAAAGAGGTAAAAAACATAGACAATGCATTGGCTCCCATTAGAAATTCATGGAAACAAACAGGGGTGCCCATCATTTCAAATGGATGGAAGGATACCAAAAAACGCCCATTAATTAATGTAATTGCAATGTGCCCTAAAGAGGCAATGTTTCTGAAAGTTGTGGATTGTTAGGGACAGGTGAAGGATGCACAATTTATTGCTAAAATCCTTATACAATGCATTCAGGATGTGGGACCTCAAAATGTTGTCCAAGTAATAAAGGGCAATGCAAAGAATTGTAGAGTTGCAGGTATGTTGATGGAGACACAGTTGAACACATATTTTGGACACCTTGTGTTGTCCACTCTCTCAAACTCATGCTACAAAAGATAGGCAGGAAAATACATTGGATCAAACAAATTTATGCTGACGCTGAAGACATCCAAATGTTCATCACAAACCATAACATGTCACAGGCCATTTTCAAATCATTTTCACAGTTGGAGTTGCTAAAGGTAATTGAAACACTTCAATTTTTAAAATCTACATTTCACTTTGGTAATCATTAATTTTATTTTTTTTTATCATGTCTTATTTGTATTATAATTTTTATTTTTAATTTTTGAACAGGTTGCCGAGACTTGATTTGCATCCAACACAATCGTCTTGAGGTGACTTGTGAAGGTGCGACAACCACTTGCTAGCATGGTAATTAGTCAAAGTTGGTCCCTATGGAGGTAATCCAATACTGAAAGGGCAACAAATGTAAAGCACATGATCCTAGATGACACTTGGTGGGATCGACTAGAATATCTTTTGAGTTTCGCTGAGCCCATCATGAGTATGATTCGTTATACCGACATGGATCACCCATGTTTGAGAGAGGTATATGATGGCATTGATAGATGATTGAGAAAATGAAAGTCATCATCAATGCAAAAGAGCAAGATTGTGATGTCCCAAATCTAATAATAGAATTTAATAATAGATAATAATAATAATAAAAAAAATTTAAAAAACATATTAAAAAATTATGATAATTATTTAAAATGATATTTTATTGTCAATTTACATCTTGAATTTATATTTACAATGTTTATTAGTTTACATTATGTATATTGAATAATGTCATTATATTTACAATATACATTTATATGTCCATATATAGCATGTACTATATTTTAATCGTGATGAACAATGATGTTCTTAAAACATTCATTAACTGATTGCCTTAGAAGCCTAATAGTCTCCTTTGAATGGTGGGTTGACTGGGATGACCTCCACATCGGTTCACGGAGGGTCCCACTAAGTAGAAGGGTAGCCACTCTTCACATAAGAAGAGCTACCAAGTGGAAAACATTGTGGCTTTTCACCACGATGTGAAGGAGGATAAATACCCTCCCCTCCGTGCCAATTGGGATGGAAAAAATAGGAAGATAACCACTCCAAACTGCAGAAAAGAAGAAAGAGCAAGGATCGGGTCTACCAGCAGATAAAAAGAATAATACGGCAGTGACAAATACGAATTTCCTTAACTTTCTGATTTAACATTTAATATGATGGCCAGCATTATAAATTAAAATCGAATTTGTGCATCAATGAAAATAAATTAAGTGAACATTCTTAATTAAAATAATGGCAATTACTACGAGATATGTATATCTCTGTCAAACAGTATTAATTCACAGCACTGTCAAACATAACATATAAATATATGCCTTGTTGGTTGAAAATTTTGTACACTAGGGGAAATATACAAAATTGTGGTTTCAACCACAGCACATGAGTAAAAACTCTCCTAATTAAGGGAAGGCTCCCCCTATCTAACTACAACTTGGAAAATAAAATAGGATGGGACAACAATCTTTCTTCTGTTTTCAAGAAAGACAATATCCTTTTCTCTTCACAAAAAAGGATAGCAATTGAATAACAACAGTAACCACTTTCAAGTAAAGTAAGAGAAAGGAAATGAAGTTTCCTGAAAGCGCAAAGACTTCCGTCACTTCCTTCGGGACGGGACAGCAATATCAAGCTCAAAGACTTGACTATTGGAAGTCCTATCTACCCTTTGCTATACTAAATTTTACAACGAATAAAAGATAACAGCTCAAAGACTGGAATAATCTATTCTTTCAACACAAAGACAAGAACTAATGCAAACTCAAAGACTTGCTGCTATTTCTTATCAAACAGTAATTTTTCCTCAAGAATAGACGCAAGCTCAAAGACTTGCTGCTCCTTCAAGAGAGTTTCCTATTTTAATTAATCTTCTCTACTTGCAGCTCAAAGACTTCAAATCAGATTGGACTAAGCTCCTTTAGAAACACTTGGCATAGAAGAAATAAAAGATTCAAACTCAAACATGTAGCTCAAAGACTCAAAACTTGAGTAATCCTTCTTTATTATTCTTCAAAAAACTTTCAATCCACATACATAAGCTCAAAGACTTCTTGCTGTAAATTTGGCAGAGTTTTTGCTTGCTTTCCAAAAGATGATAATTACAATGGACTCCTCAAGTATTTATAGAAGAGGAGCCTTGAGAAAAAGGTGGGAGGATCCTCACTAACTTGAGAGATTCTCTCAACCACCAAGACTCATTCAATAAATAACTGAGACTTCATTAACTAACTAAGAGTTATTCCAACTACAGTCCTAATCGGACACAACTTGTAGTTGATTTACATGTAATTACAAAAGCGCAAGTAATGTGTAACTTGCATTTTACAAAAAATACTTTTACATGCAACTTGTCAAAACTAAATTACAACTAAAAATTACAAAAAGGGAAGATTCAACTAAGTGTTAAAAAACACTTAAGTTGCATTTTGTGAAGACACAAATCCTTGAAATTTCCGAATGCTCGCTTGTAGTTCCTCAAGATTCGGTTCATGGGTGTTCTTAGCAACAACCATAGTCTTCACAATAGTGTCGTGACAGCGGAGGAGCGCAGAATTGTTTTTATCCAGGATAGACTAGATTTCATGCAGAAAGGCTTGGTGTTTCATCAATGCTTGAATCGAAGCTATCGAGAATTGTTCGCTCCTCCATTCATTATGAATCCTCATCTGTAAATCAGCAAGAACTTCTTCTTCTGGAATCAGCTCTCCATCCTGACTTACTATGTTGCAAGAGGCCTTTTCACAATGCGAGACAATACCTCGGTAAACTTCACCCCGGAATCTCCTTGCATCACTGATCTCCTCAATGAGGGATTTAAGAACAAGGGTCTTGTTTTCCATGAGTTCTTCAAATTCCAAGTCCATGACCCTGGAAGAGATGATGGCATGCTCTTGCAAAATACTCAGCTGTTGTTCGGGCATGGTACGCCAGATTGTCAGACTTTTCTCAACACTTTCCAGATTCTTTTTGAAAATGTTAGAAGTCTGATCCAACTTCTCCTCAATGGTTTCCAACTTAGACATTATTTGAAAAATGTCTTTCATTACTTGTACACATTGATCATGAAGCTGATCAACCCAGGAATCCAGTGCTTGTACTTTCTGAGCAGCCCTTTCCACTCCACGAATCGATTCTTTGGAACCAGAAGAACCTATGGAGTTACTCCCTTCAGCAGCAGGTTTTGTGATTTTATGAATGGCTGCCATAAGCTATCGGTTTTCCTCTTCTAGCTTGTCTTTCTTTGCAAGAAGATCATTACACCTTTGCACCAATGAAGCAACAGAAAACTGAGCATCATGTTTAATGACCTCATGCCTTTGCTTGCCCAACTCTATCCTTGTAACCTTATAATCAGCAGCTAACATTTCATCAAGTGGCTTATCTGCAATAGGTTCCACAATTTCAGCTACTTTCATCTTGTTGCTATCAACAATTACCCTAGAGATAGTCTTGGCCTTCTTAGCAACTTTGGATCTAGACTGTTTGAGTTGCTGGTAGTCAAAGGCATCAGGTGAGATCTCTTGGTTCTTCCTTTTCGGGGTGAAAGAACTAAGCCATGAGGCAAAGTCATTAACTCACTTCCAGTAGTAGCCGTAGGCAAAGGAGAAGCAGTTTCTGTTTGAATCACCGTGGTCACCCTGGGAGGAATATCAATTGGGACAGCGACCACGGTTTGCTCAGTTACCAATGGGCATGACGATTGCCTCATGAATTCTTCAAAACCAGAAGTGGAAGTATCAATTTCTGATAACTGGATGCAAGTAGGAATATCCGTAGGAACTTTCAACACACTTTCTTGTTGATGATCAGGAGATGGCTCGTATGCTGAAATGGGAATTGCATTCTGAGGAGACTCATCCACGAGCAAATCAGGGGGAGAAAGAGGCGTCTCAATGGAAACTGGAGGAATGACCTCATGAGGCGAGTCTAAAACTGGAGACTTAGGAGCATCGTCAGATTGTTGCCCCTCTTCTGGATTATCCAGATCGATCACCTGAACATGGAATCGTGATTTTTCCTTCCCACGAATAGTCGTCTCCTCAAGAAGAAGCACTACTGCGCGACTGACTCGTAACTTGATCCTTGTGCCCGAAGATGAAGCACCCTCCTTGTTGTCGATCTGAATCTCAGATTTCCGTCTAAGAAGCCCCGTAGAATCATCTTCTTTACCAACCTTGATTTTGATGAGTCTAACAGCATTACTTTTCAGCCATGCATTAGTGTTGGCCAAGATAGGCTGAACTCTGTCAAGGATGGAGATGCACTCCTTGCGTGACCATTGGATCAAAGGAAGTGGAGCTTCCTCAACCCTCCGTGAAGTGTATTCAGGATCAAGTATATGCCCGTCATCAATCATCCCTTGTGGGATATCCGCCAAGTTCAAGTCAACAATTTGCTCAATAGTGAGCCTGCAGTAATCCATCTTGAGGACTTCGGCTTCTGTGCGGAGATCTACCCAGATGTCTTCAATGCGATGAACATGCACAAAGGATTTCTTGATCTTCTCCTTCATACCTCTATAATCAAAATCAGCTCTAGGTTTGAACCTTTTAAGCTTCATTTCCTGCAATTCAGCCTCCATGGCCTTAGCCTTCACAGATGTGACAAGGGAGCATCGACCAATTTTCAATGGGTTTGTGGTAGAGATCCCCATTCCAACCTTGTGCTTAGCAGACTGAAAAGCGTGAACAGCCATGATCTATCTTCCCAACTCCATAAGAATTATCTTATCGGTTGGGTATCTTGGAAGCATGTATGGCTGACCATCATAGCATCCTATCCTCATATAGGTGAAGGTGGGAAATTGCAGAAGCAAACACCCATCTTAGACACCTTGACCCATGCCTCATCTGATACTTCTTTTGTTCCTGAGATTTCTGTCAAACTGACACATGAAATATCTGAAGAATGCATCTTGGACCCTTCTAAAATGCAATCTGCTGGGTTTCAATGGCAACTAGTCATAATATTCCCAAACTAGTATAAGCGAGCGATCACCCTTGGTAGAAAGACCTGGAAAGTGTCGAAGTGATGCTGCTAAATATACCAAATAAGAATTCATGAAGAAGGTCATGGTGGTAGGAACTGCTGCAAGTTGTCCACACAAGGCATCGCTGATAACTTCCCCCCATGAAATGTGATGTGACTGCCGTATGAACATAATGAATTGATACATCCATGGCTCAAAGACATTGGAATGCTCAAGGCCCATCATCCTACTGAGAAGAGTGATGGTGTCTCCTATCTCCCATTTGAAATCACAACGATACAACTTTGCCCACCTTGAGAAGGAAGGACGTGGCTCTTGGATCCACCTATTGATGTGCCACTTGCAATCTTTTTCCCTCTTCACGTAGTATTCCGCTGCACTTTCTTTGGTGATTTCCATATAAACAGGTGCAAGAGGTATTCTGAAGAGCTTCTCGATTGTATCTGCATCAAGACGAATTATAGCTTCACCATCATCATTTTTGATGACTCTTGATTCCTTGTCAAAATGATGGGCGCATGCAAGAACAAACTCAGGTTCTAGGGCAGCCACTGGGAAAGAAGATGCATGATGGATATGGCTGTCCAACAGCCGCTGCAAGTTATTATCATGTGGATCTTCTACCCTGTTGATGAATTCTGCCATATCAACGTGCCCTATCTCCGTGTCTCTGATGCGATCCAAAGGAGAAGAAACCTGGGAAGGTGCAACCTCATTCTGATATTTGTCATATTTGTATTTCATTTTCTTTGGAGTTGGAGATGTTGGCAAATCTGACATTGATTGTGAACCTGGAATGCTGTGATGAAGACTTAGAAGAGTTAAGGCAACATCATAGTTAGGTGCAAATATCATTCTTCCTTCTCCAAATGGGTAAAACTTTGATTCTTGAATTTCGCGATTTTGTGAGAGGAAGAGGGGAAATATGTAGAAATGGGAAAATCTTGACTTTGACCAATTTCGGATCTGAGGAGAATTTTCGCAAGTATACAAGTTGGAAAGGACATACATGCAATCGAGGTTTTAAAACCCGAATACAAGTACACTTGTAAATTCGAAAATGGAGAAATGGACGAAAAATGAGATTTTGACTTGCAGGAAATGATGGAAATGAAAAGTACGGATATGGGAAACATGAATGGATAGAAATGGGAAAATCCGAGAAAGTCATTTTCATGAAAATGGGAAGAACTCTTCAACATGTAATCCGGTTTTCAAAACCCGAATTTGCAAGGGAGGGGTATTTCACACTTTTCAACTTGGAATTTCAACCAAAAATGGTTAAATTCCTTAACCGTAGGGGAAGAACAAGAATTTCCAGCGAACTTGTAATCAAAATTAAAAATCTCGAATACAAGTAAAGAGGGAATTTTGGGAAGAACAATGCAATTCAAAAATTGCATACCAAGGGGAAAATTTCTCTCACAAAAACCAATTTTTTGGGGGAAGAACAACACATGCCAAAAATGCAACTAAGAACAAAAATAAAGAAAACAAGAAAATAATAAAATGAAGGAAAGAAAGGAAAGAGAACATACCTTTCTTGAAAATGCAAATGCTTCTCCAATAATGCAGCAATCTTTGGAATGGAGAAGACACACCAATAAAATAAGACAAACCGCAATGCAAAAACCCTTGCCATGTTTTTGGGAAAAACACCTTTTGCATAAAAACGTGGTAGCAAACCCCAAAGAAGTGGCATGAAAAGCTAATGAATCCTCATCTATTCTCAACGCCTTAGTATAAGATGCAAAAACGATTCATATTGTTGAAGATTCGTGGCATCAAACCCTTCCAATATGCAGCCAAAGGAATCACGTGGAAAAAACGTGGCAACTATTGCATCTTTGATGGCCCATTAA
Organism: Cryptomeria japonica; assembly: GCF_030272615.1. Lineage (NCBI taxonomy): Eukaryota > Viridiplantae > Streptophyta > Pinopsida > Cupressales > Cupressaceae > Cryptomeria > Cryptomeria japonica. The sequence continues at coordinate 67,242,164 of NC_081412.1, forward strand.
ATAGCTTGAAACTTATCCTAAACTCCACGCCTAGGTAGGATAGTTCAAAACGATTTAGAAGAATGCAACTTCAGTAAGTTCTAATCCCCCAAAATGTGGCATTTTGGAAACACGTTTTTGCTGATTTGGGGCAAAAAAACCAGTCAATACAACCTCCATGTGGCGTGAAAAGTGTCCAAGAATGCATGAAAATAGGGTAGAAACAAAAACGCCTTCCTCCTCCAACAAATCTTCCACAAAATTTGCTTTGAAAAGTTCAACAAACGATTTTCTTGCAAATCAGGTTTTTGGAAGAAAAAGACAAGTTCGAAATGCATAAGGGAATGAAAATCGGGTTTTTTAGAACAAATGACAAGTTCTAAAATTCACTTTTTCACTCACTAGGCCAAAATCGGGTTTTTTGAACCAAATAGCAAGTTTTATTTTTGACTTTTTCACTTACAAGGCAAATTCGGGTTTTTTGAACCAAATAGCAAGTTTTAAAAATGTCAAAAATGCACTTTATGCATAAAATCGGGTTTTTTGGAGAGAAATGCAAGTTTTAATTACTTGTAAAAGGGAAATAAAATCTCTACAAGAAGTTAGAAATGCTTGCACATATGTAATGGGGATTTAAAATCCCTATTACATGCAAAAACCATTAAAGTAGGGGTTTTTTGACCAAACTGCAAGTTTACTTGTAATTGAGTCAAAAAATCCCTATTTTAACTAAAAAAGACCAAAAAACAATAAAAAAAGACAAAAACAAGAAAGGGAAATTTAAAACAAATTGCAAGTAACATCTTTTAATAAAGATGCACATGTAATAAGCTAAAAATTCCCCTACAATAACCAAAACAATGAATATCATTAAATCTTGCAGTTTGAAGAAAATTCTCCACCTGCAGTCGGGGTTTTAAAACCCGATTTTGAAGGAAAGGCATAGCAAACGAACCCAGAATTTGACGAAATTCGAAACGTAGTTCGAGGATAGATTGATGATTAAGCCAGTCCAAGGATTCGTCAAAATTCTGCCTCGGGAAGCATGCCATAGAGTAAAAATTTTCATTTTTTCACAAAAATTTAATTATAGTGGTCCTTCATTTTTGGAAACAAAAATGAGGACAACATGCCTGTGTATACCTCCAAGGATACATAATAGTATAATACTCTTAAATTTGGGTTTGCACAAATTATTGTAATGCTGTGAATATGAGGGATAATGAATTTATGAAATAATGATAATAAATAATTAATACTAATTCAAGTAATACTAACAGGAAATGATTATAATCCAATACAAGGAACTAACATAATAAGATAATTATGACAGATAAATATAACTTATTTGGAGTATCACAAATGATTTATTGTAAATGAGGAACTCTCTCTTAAGTACGCCACTCCACGATGGATGCCTAACACCTACCACATGGAGCCAAGAGGGGTGAAGCATCTGCTCTTGGGCTTAAGGAGAGATGGTGGTTGTGATGAGGGGAAACAGCGATAGAACACCTCGCTGGGTACGCCACTCCATGATGGATGCCTAACACCTGCCATATGGAGCCAAGGGGGATATGGTATTCTGCCCTTGGGCCTAGGAGGCATGGTTTCTTGGACACCCTATCCAACTAGCCTGTCCTAGTGTAATGAAGAATTGGATAATCAAGAAGAGCAACTAATCTATAATCTGACTTTATCTAACAAATCAGACTGTACCTAACAAATATAACAATCTGAATTTGTCTAATAGATCTCACACTCATGGTAAGTAATACAGTAAGATGTACATCACTCAACTATACTTTTTAGTACGTGTAACAATATATATGTTCTCTAGTTTTTATGCAGGAAAACAGTAAACAGGGGTGTTTCCCATAAACTTAACTTAATTATTTTAGATTTGGGTAAATTTGGGTTAAATCTTAAGGCATAACTAACTAGGGGACATTTTCATAGTTGGAGTTGCTAAAGGTAATTGAAACACTTCAATTTTTAAAATCTACATTTCACTTTGGTAATCATTAATTTTTATTTTTTTTATTATGTCTTCTTTGTATTCTAATTTTTATTTTTATTTTTGAAACAGGTTGCCGAGACTCGATTTGCATCCAACACAATCATCTTGAGGCGACTTGTGAAGGTGTGACAGCCACTTGCTAGCATGGTAATTAGTCAAAGTTGGTCCCTATGGAGGCAATCCAATACTGAAAGGGCAACAAATGTAAAGCACATGATCCTAGATGACACTTGGTGGGATCGAGTAGAATATCTTTTGAGTTTCACTGAGCCCATCAAGAGTATGATCCGTTATACTGACATGGATCACCCATGTTTGGGAGAGGTATATGATGGCATTGATTAGATGATTGAGAAAATGAAATTCATCATCAATGGAAGCAAGATCCCGAAGAAACTTTCTTCAAAGAGGTTCAGTCAAATTGTGTTGAACGGTGGAACAAAATGACCACCCCACTACATCTTCTTGCATTTGCATTGACTCCCAAATTTTATAGTGATGAAATGCTTGCTAAGCCATCAAGGGTACCACCATATAGAAATTCAGAAGTCAGTGAAGGGTGTAGGACAGCACTTACTAAACTCTTCCCCGATTCTGAAATGGAGGATTTAATGACAAGTGAGTTTGCTGATTTTGTAGCCTCCAATGGTCAAAGTGTTTCCACTCTCCGTGACAAGTCTAAGAAGGATGCTCATGCTTAGTGGTACCTCAATGGCCATACATCACCAAACCTTCAAACTCTTGCAATCAGACTTTTATCGCAAGTAAGTTTCTTAACTTTTATTGCTCTCTAAAATTATATTTTTTACTATTTTATAATTGTCGACCTCTCACTTTGTGTCAATTATTCAATAGGTTGCTAGTTCCTCTTCATCTAGGTGAAATTGGAGCACATACTCCTTTATCCACTCAGTGAAACGCAATCGACTGGCAGCAAGTAAGGCGGAAGAGCTCGTTTATGTGCATTCAAACTTGGGCCTTTTTACTCATAAACAAAATGAGTATAAGGATGGGAACGCAAAGTTTTGGGATGTAGATCCAGAGCGAACTGATTTGGATTTTTCAGCTGCACACAATCTTTACTTTCTAGGGAGACCAATAGCCAATTTGCTGCTAATGCAAGTGGCAGTGAGGCTGCATGTGGTTCCAATACTCTACCTACATCATCTAATGTCAATGATGATGTTGATCTTGATCTTCCTAGTGACCCATATGATGCTATTGCTGATTATTAGTTGTGTTATTTTATTGTTAAACCAATGAACAATGAATTCGATATCTATCATAACATTCAAATTTTGACAAATGGATATTTCATATTAGAGTAGACTTACAGTAAATTTGTAATTTTGTTATATTTATATCATTAATGATAGTTCCAAGTTTTGTTTAGCATATAGATGATATGTGGGATTCTAAATTTAATTTTTGTTTCTACTTATTAGACTGCATATATGTATATATTTATGATTTTTACATTTTTTTTGTACGGACGTACCCAGCCTCTTCCCCCAAAAAAAAAAATTGCCATACCAGCATACCGTACCAGTGCCCGTACCCATACCGGCAACTTAGCCTTGAGTGCATATCTTATGCTGTTTTTGATATACGTTTTGTGATTGTTCTAGACCCTTGTTGTGTTGGATTGCCTTATTGTGATTTGTGTGTATGCAGCTACATTGAAATACGTGATGACTATGATGGATTGATGTAGTGATTCAAAGTGCCATATGTGAGATGTTGATATGGATGTTGATTTGATTAATGGTTGGAATGTAACAAGTGATGTTAACCTGATTAGTAAAATTAAAAGTAGTAAATTATGTTTAGTTATTTTATTTCGTTAAAAGATTAAATGCTTATTGATGCAATTGATGATATGCATGTTAGATTTAGTGGATTGCTATGATGATGATGTTATGATGTTAACCATTTGGAGAATGTTTATATGCTTATCATTGCAGTGAAATAATATTGATGTTGTAATTTAATGCAGTTAATTAGATGAGATTATTATTCTTGTTTTTTTAATTTGATGATTATATGTGAAAGGGATGATATCACATCACTTGAACATAAGAGAATGCATGCAATGTTAATATCCCCTTCCGATAATTTTAGTTACTTTAATTATATATATATGCATGAGCAGCTACACTTGACGTGTGAATGTTTTAGCGACGACAAGTACAGGGCATTGACTCCACTTGGCTCCACAAGTTTGAGCACGCCCATATCCTCATCAATGGTTACTCGGAGATAGCACACTGGCCATTAATATTACCCAACCATAATATTATCCTCGACAGTGGTTATCCTGATTTGTATAGGTGACATACTTTCCTATGTGTTTTCTTCTTTCTCTATCCATGTTTGCTAGATGAAGATTATCTTTCATTTCTTTGAGAGAGTCTTCTATCTTCAAGATTTCTGATTGCCATAGCTAAAAGGTTGCCTTTTTGCTCTTTGATGATGACTCCTTACTCTTCAAAGTCTTCAATTTATTGCATGGATACAATCTTTCCATATCTACGATCTTGAATCTGCATGTACCACTTCATTACTTCCCCTATTGCTGATGTAATGCACAAGTTGATTCTTCTCTTTGTGCTTTAGATTATATTTGAAGGTTCCTTTCATGGTTCTTGACATCAATGCAATCATTTCCTCTTTGTTGTAGCTTTCCTTTTCATCATACTATCATCCTTCTTTTCTATGACATCACTTTATCAGAAGAGACGCTTGGATTATAAGCATACCATTCAACTTTACATGATCAATTTTTATCAACATATGCTTGTCCAATAAGCATACATCTTTTGGATTGTCTACATCTTTATTGTTTTGAAATATTCTTATCTACTCAAATGGTAAATATGTAGTTTTCTTCTACCAAAACATAATTACAAATTCATTGATTTTTAATATCATTCTCATCTTATTTTCAACCATGAATTCTCTTTTTCATCTTTAGTCTTTTCATTGGGGCTATATGATAGTGCAGCTATAGGCTTCCCCTAAAATCATACTTCTCCTAATGAACTAGGAGGTATATGACGCGCAAGTTGCACTTGCAGTGGTTTCTCCTTCTCTTTTTGCTATCTTCTTTTTCCAAATCTTTTTAGGTTTTCCCTTTTGTTTGTTCTTGGCATTCTTCTCCATCTAGTTTTGTCTTGGAGGCTCATCAAAGATGGTTCTACAAAAACGTGATGTATGTCCAAAGTTGTTGCACTTGTAACACATAACATCATAATTCATTAAAGGAGAACAATTAATTATAATTCCTTCGAGTGAAGTTTGGAACATTCCTTTCATGACTTCTATAGTTTATTGCTTTGTGACCGAATTTGTAACATGAGAAACAATATCCATTAAAAGAATAGTAACTCCTACGGATATATGGTTGTCTTTGATGAAGAGGCTTTCTCCAATTGTCCTTGTTTTCGTTTGAAAGTGGATTAGTATTTGGTAGGATTGTAGTTTCTTTCTTAATCTCATCCTTTTTGTCCTTCATAAGAGCCTTCATGTAGTTCCTTGGTTTTTCATCTTCTTTTTGTGCAGAGTCCACATCCTTAGAGCTGGTAGCCTCTTTTGAATGATCTAACTATTTCATTGAGTTTTCCAATTCCTTTCTTAAGGAGTCAATATCAACTTTTAATCTATCACAATCTAATTTCTTTTCCTCGAATTGATCTTTCATTACATCCTCAGTCCGTTTGGCCTCTTCTAGTTGTACTTTCAGATTTTCAATTATTTCATTTGATTCTTCTTCAGCTGTACACAATTCTTGAATTGGTGCCTTTTGTTTTGCAATCTTCTTCTTGAGTTTTTCAGTTTCCTTGTAAGCATAATGAAGTTCTTTCATGAGATCTACATCCTCTTCTTCACTACATGCCTTTTTTCTTCTTCTTCTTCTTCATATGCATCAAATCCTTCTTTGTGATCTTTATCAAAAAGAGCTTCCTTTGCATCAGATTTATTGCTCAAGCTATTGCTTGAATCATCATCTTCAATATTCTCTTCTCCTATTGTCTTTTCCTTTATTTCACTCTCAAAGTCATCTTCACTTGTCACTTCATCATATTTGCTGACTTCTATGTTATTGTTGTCATTTTATGACACCCTTGGTCTATCAGTAAGAACTGATCAGAGATACGATCCATGGACCAGCGCTGCCCCAATTGATCAAGGAGAAAAGCAAAAGAATTATGAGGTGAGAAGTGTTGTCTTGTCTAGAGGAAGTTCCTTCCTTAGCCTTTTCTCTCTTCCCCTGAACTCCGAAACCCCGAGGTTCCGAAGTTCCCTTTGCTTCCTTTTCTTTCATGTTCCCCGATACTCCGAAACCCCGAGGTTCCGAAGTTCCTTCCCTTTGCTGCCTCTACTTTCTCTTCCCGGAACTCTGGAACCCGAGGTTTCGAAGTTCCTCCATTTCCTTCCCCCTCCTCTTCTGTTCTCCAGAACTCCAGAAACCCTGAGGTTCCGAAGTTCCTTTTCCTTGCCTTCTCCGGAACTCCGGAACCCCAAGGTTCCGAAGTTCCCTCCACTTCTTCTTCCCTTCCCTGGAACTCCGAAACCCTGAGGTTCCGAAGATCCTTCCTTAGCCCTCCCTTTTTTCTCTCAGGAACTCTAGAACCGCGATTTTCCAAAGTTCCTCCCCTTGGCCTTTTCCTTTCCCGGAACTCCGGAACCCCGAGCGAACCCCGAGGTTCTGAAGTTCCTTTCCCTTGCCCTTTTCTTTTCCTGCAACTCCGAAACCCCGAGGTTCTGAAGTTCCTTGCTTTGTCTCCTTCCTCTTCCCCGGAACTCCGGAACCCCGAGGTTCCGAGGTTCCTTCTCTTGTCTCCTTCTCTCTTTCCCGGAACTCCGAAGCCCTGACATTCCGAAGTTCCTTCTTTGTCTTCCCCACTTCGGGAACCCGAGTTTCCGAAGTCCTCAGACTTCTTTCTGGCTTGCAACACTTCCAGATGGCGTGATCAACACTCAAAGCTTTACATGCTCTGATGAGTTTTGTGAATTGTGCACCTTCTTTTGTGGAGCCACAGGGATGCATTTAATGATTTTGGTAGGATTTCCATCAAGAGAGGTACAGGGCCATGCTTGTTGTGGTAACTTATGTCATGTCTGCATGCTCTGACTTTGGAAGGTTAGTCAATCCACCCTTCTCATAGTTGCATTTTCAAGGTATGGCTAGGTTGCTTGCAAGTACAGAAAGTCAGGTGCATGCACTTCCTTGCACTCCCAGACTGACATTTCCCTGCACACACAGGGGTCATGATCACTCTTGTAACCAATTTTCTATATAAAGGTTGTTAAGCCTCATTGTAAAGGGTTCTCTCCCTGCTCGCTTGAGCTATTCTATGCTCTTTCACTTCTCTTGTATTTATCTTGCATTTATGGAATTGTAAGTTTGGCCATTGGCCTTATAATGAATTGAGATCACCATTCTTGCCTTCCTTCAACTTATGTATACTGTGTATGTTTCCTTACCTTCATCATAGGTGTATGTTTTGTGGCTCTTCTCTCATATATGTTGTGTTAATTTATTTCTGAGTGTGAGTTGTGGGAAACCTTCTACCCCTTGACATTCAGCAAATTCTAACCTCCATACATGCATTGGAGTCACTCATACAACTGAAGTTTGTGCATCTCCTGGGTATTTCAGTTGATTCTTTATGTCATTTCGGGTAGGGAAAGAAACAATCTCTTCTTGGTGCATTAGCGCTTTTTATTTTAAGCATTTCTCTCTTCTCTTTTCCTCTTCAAGAATTAGGATAGGCTTAGGAGTAAGTTTTGAAGTGTTGAGTTGGTTCAACATCTGCACCTGGATTGAGAAGGAAGTCGGCCTTCTCCGGAGATTCAACCCCCTTGCGCAAGGTCCCACACTTCGGGGTTGTTTCCATGTTTCACAAGGTTGTTGAGTTGATAGCTCAGCAAGGGTGCAAGCTTTTGTGATTAAAGTTATCAATACAATCATCACTACATATAGAATGGGTTTTTCTTTCAAAGAACTCATCATCTATTACTTCATTCCTTATACTTGATGCCTTTTTATTAATACTCCTTTTAGTATTTCCTTTTCCTTTATTTCCTTTTCTTTTTCCCATATGTGCTCACACGTTCTACCTTCAAGCGGATAGGTTGTATAGAAGGCACCCGCTTTGATACCAATTGAAGAGCACACGGTTAAATTGAGAGGGCGGGGCGGTAATCAATATAACAATCAATTTAAACTTTTTCAACTTCAATCACAAGTATATAACTTATCTCATTAACATATTCATTGCACACCAACAATCATGTGTGATTTAACTAATATGAACACAAATAGAACACAAGATATCTACGTGGAAACCCTTATGGGAGAAAACCAAGGCAAATCAATGCTTTTATAAATTTCTTCTTTTACAATGTTTGTAGGCACCAACCTGTTGCAAGGTGTGTGCCCTTGGTCTACTTGTGTTGTGCAATGCAGTGCTCGAGTTTGTGACATGCCTTAACCGCCTCCTGTGCATTCTATAAGTCTAGTGGTTGTATCGGGCATTAACAGGTCGATCTTTTGGTGCAATGGCAACCGCACTTGTAACAAGTGGTATCAGAGCTTGGTCACAGGTTCAAACCCCTCGCTTGCGCTGGAGAGGGGGAATTCTTGCAAGGTGTGCGCCCTTGGTCTCCTTGTGTTGCGCAGCGCAGCGCTCAGGTTTGTGACATGGCTTAACCGCCTCATGTGGATTCTATAAGTCTAGTGGTTGTATCGGGCATTAACAGGTCGATCTTTTGGTGCAACGGCAACCGTACTTGTAACACAAACTACTAGAGGCACCAAACCCTATGTTTGAGAGCACCAACCCACAGGAAGCACCAACTCCCACTTTAGAATTCGTGAGCACCAACCCACTTCTTCAAAATTCCACCTTGAGACAATGTTGCTATGACAACGGGTGATGGATGACTTCTTACACAATCTGCTATAACCTTTTCACAAATCTGTCATAACTTCTTTCACAAATCTGTAATAATCTTTTCATATTCTTCTCATCAAATCTGAGATAATCTTCTCATATTAAATCTGCTGATAAATGATATGAATATCTTCCTTCTATATCTGCATACATATCTTCCACAAATTTGTTATGATCTCTTCAAAAATCTATCATAATTTCTTCAAAAAAAATCTTCTATGAACTCCTCCACCAATCTGCTATAAGTTACTTATAGATCTACCACAATATCTTCTATGAAGTTCCCACATTATCTTCAAATCTGCCAATAGTTTGTTCCCAATTTAGTCACAAGAATTACACAAATCATTCACTATATGCTCTATCATCTTCTTGTATATATTCATCATTTGTGAATTAATTTGTCTTGTATACTGTCCTCTTTTAAATCTGTATATTCATATTCATATATCTTCTTGTGTATATGATTGATCTTCACACACACCCTACACACAGCAGTGTACTTTTTGTTCCAGAATTATTTCTTCAGCACTGTACACTTTCACACACCACATTCTCAACTCACATTACTCTTAACACATCACACAACATACTTCTACGCAGCAAACTGCAGACACCTTTTAATCTGGTGTATATATTAATCGATATATCATCTTATCATCACCACCATTAAAAAATCGATTTTCAATGTTCTTTATATGCCTTCATCTTTACCCCTTCGTGAGGAGACACATCCGTTGATCTTGTCCTTACATAGAAGGAAATAATTCATTAAAGTAAATATGATTAATTTAATCATCGATGATTCTATATTGGTCAACACTTCATTGGTGATTTTATATTGACAATTTAATTAATTTGACTGTTTTATAACTATCGGTGAAAACACCAATTATTTGACTTGTTCATTTTGATGAAGTGTTAATAAGACAAAATTTGTCTTATATAAGTTTGTCTTTATTCACAGAAACAAAGAGATCACAGCTTTTGAGTATTTGCTTGAATCGCTGTTCTTTTAATTGCTGATTAAATTATATTTTTCATATGCTACGATTTGTATAAGACATTTTTGTCTTATTAAATTTTTGTTGTTATTCTAATTTTGTCTTATTCAAATTTTGTTTTATATGCTTGACTTTCTTTTTAATGGTTTTAGACTTTTAGTTGTTGCCTTTCTTTTACAATAACTACTGCCTTAGAATATGTTAATATGATTAACATGATGATCACCAGTTTGTCTTCCATTGATGGTTTGTGTTATACTTCCATCATATGCTTTTCTGATTCATATTGTTATTGACCACATAGACTCTTCTCTAAATTGCTAAACAGATTTCCATATTGTTGTAGACAACTTGGTTTGCTGGTTATCATTCATATTGCTGTCTTGATCTTTATAATCACTGCATACTACGCTGTTCATAAACCAATCATTCAATACCTGATGTCTTTCTTGATCAATTTTTATCAAGCATATCTATTACAGTAGTTGGCATGAATTCTCTGTTTATGAAGTCAGCTGTTCAAAGCATATCAACCATGATATTGCTCATAATTTGAAGGTGTACTCTTGAACCTGGATGTTCACTGTTGAAGGTATATTAAAAGTCCTCAGTATCTGCAGCAGGTCTGACTGTTAATGCATTATAGCTCCTGCAAGATAAGTAAAACCATACTTATATATGCCGTTATTTATACTGTTTAATCATGCTGACAATACTTATCTTGTTGTTGATAATAATCCATATATCGAACTTAATAATATTGCAACATGTATCGGACTTAACTAAATACTGTTGTTAATAGAGCGCCGATTCAAATATACAATGTGCCTTTGGTTATCGGGTGCATTAAGGCACCGATCCTAGTCATGATTTGCAATATGATTATCGCGGTTTATATGAACCGATTCATTATAGTATTTGTTAAGAGATAAAACAAACATATATTGAAAAGGCACCGATCAATGAGTGCATTGATCGGTCATGCCTAAAAGGCATGATCGGTCAATACACCTATTGACCAGTTGCCTAAATGATATATATACCAACTGAATTCATTCGGAGAAGTCATAGAAAATATTTTAATGATCTCTCTCCCACAGTCTGCACATAAATAAATCAGAATTGTTAGACACAAAAATAATAAATTGCAATCACATAGCATTACTAGTTTTAAACTTGTTCTTCAATAGAAATTGAATATACTTTACATGGTATCAGAGCCACGGTAATCGAACCTAAGGCTATTCAATTTTGATAAATTCAAGAACAAAGTTATAAACTACATCACATTTCTAAAATGGCCAACGCTATCAGATTCGAAGATAGACTCGGAGGTAGCGAAGATTTTTCAGCTTGGAAGTTTAGAATCAAAATGATTTTGAGAGAAAACAAAGTTGATTCATATGTTCAAACTGAAAATGCACAACCAGAAGATGAACCTGACAAATCAACATGGATTGAGGGAAATGAAAAAGCTATTAAAATAATAGTGGATGGGGTAAGAATAACATAATGCCCATCATTAAAAAGTATGAGATGGCTTATAAAATGTTCAAAGCACTCGAAAGAACATTTGAGATATCAAATGCAAGTCGTTCTCTGGCTTTGAAACGAGAGATCAATCATATTAGTATGAACAAAGGGGAAACAATTAACTCCTACTTTATGCGGATATCAAGCCTAAGAGATGACTTAGCTTCCCTTGGATACGAGATCCAAAGCAAAGAGTTAACACTCATTGCTCTAGATGGGTTGCCTAGTGGATGGAACACATTCGTCCAAGGCATCAGTGCTAGGTCTAAATATCCCAAGTTTGAAAGATTAAGAGATGACTGTCTACAAGAAGAATCAAGATTGAACAAGGTAGGAATAAAACAGAAGAATATAGACAAAGACTTGCAAGTCCTAAATACAAACACTAATAAAAAGTTCAAGAAGAAGCAATTTAGGAAGAGAAAAGCTCATCAAGGCAAGAACACTACAAAGAAAGACCTATCACATGTTCAATGTTATAGGTGTGACAAATTCAGACACTATGTTGCAAAATGCCCAGAGAAAGGAAAGCAAGCCACATTTGCCATAGTGAGGAAATCCAAAAGAGAAAATGACTCCGAGAACTATGTCCTCTACTCAGCACTTACAAGCCATGCTTCAAACAAATCTAACTCATGGGTGATCGACAGTGGTTCAACCAGACACATCACCGGTTTTAGAGAAGTACTAGACTCCATGATAGAGGAGGATGATGAGGAAGTGACCATCGTGTTGACGTGTATTTTGTACACTATCAAACACAGAATAAAATACCCAAGGGTACCTTATCCTCTAAATGTTGAAGATATCGCGAAAAGGATCAATCAGGGTGACTTCAAGGTTCTTTGTTGTAGGATCTCTATGTGTGGATAAGCTCTCTGTGGTATGATGTGATTTGCTGGAATCACAAGGGGACTTACACTTGATGACTGAACTTCTGATTTGCTTTGAATATTGCTGGAACACAGGATTTTACTGCCTTAGATTTGAAAAAAAGGAAAAAAGACGAGGGCGAGGAAAGGATCTAATCCTAACACTAAGAATGTAAGAGCAATGAATGATCTTTGATGGAATTCTAACTAAGTCTTGTTTTGACATCCCAGGACCATCTCCACAAGGTTAGTGCGATCTTCGAAGGAAAGCTTTATGATGTTCAAATCATCACTGCAGGCATAGACACCATCAGGCTGATGCATATCAATGAAGAAGCGACAATTGAAGTTAAGCTTAAGCTGAGTGATTCCAGTTGACTACACAAGGCAAGTCTGCAATCAATAAACTGCTAGTAGTATGGATATACGAATTCCACCATCAATCAAGCACATTTCTTCCACTCATCTAATAACATGAAATCAAATATGAGAAGTATAGAGACCATGCAAATTGTCGAATCGACCCATGAATCTCACCATTTCTTCAATGAAGTTACAAGTCTTTTAAAACAACATCTTGGCAACAATCTTTGCCTTCTCTCTCTACTCTACTCTAATTGCTATTATATCAACTGACTACTCACTCTCTACTACTCTCTAACTGCTTCCAACTGCCTTTACAAAATGAAGAGTCGGGGCTTATATAGTGCCCTTAATACAATTCGATGGCTTAGATCAATTCGAAATCAATGGCCAAGATTCAACAATAAAAACCCTAATTAGGGTTTGTTACAACCATTACATAACATTTAATGCTCGACCAATGAAATAATTGTATTAATTGGACACATGTCTTCTCTGGAAAAATCGACCAATGGATAGCTGGGGTAGGTACATCGAAGTTTGTGCCACCTCCCATGAGTTAGGTACATTGAATCAGGACATGCTGAGGTGGACCACACCGACTGTAGAAATGATGACTAGGATGCCACCTCGTCTAACACTTGTAACTTGGTAGATATTCAACTTGATGTTGTTGAGAAGCTAGCTTTAATTAATTCATCTGGAACTATCTGCTTCTTCAACGAACCCTTTGCTCTGACTTCTTGTGTCCTTGATTTGCAGGATGATGATGTACCTCACCTTGGAATACCGGACTGGAAGAGCTCGCCCTTATCCTGATGATGCTAGATCAAAGAAGGTCGTCCCTGTTGATGCTAGGCTGGATGAGGTCGCCCTTGTCCTTGCTTGATCTTCCAACTCTGGGATCTCCATTTGATGCCTACACAAAATATTAAAGTTAGTCTTTTAAGCATCAAACCTTAAAGCATGAAATTTAAGACCTTTCAAAGGTAAAACTTAAGATATTAATTTGAAAAAAAGTCATGATAAATCAAGAATTACACATTTTCAAATTAACAATGAATGGAATTTGGATCTTCAAGACTTAGACTTTACAAATTTGCAATGGGATCACAATAACTCTTGAATAAGAACTTCAAAAATCATTCTTCATACCTTCCTTTGAGTATTTAAGTACAAAACCTTGAAAAAAGAAGGAAGAGGACCGGATTTTGATGGACAAGCTTTGATTATAGTCCTCCCTTGGATGAATTTCGCCCTCCTTAGTCTCCACACTTAGTAGAAATTCGATCCACTCCAGCTAGATTTCGCACCTTCAATTAGCTCTCCAAATTCGCACTTGAAAGGATGATTGAATGATTTGAATTTGTCCACAACACTCCTCTCTTATAGAGCGCTCACCCCTCTTCCCTCCAAGGCCGACTTGATAAATAAAGACAAAATAATGCCTTGTGCGCTCCACATTTAATTTTAATTTAATAAAAATTAATTTTAAATGCCTCCAAGGGAATTTTTATTAATTTCAAGGCTTAAAAATTAATTTATTAAATTAAAAATGCCTTAATTTAATGCGAATTTGATTCAATATCTCCAAAGGCCTCAAAGTTAAAATATCAACGCTCAAATGATGTGAAAATGAAGGACATCACCAATTTCGCCCTGGACCCTTGGTGAGGGACAGGAGCGCCTTTTCACTTTTGCTCTCAATCCTTCGTCTTTTAATTGCCAACTCTCAATGTGGGGTAAGTGATGATCTCTTTCATAGCGCCTTTTGCATTTTAGCCTAGGATCATCAAGTTTTTGGAGTCAAACCTTGTTCACCATGCCTTAGAAGACTTTTTCATCTTGCACAATCTTGCCTTAGGACAATCTCGGAGGGAAATTGTTGATTTCATAAAAATCGCCCTGGTCCTTCAGTGAGGGACAGGAGCGCTTTTGAGTCCTTGTGCAAATTCTTGATCACATTAATCTTCAAATTACCCTCCAGGCGTAGAATATCACACTTCACTCCCTTTTGAGTCTTAGAAACGAAAATAGCATCTCAAAATGTAAGGTAAATGGGCATATTTGGAGATTTCGCCCTGGTCCTTCAGTGAGGGACAGGAGCGCTTTTGCCAATCGTCATCAAAATTTGCAAGTCTTGCATCTCTATTCCACTTCGAAGCATTTTAAACACTCTTTCAAACTTGCGCCTTGGCCTAGATTAGTCTAAACTTGGAGAGAAGAGCTAGATAATATATTTTTCGCCCTGGTCCTTGGAGAGGGACAGGAGCGATTTTGCAATTTCAAGCTTATTCGTCCTTCGCTAGCCTTCCAAATTATCTTCAACGGGCTAAACATACCTTATTCCATTCATTTCAATCACAAACTTGCCTTGTCCTTTGCAAGAAATTTGCACCTTTTAGAAAATCGCTCTGGACCCTTGGAGAGGGACAGGAGCGCCTTTTTACATCTTGGTATATTTCTTTGTTCTTTAAACCCTCAATCGTATATAAGGCATAAAACATCATTGCTCCCTCCTATCCAAGTCAGGTTTTGCCTCAAAATCTTAAACAAAGAGGAGAATTTTGAAAAGACGCCATGGTCCTTCAGTGAGGGACAGGAGCACTTCTTGTCATTTGGGTTGATTTCCTCCTTTGTGGACCACTTAAATTATATTCAATGGATAAATCATGTTTTCCTTGGTCTCTTCAAATCATAAAATTGTCTTGATCCTGCAAGAAGAGTGCAAATTTGAAAATCAAGCTCCGGTCCTTCAGTGAGGGACAGGAGCGCTTTTTGCCCTCTAGGCCAAAATGCTTCATCTTTCATCATGAAATGCCTTGGCTAAGGAAGATATCATCTTGTTACACGCCATGAATAAGAGTTCAAGTCCAAGAAAGGTCTAAAAATGTGTATATAAAGAAAATCGCTCTGGTCCTTCAGTGAAGGACAGGAGCGAAATTACCCTTCTAGGCAAAACTCCATCATTTCATTGTCTTTAATCAAATTTGGATGATCTATTACGTTCATTTCGTCCTCCACCATGCATTTGATGTCTCAATTTAACCAAACAAGGTCAGGAATGACTCAAATAAGCCTTTTCGCCTTGGACCCTTGAAGAGGGACAGGAACGATTCACCTTGGACCCTTGGAGAGGGACAGGAGCGAAATTCGCTCTGGACCCTCAGTGAAGGACAGGGGCAAAATTTGACTTTTTGAACTCTCTATCAGGATAATTTTTATGGAATATAACATTTAAGTATAAGTGAGTCACTTATACTTTAAGTAATATTCCATATATACTTTCAGGATGTTTGAGAGTGGTTTCAAACCTCCAGGAGCTATATTGCAAAATCTAGTTTTTGGAGGTTTTTCAGTTTCCAGACTTAGTCAAATTTCAGGATCAGGACATTCCAGACTTGGCCAAAATTTCAGGATCAGGACATCACTCAAGCAGGACTTGCTATCCATGTGATCGCCTTGGCGACACTCAAAATGCAAAGGCTAACGGAAAAAGACCTTAAAAAACAAACCCCAAAAAGAAAAAAAGCAGGGGTCCCCATTTGCAATGGGGCGATGTGTGAAAATGTCACAACACATCGGAAATGATTCATCACATCCAGTCAAAGGAATTGGAACCTGCACCATCAAACTAAAGACAGGCATGTCATTACGACTTGAAGAGGTACTATATGTTCTTGGCATCAGAAGAAATCTAATCTCCATATCAGCACTAGAAGATCAAGGATACAAAGTGACCTTCATGGAAAACAAAGTGTTGGCTTGGCCAAAGAAATCTTCCATCAAGAACGCTAAGGTCAATGGCCAAAGGCAAGGCTATTTGTATGAGCTATGCACAGAGCCCAATCTAGCCTTGATCCATGAAGCCACTAATGCAAATGAAGTGTGGCACAGGAGATTAGGCCATCTGAATTATGGAGCTTTGTCAACTATGGGAAACCTTGTCACAGGTCTACCTAAGTTGAAGCAATATCATTCAGAGGCATGCAAAGGATGTGCCCTAGGTAAGAATACCAAAAGTACATTTCAGAATAGTACTAGGAAAACTAGCAAAGTTTTGGAATTAGTTCATTCTGATGTATGTGGACCTATGTCCCTACCCTCTCTAGGGGGATACTTTTACTATGTAATTTTTGTTGATGACTACTTGTTGTGCGAATCGCACACCCATCCCCGTCTTGGACAGGGACCCCCAGTTTGTGCCTTTCTGTCCTGATCCTGAAATTTGGCTAAGTCTGGAATTCCCTGATCCTGAAATTTGGCTAACTCTGAAAACTGAGGAAACCTCCAAAAACTAGAATTTGCAATATAACTCTTGGAGGTCTGAAACCACTCTCAAACATCCTGAAAGTATATATGGAATATAACTTAAAGTACTTATACTTAAATGTTATATTCCATATGCTCAATTTCGGACCCAGAAGCCAAAAGTTGAAAAGGTTAAAAGTGTTTCAAGGTCCGAAATTCACCTTTAAACATCATTTTCGGACCCTGGGGCCGAAATTTCTAAATATGACGAAATCGCAAAAAGTGTTTCAAGGTCCGAAAAACACTTTTAACTGTCCATTTTCGGACCCTAGGGGCGAAATGTTAAAAACGCGATTTTGCAAAAGTGTTCCAAGTTCCAAAATTCGCCTTAGACCCATTTTCGGACCCTAGCTCCAAAATGAAAGGTAAAAGGAAATCGCGAAATGTTTAAAACACGCCCCAGGTCCGAAGTTTAAAACGCAAAACGCCTCCGCCCCCCGAAATCGCTTAAAACCTTATTTTCGGACGCCAGGTCCGAGGTTTTTCAAAAGGGCGAAATGTTTTTTTAAAAAAAAAAAAAAGAGGAGGACGCACTAGGTCCGAAAGTCCGAAAAGGCACTTAGGTCTATTTTCGGACCCCCGAAGAAAAGTTTAAAGTGCGAAATCTTTTAAAAGCGCCTCCAGTTCCGAAAGCGCGAAAGTCCATTTTTGACCCTTGGGGAGAAACTAAAAAACGTGAAGAGCTGCAAAGTGGCCCTTGGGTCCGAATTTGCCTTTAAAATTTGCGAAATATATGTAAGCTCCGAAATTTGCAAAAGGATGGCAAAGTCCGAAATTCGCCTTAAGTCCTCAAACTTCGGACCCATGAGCCAAAAGTGAAAGGTTTTGAAAATTCAAAAGTTCAAATGCTCCAAATTTGCAAAAACGCCGAAGGGTCGCAAATTTTTTGCAAATTTCAAAAGGTGCCCTCCGTTCTCCGAAATTTACCAGAAAAGCATGAGAGTTAGAGTTTTAAAATTTGCAGAAGTTCTCCAAACCTCCAGAATCGCGCCATAAACCCATTTAAAACGTCCAAGACTCCAAAGGTAAAATATGCAGAAATAAAAAACCAAGGATCAGATTTCACAATCGAAGAGAAAGAGAAGCATTTTCAAGATACATCCCGCAAAGAGCTTCTCAAGCCAGACGTCGTAACTAAATTTAATGTTTGTTAAAATTAGATTATTTAATTTTTCAAATTAATTTAATCAAGTGAAATTGGTTGATCGCAGGACGTCATCGAAGAACCAGGAGAGAGACCTGAAACGCAAATCGAGGAAGGATCGCAATTCAAGGCCAGGCGCTAAAGATTGGAAAAGAAAAGATGCAGGAGCGCAAGAGCAACCGAGCATTGGGAATCGTGTCGTTGAACATAGATGAAGTCCACTGGCGAAATTGAAGGCAAAAGGCAAAAGAACACTCAGTCTATGCATTCTCGAAAAGTGCACAGATGGATTTAATTCCAGGAATTCAATTCCTAAAAAGCTGAAATTGCTTTATTGTAAACTGCCTATGGGTCCCGTGCAAGATATTTTTGTGGATAACTATTCCCAACCACCAAGAAGATTGGATAGACCTGAATTAAAGCCAAATAGTGGCAGGTAGTTGAGATAGTTGCTGGTTGGATAACTGAGGATTAATTAGGCATGGGTCAAGGCTGCCAGCTTCTGGAAGACAGATCAGGGCCCTTGGATGCAGTCCATCCTGGCCTCTGATTCAAAATTGTAATATCTATAAAAGGCAGAGGCCTTTCTTCTGTAAAGGGTTAGATTGTTAGATTGTTAGATAGTTAGATTGTTAGAGATTGTTAGAAATTGCTAGATAGTTAGATTTTAGAGTTAGAATAGGTTAGATCTTAGCAGTAGCATAGAGATGCTACAGAAATTGTTGTAATAGGCAGATGAGATCAATATATAAACATTGATTTGGTGTTTATTGTCTTGTTTTCATCCTGTTCGCATGGTTTCTTTCAGCATTTTAGATAGATCTTTCTATTTTGGGTGTGCAGGTATTTGATAGATTCGGGCTCATACCACTGAGGATATACTGATTGTGTATCCTTTTGTGTGGTTAACCTAAGCCTTCGATTGTGCTTAGTTCAATTGCAGGTGTTCGTCTGAGCTGCGCCAGAATTGGGTGCTTAGCCATGCGTCTCCAATCTGAAAATCTTCCAAGTCCCTTTGAAGATTGCACCGTTCCTGCAAGGTTGTGAGCCATTCTGGCCAAACAGGAATTGGTTATTTGGAATCCGTCTACCCGCATACCCGTGTTGTTAGTTTTAGATCTCCTAACCCTTTCCTTTTGCTCTTTATTGCATAATTCGAGAATCACAACAGACTAGCTTGTTGCCAGTTAAACGTAAGTCCCCCTTGTGTTTCCAGCATAAACACATCAAGCCACTGAGAGATCCCGCAATCAAGACCTGACAAAAGAAACCTTGAGGTAGTCTCCTTTGATCAAACTTAGAAAACAGCATTAGAGACTTCCTTATCTCAAGAGAGAGTAGGATAATCAGTCGGCTATTCTATTCTGCGTTGGCCGTATGAAGTTTGCAGCAATGCGATTTCATCCACGTCAACACTACTCTAGGAAGACTTGGATCTACTTTCTGAAATGTAAAGAATCAGAAGAGATCTTAAGTAGATTTAAAGAGTTTAAAACTTTAAAAGAAAACCTCTCAAAAAACAAAATTAAACCCTAAGAACTGACAATCTTTGGTTTTTCTTTGCCACCTATGTTCATATCTAAGAGGTGACGATCTCTTAGATACTAAACACTGGTATGTAGACATCATAAGGTGACGATCTTATGGTAGTCAAACCAGCGATCATGTTGGATCTCTGGTAAGTCATGGATGTGCTATGACTGCGTTGTGATAAAACATTTATAAAATGTTATTGCACTTATCACAACCTGGATATGATGAGAATCTTAACACTTCTCATATGGTTATCCTTGTATTGCATGTTTAGGCAATACTGATATCACATGCTTAGGTGATATCTCAACCAGTGATCATGTTGGATCTCTGGTAAGTCATGGATGTGTCATGACTGTGTTGTGAGAAACATTTATAAAATGTTATTGCACTTATCACAACTTGGATATGATGAGAACTTAACACTTCTCATATGGATTATCCTTAAAAGTATTGCATGTTTAGGCAATACAGATATCACATGTTTAGGTGATATCTTGATAAATATTTGTATCACATGCTTAGGTGATACTTTATAAACATGCTCAAGTGATGTTCTTTTATTTTTCATATCATATGTTTTGATGATATTGCACATGATATAGATTTTGATGACTGACATTGTCTTTGTTATGAAAGAGAAATGTGATGCAAGTTACCTATCTTCCAGAGCTAAGAGGGAGTGTTAATGCATTATAGCTCCTGCAAGATAAGTAAAACCATACTTATATATGCCGTTATTTATACTGTTTAATCATGCTGACAATACTTATCTTGTTGTTGGTAATAATCCATATATCGAACTTAATAATATTGCAACGTGTATCGGACTTAACTAAATGTTGTTGTTAATAGAGTGCCGATTCAAATATACAATGCACCTTTGGTTATCGAGTGCATTAAGGCATCGATCCTAGTCATGATTTGCAATATGATTATCGCGGTTTATATGAACCGATTCATTATAGTATTTGTTAAGAGATAAAACAAACATATATTGAAAAGGCACCGATCAATGGGTGCATTGATCGGTCATGCCTAAAAGGCATGACCGGTCAATACACCTATTGACCGGTTGCCTAAATGATATACATACCAACTGAATTCATTTGGAGAAGTCATAGAAAATATTAAATGATCTCTCTCCCACAGTCTGCACATAAATAAATCAGAATTGTTAGACACAAAATAATAAATTGCAATCACATAGCATTACTAGTTTTAAACTTGTTCTTCAATAGAAATTGAATATACTTTACACTAAAAACATGTTCAATAATCTTCACTAAGCTCCTTTGACATCAATGACAACTTCCAGATGACTGCATGCCCTTGACATCAATCACAACAATTTCAACAGATTCTTGTTGCAAATGGCTTATAAATGAATTTAAAATATTTCTATGATTCGAATTTAGTCTTTTCGTTGTGCATTTAAATCTATTTTCAAATTTTGAAAATTATGATTGATATGGGGAAACTCGGCCCAATTTTTGATGGATGGATGAAATGTGAATTTTATTGCATTTTTGGAGTGTTGTGTAGTTATAGATCAATGGGTTTTCCCAGATTTTCGATTTTAATTGTTAGAAATTTTAAGCTTTTGGGGGGTTCATCAATGGATGGCCTCCATGAATGGTTTTAGTCCAAAATGTGATTTGAGTAAAAGTTGGAATTTGTTATTTTAGATTAGAATTTATTTTGTGGAATCATGATATTATATCAGTAAATTTTATTAAAGGATTGATTCGGATCCATTTTCTTGGCATTATCACCAATTGAGTATGCTATGGTTGTATGTGAAAATGGCATGTGAATATTTGTTGTGCAATAAGGATCTTGGGCTCAATTGATGAAATTTATAGTCTTGCAAATTGGTATCTTTATCATTTGGTTTCATGATTTGGATTTCTTTGAGCGTAGGGAGGTAATAGCAATCATGGGAGTGATGTCCAATGAGGGCCAAGCACAAAGGGGCCACCAAGGTAACTCATTAGACATTTTGATAATCAAGTGAAAACAATGATTAAAACTTGGGTTGGGATAAGACATTAAATAAGATTAAGTGGATGCCCCTCTCATGCGTTGAGGCTTGTCTAGATGTAATATCCCAGTAAAAAAAAAAATTGTTTTTAACAGTAAGAGTTACAAGCAAACACAACAACCCGTTAAGGTTAGAGAAATAATCCAAACTGTTGAAAGGGAACCCTTCCACCTTTTGTTCACCAAGAGCCAAATCTGGGAGGGTGAGAGCATACGGTGTTCCGAGGATCGTTAGCACCATAAAACAAACTGAAAAATTACAATGCCTGGGCGGCAAGCCAGCCCCTTCTGCTTATCCAGCAGGATAGAAACCAAACTCTTGGCGATAAACCAGCCAAGGAAAAATAACAAGAAACTGAAACTCAATCACTCTACCGCATATTTCAGCGGGAGGACATTACATTAAGCTATCACTCTACCGCATATTTCAGCGGGAAGACCATTGTATTAAACTTATCACTCGACCACTTATTCAATGGGAGGACTGAGTACATAAACTGAATTACAAAGCAAGAAGGCGGCAAGCCAGCCTCTTCCACTTATGCAGTGGGGATTACAAATAAGAACAGCAAGAATGGTTGATCAGTACTACTGAAACAACCTTACAAAATAGAGATAAGATGAGAAGAGTAATGCAGATTTCTACAGCAAGAATATAAATTTCTGTTACAACCAATCTGCAGGCTGAAAGTACAAATCAGCAGCCTATGGAAACACCAAAATGCTCATAACTCCCTCATTTTTCACCCAAATCAACTCAAATCAGTCCCAAACCCACAATATATCACTCACAACAGCAACCAATCCAAACTACAACCCAAACAACCCAATATTTATTTGGCACACATCCCAATGCAAGTACAAAAACCCACGCTATGCCTAGGAAGTTCGATTTTGTCTAGGAAATTCATTGGTTAATTAAAATTGCTAAAAACTCACACAATGTATCACAATGGCTAGGAAGGAGGATAGAGCTAATACCCATAACCGTCGGTCGCTCCAGCAGAAAGGTGTGATAGAAAATGTGCTTCAGCCACAAGCAAAACCAGCAAGTCTCCATAATCACTTCCACCAAAAATGTCTATAGCAAACTCTGAGAATGTAGGAGAAGACGATGCACAGCCAGGTACTATATTTCAAGTACGAAACCAGGTAGCACTAGGGAGACGCACTCCGAAGCCTCAAGTTCTGTCGCCAAACCGGCAACATAACATTACAATTTTTCAAGATACCCCAAATGAGAGCCCAAGGCTCTTATTTATAACTTCTCATCAACCAAATTCAAATGCAAATTTCCCCCAAACTCCACTTCCTTCATTAGCATTTCATTTCACCTCACGTGGACCCATGTGTAGCACCATTCTCCTAAGTCAAACCTCACGCCAAGAAGGCATGGACCCACGTTAATTACTTGGCAAATAATAGAGATGTAATATAATGATAATATCCCTCCAAATAAATTTGACATCCCTTATTACACATGAATTTCGCCAAATACTTAGGATAAAAATAAGCATTAATCCCAAATTCAATAAATCAGTAGCAATTAATCAGATTAATTAAATATTAAACCTTATGATAAGGAAATAATATTTAATTTGTCACATATGACTCCCGTACTGATAATTGTCAAAACCAGGATGAAACTGAGCCAGGATGACCACTGAACTGTTGCAGAATCAGGACCCTATCTACTGCCAAAAATAGAATTATGCCATACTGCCACTTACTAAAATTAGTAAGTCAAGAACTAATGCTCCGAAAAGCATGATCTTCGCGCCCAGAGATAGAGCATGGAGAGCTCAGTAGGACAGTGTCACCAAAATAGCCATCCCCTGACTTACTAAAAATAGTAAGTTCTCGTTTCATCAATGCTGGACCCTTCATTCTTCATTCAACCTAGCCTACGAGTCTCAGGGATAGGCTAATGGACCACTAGAAGGTCATCAATGAGAAGGGAACATTACAATAGACTAAGGATAAGTTGGAAGCCCTAGCCATCCGTGTGGTGTTGATTTGGCATGATCGGATCTCCTCGTCTATATGAGAGAGCTAATCAGTTGCGTGTGAGACATCCCTTCATGCTACACAATGACACTCCATGCTCTTGTTCTCTAAGTACCTAGCCCTGTAGATATGAGTAGCACTCAAAAGATGATATGCCTTCCATGGTGACAGTGCTCTTTTATGGATTCATGTGGAATCTTTATATGTTGGCCTTTGGCCTTATTATCTCTTTGATGTTTGGTTGATGAGTGGACTCATTCTTGATGCTTTGATGTTGCTCCTCTTTGTTGAGAATAGTCATATTGGTACATGAGATTGATTGCTTGGAATTATGGCTTTACCATCTTTTACCTTGATCTGACATTATGTTCTTCATTGTTGATGTAATTCATGTTAGGTGTTGCTCCATATTTGCTCGTGTGAGACTATTACTCCCCTTGCATGTTTGCATGATTGTTTGGGGCCTGGGCAATGTGACTATCACCACGAGCACGATGGGGTGGACCTAAGGGTTCCACATGGTCAAGTGGCATTGCCAACGACCGCTGGAGACTGGAGGACTTGGATCGTGAGCAGCTTGAAGAGTTCTTCCTCCTTCCTCAACAGTTGTTCTTTCTCCGAACATGTGCTCTTGAAAGAGAGGTCACAAGTTCAAATCCCACAAGGGGGTAAGGAATGCACGCCTCGTTCGTAGTACAGTTAGGTACCTACCGCAAGGAGTACGAGGTAGCCCCATACTGCTCTAACCCATGTGTGGACCCATACATAGATGGTTGGCATCGTGAACTATAAAAGCCCCTTTCCTTTCCTTTCCTTTCCTTTCCTCATTTCATTTCTTGCAAATCGTAATCATTGCATATTGTATCAAGCATTGTAATCATGGATGATTTGTATTTTGAACACTCCAAGAGGAGTTGAACGTAATTTGTAACTTGATGTAACGTATTAATGCATCTGTATGTGGATAGGTGTTGCAACCGGACACCAAGCATGATCTTGCATGTTTCTCTCTTCATGGTCTTTTATGTGGTTATCCTACGAACACTTCCATTGGTTCTTTAAAATGAACATAGTTGTGATTCTCATAGTGTCAGAGATTGATTTAATCATCTCCTATTGAGGTCATAAGAGATTGACTGAGTGATAGTGGAATTGAGCCTTTAGAACCAATGCAAGCTTAACCAAAACCATCTGATGAGTGTTTCATGGAATCCAATTGTGGATTTTAGTTGTGTTGGACTCTTTTGTGTCCAAATGTGCTAGTTGTGCATGTTGTGGGTTGAGTTGTGGTGAAATGAGTTCACCCAGACTTCGCCTTGTCTCATAGGAGCCATTTGGTGACACGGGGTCACTCAACCCATTTTCTCACCTTTTCATCATTTTCTCCTAATTCTTGGGCAGGATGCACATTTCGTCTTCACCTAGGGGTTTGGGGTGTCCAAGGCTTCATACAATCCAACCAGGAAGCTCTCTAGTTTTGGAGGAATGTGCGTCTCAAGAACATCAACGCGTCCAGGGACGCATGCACTAGTTAAGAACACTTGTGCACGTTAGCTCCAATGTCCTCAGACCCACAAGGGTCCTACCTGTTTGACCCGTTTTCGATACATTGCGAAGGTAGCAATGTCAAGGAACCCTCAAAGAGGTATTGAGTAGGTTTTGAGCGAGTTTGGATGGTATCAGGGATGTGCGTTTGCAACTAGGGGTTCACCGGAGCCCATCCGTGACACTAGCAGTTTGTCATGTTTGTTTTATCAAGCTTGACAACTTTGGGGATGGTCATGTGTGTCCCTAAACACCTCTTAGACCTTGTCCTAAGGTCTGGGAGACCTTTCCCCTTGTTCGTTTGTAGTTTCAAGTGTTTAGTCTTTTGCTTGTGCATTGTCGGTTATCAGCAGTTTGATCTTATCTTGAGGTTCAAGCATGATACTTGTATATGTTATGCATGATGACACTTTAATTCTTCAAAAAAAAATTATTTCCATGCATTTCATGTGTATTTAGCTCTTATCCTCTAGGGTTCTGTTGCAGGACGTTACAGGGTACATCAGTTTTACCCACCAATCTTATATATTATTTGCATGGTTAAGCTTATGTATGAAGATCTCTAAGCCTCTTAAGCGACCATGTAAATTTCAGCATGTTTAAATAGCATTGAGGGTTAGATCTCTTGCCCGTTTGCTATGTGACTCTATTCCTATTCAGCTTAAGACACCTGGATGGGGCAATCTGGAGAAAAGATCTCAGCCATTTAAAGTCGCATCTCAAAAAGACGTGTTCATCAAGGCTCTCTTGATTGTTGTTCACATATGAGATCTTAGGAGTGTACGTGACATCATGAAGAATTCAAGAAGAGGAATTCACCTATCATTTGATTTCAATGCATTCCCAATCAAAATATTCATATGAAGTACTCATTTATGATTCTAAACATAAAATCAAAGAGATTTTTTATTTATGACGTCAATAATACAATGAAGCATTCCTAGAATTATCCATATAGTTGAGAAGTTTGTTTCAATTCAATATGCTGCTGATTTTGGATAGCTGTTTGGATATTTTCAGTTTTGCAACTAAAAAGCTTCGTTTGCAATTTAATATTGCAATAAGTCATTCAACTATTACTCTTTCTTTAGTTTACAAAAAATATGCTTGTGACAGAAAAAAGTGCACCATCCCACGTAACTATTAGGTAGTATTCCTCAAATATGCAATGAATCTGCTTCTATTAATTGTGTGCTTATGCAGTACTGCCATACTTTGAGTGTTTGCTTTGCTTTCTCTTTCTCTTAGTCTCTTGTGATATTCCAACCACCCTTCTTAGTTATATGATTCAGGTTTCCTTTCAAGTTGCTACAAATTTTAAAGAGGATAGTTAAGACAAACAAACAACTCAAGTGTGCACATTACAAAAAACAATTGAAACAGAAAGACCACCAGTGAAGGTGAGAAGTGGCTGTAAAGAAATGCAATATAAAATAGGAAAAGAATTAAAAATAGGTACCTGCAGGTGTAAAGCAACTAAAAGGATGATTGACAGAGAATTTAGCGTCCTATCCCTTGAGCTATTGATATTGTGTGCTTTAGCCCAAGCTTTCATCTACAGAAGAGCAAGAAGTTAGAACACACTTTAAAAAAACAATTGCTTTTGCCCCTCATCAACTTTCAGTCTACAGAATTAAGCAAGTGGGTATCCTAATTTATAACTTCAAAATGAAATCATTTATAACTCTTTCAGCACTGCCGAGTAATTACAATAACCTATTGTATTAGCTTAGGTTGAAACCTGATATGGCAATAGGCCTGCCAAGATTAAACATCAATTACTTTATTCTCAATAATCCGATATTAAGCAATCAAACCAAAGTCCTTTTGATTTGAACAGTTTGGGTGCCACTTGTTATGCAGTAAAAGAAAAACAAATCTAGCAAGCTTCCACATACAGAAAGGGATGTCAAACGAACCAGATAGCAAAGCTTCTGAAATCTGTCGTCAATTGAAGAAAACATCCGCAACATCTCTGATTTCAGGATTCCATCTTTATTCTCAATTGAAATGTCACACTCAATTCCACTTCTACAGTCAACAAATTTCAAAACGGGAACAATGGCTCTCAGCACAGGTAGAACACCATAGACCATTCCTCTACCTGCAGTTGTTAAACAAAATTAAGGGATTTCAAGAAGGGAAGAACATTAAAAGTGCAAAAATATAAGCAATAAGTGATTATTTGTAATGTCTCATTTTTTAATAACTTATAAACAAGGACAATTAACTTGCAAAGACCAATTGCAAGAGACTTCTTTCCTCATTTAACCAATAATACTTATAACAAACAATGGGTTATACTTGTAATTTGGTTGACAAATAATGATTATTAACACTGAATGCAATTCAATAATGATAAGATTATCTCGATCTTTACATTAATACATGTTACTGCTAAATGACATTAGCTTTCTCTGATATGACAATGAAAAAGTATGCTATGCTGGACGGTAGCTGTTTCTGATATTCCGTTATGAAGATGCAGAAGGTAATATATCACTTACAGCGATACAGTGCTTGGTGCTGTTTCTGATATATGCCTCTAATCGGATTATGCACAAGATAATTGGGCCTTTGGCCTTTGCTCTTATGAGCGATCCAACACTAGACGATAAAACAAAATATATTGCATTCCCCACGACGTCCTTGGGTGGAGTTAATGACCATCATTTAATATCCTTGATGAGTTATGAGGTGAACGGATGTGTCCCATTTTGCGTCTATTTGTAATATCTATTCATTCATGTCTCTTCATTAATTAATTAACTAACTGTGATTAGTTAATGCGAGCATTATCCTCTTGAAATGGTAGTTTCCTTAATCCTTTCGATAGCTTGTGTTTTCAAATGATATTAGTGATTTTGATATCAAACATATATGTTTCTTCCTTGAGGATCGTTATGCCTACATTCGTAGAAGATTATTGTTACGATTAGAGGGGATGACTGGCAATTCAAATCAGTCCTTGATATTCCCTCTCATACTGTGTTGAAGGGATGATCTTCTTATTCAATCTATTAGGGCTCTTGAGATATCAGCTTCTACAATTCACGTTCCCCAAGCTTGTTTGGGTATGTCGCACTATCAATTCAGTAGCAACACGGTTGTCTCTTCCACAAGGAATGATAATATCGGCATATAACTTTGATAGCTATAAATTTGACATATGTTGGCTTACATAAGCTTCAGTAGAATATATCATTGCTTCCAGAACTCCTATAGGGTATTTTTCTTCATGCCATTACGATGTGAGGACTGAATATTAATAATCTTCCGCTCATTCCTTCTCAATTTGAATCTTATAAACCATTGATACCAATTTACCTCATAATATACTTCATCCTATCTTTGACATCATAGTTGTCGTGAAAATATCGGTGGAGACCGGTAATGGTATTGCTATTAAAATGTATCAGTGATTTTCATCAGACTTCACATACTCGAACTGTCTATCCTTTTACATTTTTTTTCTCTTTTAGAGACTCCACAAAATTGATAAGTGGTGTGAAATATCAATAGTGTGATGACAAGGGTGGGAACATCAATTTGGCATTATCTTTACTCGTATGCACTCACCGGGTATTTATTTTATTATTATTTATTTATTTATATTACTTATATTATTATTATTAATAAATACTAATTAAATAATGTTATCTAATAAATAAACAACTATTTAATAATTTCAATTAATCTTTCATTAATAAATATTAAATTAGTAATAATTATTCAATTCAGGTTTTATACTCGCTCTTCTTAAGTGTGGTTTAAGGAGAGCATAAATAATTTATATTGTATATCGGTTCTATTAATGGCATTGTATTAATATGATATTATTCCAAATAATACTCATAATGTATTTTGACAATTCATGTTTATATTTATTAAATAACACGTTATATGGTAAATGTAATATATTCAATATATCTATTTTATGTTTTAATAGTATTTTATGGTAAAACTTCTTTAATAGTTAATATAATATTAATAATTGAAATATGAACGTTAATAATAATAAATAATAAACATAACAAATAATAAACATTAATAAGCATATATTAGAGGAAAATCATGAAGTCTCATAAATGAGACGATTTTCCAATATTATTAATGTTAATTAATAAATGTTTTAATTATCGTCTTTATTTAATCCCATGTCCAAAGAGGGGTTATGACATTATTTCATCTAACACTTTGAGACTAGAGTATCTTAGATTGTGGCCAACTTTGTAATATTTTTATGTCTGCCTTGAAAATTGTACATGAAGGTATTTACGGCTGACAAAATAAGTTTAGTACCATACATCATAATACTTACTCATAACATAGATTCCAGAACATAATGCTTCAAAAGATTTAGAGATCTTTAAAATAGAGTAACAAGCATCACACACAAAACTCGGAATCAAAAATTCTTTTATGTGAAGGAAAAACAGTGAATGTGGTTTAAATTCCCTGAAAAGACATGAATGGCATGGTAATCAAATTCAGATGGATCTGGATTCAGATCTGGATAGCTCCAGATTTTTTTGCAATGCCCAGATTTGTCTGATTTGGTCCAAATTTTTCAACTCATAGCTATTTTACAGATCTTAAAACTCTTTTAAATATTTACTACCCAACAAATCAAATTTTTCAAAAATGGTAATTATAAATGGCATTGCATACCCGGCCTTGAGCATCATGTTATAACAAGTAATTATGAATACTCCAAAGGTGCATTTGACCAAAGTGAATGTAATAATGAAATAAATAAGTTTTAAGGAAACAAAATGAAACCCCAGAATTTGAAGTTTTAAGGGGCCCAATGTAATTATTTTTATTATATTGTTAGCATCGCTTAAGTTTCTTTCAGATGCCACCACAGATGGAGTTAGATGCAATTCACTGAAACCAGAAAGAAGAAAACAAATTCATATATCAACTGTATTTTCAGCAACAATGCTTACAAAGAGCAAGTGCTTACAACTTGAAATTTTTTATGTTTTAGTAAACAAATCACTTTTTCACTAAGAAGCTCAAAATTCTGCAGCTTAGCCTATACCATTGTGGTTCTCATTTACAATTACACTTGGTATTTTTTTCCAACATATAAGTAAGAAACATTTTGTACTAACCCCATTATGTGAATGAATTCTCTACCAAGAAGGACATGGCTGGAGAATTTTTGTGCACCTGTTTCTGTATATATATAGAGTCCTACTTGACACAATAAGATGAAAAATGAACTAGTTTGTAAACACGAGGATATCATGCCAAGTCACTTATAAGAGGCTACAAGATTTTTAATGCTGTTCAAGCACTACATGCTTTCATAACTTCATTGTCATTCATTTTTTATTTGCCCGTTTTAATCTGAGAAAAAATTTGAACGTATATACTTCTTTTCGTAATTGTATTCTCAAAATCTACCTATAGTGTGCCTGATGAAAAAGAAATGGAGCTATCCCCTCACTTATGTAACTTTATTGTTCACTCTCCATAACTTTCACAGTTGAACCGAGAATAAAGCCAAAAATATCTGCTCTGCTGATGTCAAATTGGAATGGAGACATTAGCATCCCAATGCCAATTCCCATCCAACTGTGAACCTATTTTGATGGAAATCTTAATACAATTCCATATAGACATGGCACATTCTTGTTCTAAATTTGGCTCCTTCCATGATCCTTATCCATCCTCATTTACTCTCACCTTAACACATTTTCATACATTCAGCTTTATCCCAGTCATATTTGCACGTATTCCTACCAATCCACCTTATCTTCAGCCCACATATCCATGGACCTGATCCCTACCTCAATAATATGCATTCCGTGTCCTGGGTCACTCCCAATGCGAGTGGGTTCAATCATACACAGCATAGAACTGACCCCAAATTTTTATTTTATTTTTCATATTGCCAAATCCCCCCTTTTCCTACTAGCTATTGGAGGTTGACTTGGTGCACATTTGTGCAATTATTTGCTATGTCTTGGTATTTAAAACATTCATTTGAGCATTTAAACACATCCTAAATCATTTTAACATCCTAGGCAATTACAAGGAATGTCCATAGCAAGATTTAAATTTGGAGAATTGAAAAGAACCAGAATCTGCATCAAAAATATCTAGGACATCTGTATGTGTGAGTGTTGTCTTTGATATTCATTCACAACCATAAAGCCGATCTAGTCATCGGGGTCAACCTTGCAATCCAGCAATCTACCCAAAGGTATTTTTTAATAATACCAATCCTTACACATCAATAGACAAGATAAGGCAAGGCAAACCGGGTCACAGAAAGTACACCGACATCCAAATCAATCCCACAGATTACAAAACAGTTACCCACCTCAGAACACTTTTGCAAAGCACAGAGCTGATCATGCATACCATGGGTCTAAACTGCATAGAATTATGTCTATTAAAATTCCCAAAGAGCAAGCACATCAAGGATATCCTTTTCTAAGCATAGGCAAACTGGTTCTATGCTATATCAACACTCATTCCCTATTGTAGATTCCAAAGCTAAGTATCTCCTCTCCTCTTATTTAGTTTCCAAGTATTTATAGCACATTTATCTACCCAGCTCTGTTATTAATAAATCTAGGTTAATTTACTATGTTGTTGGGTCCTTCTAAAAAGGCCCATGTGCCCTACAAATACAAAACAAGTCCTAGTTCTAGGCCAAGATGGTCTAGGGTTAGCCCAAGTGATGGCAAGTACCCTAAGGACCCAAAAGGTATCCTTTGGTGCCTACTTGAACCCTAGCAAACCCACAAAAATATACTTTTTTTTAATTTTTTTTTTAAAAATCACAATCCTAATTTGCTCTAAAGTGATTACTATTCACTTCTTTTGCCTAAAGTTGAACATTTTTACCTCATTTCACAAATAGAAGTGACCAAAAGAAATTTCTTTCCCAAGCTAACATTTTTTATTCTTGAAAGTTGTTGGATATTCTTTGAAGGTGAAGGTGATGGGAAAGAAAGAGTTGCACCTACAAGATACATCTATCAAAGGTGAGTTATCTTGTAAAACAATTTAATTTTCTTTGGATTTTTTTTCAAGTTTCTCCAAAAAGATTTATACATACTATAGGGTTAATAATACCATTTCTTTTGTTTTTCTTAAATTAACACAATGTAGAGTTGTAAATTTGTAAAAAAAAAACGTTTTCTTACTCATTAGTTCTAATTCAATTGCCCTATAGGGAGAGAGCTTGTTCAAATTTGATGCAACATCACCTCTTTGGTGACATACATCCATGATTGAGCAACTCCTTGGAGGTGTGAGTTATCATTGGAGTTGTCGCTAATGTGGGACTAAGTATGTGAGCTTGTATGATTGAGTGAAGGCTCACTATGACCAACCTAGAAATAGGAGTTTGTCCAAATCCAAATAAAAAGAGTTGCCAAAAGAAGAAATTGAGATATATAAAAGAACAAGAGGATACAAATGTTATAAGTAACAGAATAAAGGAAAGTGTACATCCTCTTTCCAAGAAAGGATCACATTCGAGTCACTTAATAATACTAGTTGGACTACATCATTTCATTACGCCATTGTCTTCATGAGAAGATGATACCCTCTATCTTTCCCATAAAAGAGGCCAATTGGAAAATGCCTTCATGAATGACATAAGGGAGGTTGCAAATGAGAGCATTGCCCATTGCATTTATAACAATAGGTTTCCCTTCAACCTTGTCAAATCACCATATTGGTGGGCTATGGTAACAACAATTGCCAATGGACCTATTGATTACATTAGTCCTAGGTATGAAACGGTGTACACCACCTTATTGGTCAAGGAAAAAGCTTCCACAGAGGCATCATTGAGGATAATCAAGGATACATGGTCTAAAACACGAGTGTCTATTGTTTCTAATGGATGGAAGAATTGCAATGTCATTGTACTGTCCTCTAAAAGGGCAATGTTCTTTAAGGCATCTAATTGTGAGGAGCAAGTGAAGGATGCAAACTTCATTGCCAACATCCTTGTACAATGTATTGAGAGGTGGACCCTACAAACATTGTCCATGTCATAATGGACAACACAAAAAATTCCAAGGCAACTAGTTCAACAACGGAGGCTACATATGGGCATATTTGTGCCATCCACTCTCTCAACATGATATTGCAAAAGATTGGCAAAGAGATTGAGAAGTCAAAGAAATCTACATGAATGCCAAGGAGATTCAAATGTTTGTCACAAATCATCACATGTCACAAGCCATATTCAAGACCACCTCCATTTCAAGTTGTTGAACATGTTAAATTTTCATTAGATTGGTCTCCCAACAATGTGTTTAATCAGTTAAGAATATTATTCGCCACTCAAGGTTATGATATTGCTGAAGATGGTTAATGATCTGCAATATGTATTTGATCTTCTAATCTGTACGTATATTTCTGAAGAATAAACTTTATGTGGAGAGCAAAAATCTCCAACATATTATGGCCCGACCAAATATAGAGATTGTACGATCTGATATAAGAATGAATTATCAAGTTGCTGGCTATATGATTATTGAGGTCACATTACAATCGAAGTCCTATCTCTTTAAATATGAAGCAATAGACTTATACATAAGTCGTGACTCATTCCAAGAACCACAACTATTACCGATTCATAATTGAATTGGTTTATACATGTAAACCGATTCAATTATAGTCGGTTAGAATTAAACCGAATCAATATGTATAATCGGTTATACATTCTTAACCAATTCAATATAATTAAACCAGTGTAATACATAATCGGTTATACATAATTAAATCAGATTCAAATCATAATTAAACCGATATAATCCATAATCGGTTATACATAGGAAACCGATCATTGTTAGTTCCCAAACTCGCCACGAGTTGTGCGAGTTATCCGAGTCGCCGAGTCGAGCAGACCTCACCGATTTTTTATGACTCGGCCCAAGTCATTGAATATGATATATAATTTCATATATATATAGTTGTAAAAGTATATAATTTCAAGATTTTGCCGAGTCATTGCCGAGTCGTTGCCGAGTGGTAGCCGAGTCACGAGTCGAGTTGGCCTTGCCGAGTCCGAGACGAGTCCGAGTCTGGGAACTTTGGACTGTAGTCACAATTCAGTATAAATGATATCGGCAAATGATAGAAATCAGATCTATGAATGAGACCATGATTACGCATAGTCTAGAGATAGAGTCATTAAGTATGTAAGGCCGATAGGCCATTCACATATTTAATTTCTATAGTCAGAAGGATAACTACCAAAGCTACAACATTAACAGAACATAATTTTATTTTTTAGTATGTTTAGGAAAAAAATTACATATCTACTATTTGTTAGTTTTAGGATCAAACTATAGCAAATAACAGATAGACAATTCAATGCACACAAAGAACACCTAACTACCTGTTGACATGTATTTTGTACACAATCATACACAGAATAAAATACCCAAAGGCATCTTATCCTCTCTTGAATAAAGTCGCTAACTGCTGAAGATATCGCAAGAAGGATCAGTTAGGATGACTCCAATGTTCTTTTTAGTAGGGTCTCTACGTGTGGATAAGCTCCAGTGGTATGATGTGATTTGCTGGAATCACAAGGGGACTTACATTTGATGATTGAACTTCTAATCTGCTTTGAATATTGCTGGAACACAGGATTTTCACTAGCTTTGACTTGAAAAAAGGAAAAAAGATGAGGGCGAAGAGAGGATCTAATCCTAATACTAAGAATGTAGGAGCAATGATTTGATTTTTGATGAAACTCTAACTAGGTCTTGTTTTGACATCAATGGACCATCTCCACAAGGCTAGTGCGATCTTCTAAGGGAAGCTTTATGATGTTCAAATCATCACCGCAGGCATAGACACCATCAAGTTGATGCATATCAATGAAGAAGCGACAAATTGAAATTGAGCTTAAGCTGAATGATTCCAGTTGACTACACAAGGCAAGTCTGCAATCAACAAACTGCTAGTAGCATGGATATACGAATTCTACCATCAATCAATCACATTTCTTCCATTCATCTAATCATCTAAAATCTAGGATTGAAGACTCAACAAGAAACCATGCATATTGCAAGAAACGACACACTTCACCATTACTTCAATGAAAATGGAGTTTGTTTACAATCAATGGCAACAATTTCTTGCCTTGTCCTCCTATTCTACTCTAATTGCTATTCTATCAACTTCTAACTACTCTCTATCTACTAACTGCTTTCTATTATTTCTAATTCTCTCACTATTCTAACTATTTCTAATTATTTTCAACTCTCTAACTATTGCTAAAAAATAGCCTTTACAAAATGAAATGCCAGGGCTTATATAGTGCCCACAATACAATTCGATGGCTTAGATCGATTCGAGATCAATGGCCAAGATTTAACAATGAAAACCCTAATTAGGGTTTGTTACAACCATTACATAACATTTAATGCTTGACCAATGATAAAATTGTATTGCTTGGACACATGTCCTCTCTAGAAAATTCCACCAATGGATAGACGGGGTAGGTACATAGGAGTTTGTGCCACCTTCCATGAGTTAGGTACATTGAATCTGGACATGCTGAGGTGGACCACACTGACTGGAGAAGTGATGACTAGGATGCCACCTCGTCTAACACTTGTAACTTGGTAAATATTCAACATGATATTGTTGAGAAGCTAGCTTTAATTAATTCTTCTGGAACTATCTGCTTCTTCAACGAACCCTTTGCTTTGACTTCTTGTGTCCTTGATTTGCAGGATGATGATGTACCTCGCCTTGAAACGCTGGATTGGAGGAGGCCGCCCTTGTCCTTGCTTGATCGTCCTTGAGGAGACCGTCCTTGATCTGGCTTGATTTTCCTTGAGAAGAACCTTCCAACTTGCAGATCCTTCGAGCTTGGAGTCGCCATCTTGATACCTACACAACATTTCAAAATTAGTAATATATTTTGCAACGTGGAAATATAGACTAGAAAGAGGATTTAAGTTTTAAATTAGGAAACCTCATGATAAATCTTTGAATTATCATTTCCTAAATTTACTAAGCCACTTGAGATTGAAAGTTGAAAATTCAAAATTGAGACTAGGAGAATCTCGCCATACCTCCACTTGGGAATTAACTCTAAGAAAAGATGCAAAATTAAGCAAGTTTGCTAGGCAAAATGTGGATCAAAGTCTTCAAAATGTGCTTCTTCTATCAACTTCACCACTTCTAGCCTTCAACGTCTTGAGGAAAATTCGCTCCACCACTAGCCTTCAACGTCTTGAAGAAAATTCGCTCCACCACTAGCCTTCAACTCGCACTCCCTCTTGGACCAGATTTCGCACTCCTTTATTGCTCCTTCAAAATCGCACTTGGACAAATGATTGAAAGATGGATTAACATGCTCAACACACCCCTCTTATATAGGCGCTCATCTTGATAATTGCCCCTAGGCCGACTTGGAAAATAGGCCCAAAAAACAAATAAAATTTAATAAAAGAAGGGGCCGACCTTGCAAAATAATACCCCAAGCGCTCCCTTTTTTTAAAATTTAATTTAATAATAATTAATTAAATGCCTTTGTAATTAAAAACTTCGATTTTTTAAAGGCTTTAAATTAATTATTGAAAGTCCACGCGCTAATGTTAAATGCTAACTTTAATTG
This sequence comes from Cryptomeria japonica, assembly GCF_030272615.1. NCBI lineage: Eukaryota > Viridiplantae > Streptophyta > Pinopsida > Cupressales > Cupressaceae > Cryptomeria > Cryptomeria japonica. The sequence goes on from NC_081412.1 coordinate 67,279,097, forward strand.
GATTTCAAATTTATCGATTTTTTCCTAGCATTTAATAAAATCTAAAGAATGTTTTAGCGCCAAATTTGGAAGAGGTAAGGACACAAACCTATCGCTCTGGTCCCTAACTAAGGGACAGGAGCGAATTTGATGTTTAGTCTTGATTCTCTTGCCTTTTATGTTCAAAACCTCCATCCTCACGTTGAGACTGGCATGTTTGCCAAAAAACTCGAGCTTGATCGTCTTGATTTGGTGGATGAATGCCCTCTAAGGTGGATATCGCCCTGGTCCCTTGGTGAGGGACAGGAGCGAACTTCATGCTCTGGCCAACTTTTGCTATCTCTCAAGCTTTACTCCTTGTTCATCACCTTGCAAATGATATCCTTGATCTTGCGAACCTTGACTTTGACGTGATCTTGAAGGAAAACGAATGATTTAATGAAAATCGCCCTGGTCCCTTGATGAGGGACAGGAGCGATATAGCTTCCTTGTTCAAATTGATAGTCTTTTGACGCTTGAAACCTTTGCATATCATCATCTTAAGACACCTTAGACCCTGTGCAACCATGTACAATCTTGACTTGGCATGAATTTTGAATGAATTGGCAAATATGGTGGATATCGCCCTGGTCCCTGACTGAGGGACAAGAGCGAACTTCAATGTCCTGGGCTCATGCTTGCTTTCATCAACTTGCCATTGCTTTCATCGTGTAAAATGAAGTCCCTTGGTCCCCTTTGGACACTTGAAACATGATCAACATTCAAAATCTAAGCTTTCATGAAGATTTCGCTCTGGTCCCTGCCTGAGGGACAGGAGCGAATTTGTACTTTCAAGCTCAACTACACTTTGCCAACTTCCAAATTTATCTTCAACGGTCTAGTTTCACCCTCCTTTCTTGCCTTCAAACTTAAAACTTGCTTGCTTTTGCCTGAATTTTACCTTATGAAGAATTTCGCTCTGGTCCCTGGGAGAGGGACGGGAGCTACAATGGATTTCGCCCTAGTCCCTGACTAAGGGACAGGAGCGATTTTGCATTTTGGTCTATTTTTCCTCATGTTTGTGCCTTCAAATTATATTCAACTGGTAAAAAGCACTTCCTTGGTTCTCCTCAAGTCGTCAAATCGTTCAAATCTTTCAAGGACAAGGAAATTTTGGATTTCAAGCTCCGGTCCTTCAATGAGGGACAGGAGCGATTTTTGCCCTCCAGGCCCAAATGCTTCACTTTTCACCATGAAATGTCTTTGCTAGGGAAGATATCATCCTGCCTCATGCTATGAATAAAAGTTAATGTCCAAACAAAGTCTAAAAATGTGCATATGAATAAAATCGCTCTGGTCCTTCAGTGAGGGACAGAAGCGAATTTGACCTTCTAGGCAAAAACTTCATCATTTCATTGTTTTTGATCAAGTCTGGATGCTCTATCATGCTCATTTCGTCCTTCACCATGCCTTTGATGTCTCAATTCGTCCAAACACGGTCAGGAATGGCTCAAATAAGTACTATCGCCCTGGTCCCTTGGTGAGGGACAGGAGCGCTTCGCCTTGGTCCTCCTGAGAGGGACAGGAGCGAAATTCGCTCTGGATCCTCAGTGAAGGACAGGAGCGAAATTTGACTTTTCGAACTCTCTATCAGGATAACTTTTATGGAATATAACATTTAAGTATAAGTGATATACTTTCAGGATGTTTGAGAGTGGTTTCGGACCTCCGGGAGTTATATTCCAAAATCTAGCTTTTTGAGGTTTTTCAGTTTCCAGACTTGGTCAAATTTCAGGATCATGACATTCAGACTTAGCCAAATTTTCAGGACATTCCAGACTTAGCCAAATTTTCAGGACATTCCAGACTTAGCCAAATTTCAGGATCAAGACATCACTCAAGCCGGACTTGCTTATCCATGTGATCACCTGGGCGACACTCAAAATGCAAAGGCTAACCAACAAAACCCTAAAAGACCAAAAAAAAAAAACCCTAAAAAGCAAAAAAGCAAGGGTCCCCATTTGCAATAGGGCGATGTGTGAAAACGTCACAACACTACCCTGGGAAAACCTCCCTCTTGGAGGTGAAAAACACAGCAACAAATCTAAGATCTTTATTAATCAATAATCAGAAGTAATTTACAATATGCTTCAGCACTTGAAGCAATCAGCAGAGAGATGAATCGCTGTAGAATGATTCCTTCACACAAGAGCAGTCCAAAAGAACTTATCTGCAATATAAGTGCATGCTGACACAAGAATGAGGTGCGCTGATTCTAAGGTGAAGTTCGCTTAGCCTTGAATGGAGTTTGCTCAGTCTTGAATGGAATTCGGTGACCTCCAAAGGATGTTCGCTGCCCCTGCAGTTAGTCAGTGATGTTCGCTGTCATCTAGATAAGGTTCACTGAGCTCTCAATGATGATTTCTGCCTTTACATAAGATTCGCTGATCACTGAAGGCAATCGCTGCACTCTGATGTAATTCGCTTGATGGCAGATAGAAAGTATTCACTAAATTGTATGTCTTAACAATGATGTTGGTATTACATATATGTGAGACTCTTGCCTTCCAATTTACCTTTGGTCGGCTTTACAATGTAAGAAATTTATTACAATACAAAACTTAAAGTTGGCGCCAAAACTGAAATAGCCCTCACATTAGAAGTGATTTTAATATGTGTCAGCTCCAACACGTTTTAATACAAGTTACATTCAATAGGTCTTGTCCTATCCACAAGTTACATTATATAGGTCTTGCCCTATCCACAAGTTACATTATATGGGTCCTGCCCTATTCACAAGTTACATTATATAGGTCTTGCCCAATATTCATAGCAAGCTATAATTACATGTAATCCGAACTTAGCTATAATTTCAACACTATTTGAATTTTTAATTTGTTTAATTTTTTACACCATGTTAGCTTGCCAAGACTCAATCTGCATCATATAAAATATCCTTAAGACAACTTCTCAAAATGCAAGAGCCATTCAAAACCATGGTCATCAACACTCAATCAAATATAGAGACGGCCCAAAAAGTCAAAATATTTATCCTAGATGATGAGAGGTGGATTGTGTGGAAAATGTTTTGAGTTTCACTCAGCCCATCATGAGTATGATTAGGTATGCTAATACGGACAAAACCGTTCAAAAACTAAGGAGCATAATACTAGCCAAGGAACATGACCCCATGGAAGCATTTTTCAAAAGCATGCAAAATATCATTGTTGACCTTTGGAACAAGAAGAGCACATTGTCATAACCCCTCTTTGGACATTGGATTATTGTGATTAGCTAAATACGATAATTAAAACATTTATTAATTAACATTGAATAAGATTGGAAAATCGTCTCATTTATGAGACTTCACGGTTTTCCTCTAAAGTGAGAGGGTTGTCATAAACCCACATCCTGGTGATTAATAATAGATTTTGTGATTCTTCATCATAATAATAAATTATCATTTATTATATAATTAATAATTGATGTTAATAATATTAATAGTAATATTAATCATTCATTGATATAAAAATAATATTAATATTATTATTTATTAATTTGTTATTTACGATTACTTACATAAGAGATGATATTTGGGGCCAACTACGTGGACAATTAGCTTTGAAGAAAAGATGACTAGTATCAGACATGGGATAATAAGGAAGACAACAAATTCACATGTCTTCTTTGATCTCAATGATCAGAAGTCAAACAGTGAAGTAATTATGCTCAAACCGATTACAGATGAAGACAAGAACAAATACAATGGTGACTTACGAAACAGTAATTAATCCACGATTCAGGGACAGCAATGATGGAACAGCATTTCCTAAGATACTATGACCAAGTAGCTTATGTGGTTAATGCCTAGACAATGCAGCGACTCATTACAAACATCAAAAGCATATGCAACGTAGGAAGAAAATAGTCCCGATAGACAATTCAGATGGCCGATAATATTTGTCACATGCACTATTTTCTTCCTACGTTGCATATGCTTTTGATGTTTGTAATGAGTCGCTGCAAAGAGACTTGGGATCCCAGGCACTGTTGTATGGGCAAGGGCAAGGTTCATTTGATTGAGGTGACATCTGAGTTGGGAGATGAGGAGGTACCTGACATTGATACTGAGGATCGTACAGAGGAGGTTGAACAGGGGCAACCACAGTTGGAGATAGACGCCCCTGAGCCTTTGGCGTCAGCCAAAGTGACTATTGCTACACTCTCCAGTTATCCCAGGTTTCACGCCTTTCGATTGAAAGGTACACTTAGGGGTCAGCGGGTTATGAGTTTGGTAGACACAGGCGCCACACACAATTTTATTGATCAGAAGTTAGTTGATAGGCGTGGGATACAGTTTGAGGAGTTTGGGGGGTTTGGAGTTAAGGTTGCAGATGGTGCAGTTTTGGGCTGTACTAAACGGATTCCACAGCTTAGTATTCAAATGGGGGATTATACTCTGACAGATGACTTTTATGTGCTTCCGTTAGAGGATTATGATGTGGTTTTGGGCATGCAGTGGTTACAGGGTATTGGGCGATACATTATTGATCACCATTGTATGTAGTTAGAGTTCCTTTCTGGAGGGAAGAAGACTATCTTGAGGGTAGCTTCAGACGGTGGACTTAAAGAGGTGTCTTCTCGCAGGATGGAGACTATTATTAGACATAATGATGTGATTTGGGCTACACATTGTTTTGTGAAGTCCAAAACACCTACACCTCAGGATAGCAGGGCATTTCATGTTGATATTCAGTCGGTGATGGACCGTCATGGGTGAGTCTTTGGTGACATACCTCCTGGTGTACCTCCAGATATAAGGTTTCAGCATGGGATAGAGATGGAGGATGGAGCTAAGCCAGTGATTACCACTCCGTATCGTCATCCTAGAGCCTACAAGGATGAGATTCAGAAGACTATTCACGAGTTGTTGGACATGGGTTTCATTCGTCCGAGCTCTAGCCCCTTTGCTTCTTCTGTAGTGCTTGTTAAGAAGAAGGATGGGACTCTGCAGATGTGTATAGATTACAGGGCCTTGAACAAGAAGACAATCAAGAACAGATACCCTATTCCACGCATTGATGAGTTGTTGGATGAGCTTCATGGAGCTATCTACTTCTCTAAGATTGATCTTCGTTCAGGTTACCATCAGATACGTGTATGAGAAGAGGATGTACACAAGACTGTCTTCCGTTGTCACTATGGGCACTATGAGTTCCTGGTAATGCCTTTTGGCCTCACCAATGCACCGGCCACCTTCCAGTCTTGTATGAACCATATCTTCAACAAGCAATTGAGGAAGTCGGTTCTATTGTTCTTTGACGACATTTTGATTTACAGTCGCACTTGGGAAGACCATCTCAGACATGTTGAGGAGGTACTTAGCATTATGGAGAGCCAGTCTCTATTTGCTAAGTTGTCCAAATGTGAGTTTGGACTTAGAGAGGTCTTATATTTGGGTCATGTGATCAGTGTTGATGGAGTGAAGGTGAATGAGGAGAAGATTCAGGCGATTCGGGATTGGCCCCGCCCTCGGAACATTACTGAGTTACGTGGGTTCCTTGGCCTATGTGCTTATTACAGGAGATTTGTGAGGGGTTTCTCTCAGTTGGCAGCACCCTTGCCAGACCTCACAAAGAAAGGGGCATTCAAATGGACAAAACAGGCACAGGGGGTCTTTGACAGACTCAGAGGTTATGAGCACTTGCCCAGTTTTGGCACTCCCTGACTTCTCGCAACCATTTGTTCTGGAGCGTGATGCTTCAGGTTTGGGCATAGGAGCGGTTTTGATGCAGAACAGACACCCCATTGCCTATGAGAGTAGGAAGCTGCGAGATAATGAGAGGTTGTACTCCACCTATGATAAGGAAATGTTGGCTATTATGCATGCCTTAGCCAAATTTAGACAGTATCTTGTTGGCAGCAAATTCGTGGTAAGATCAGACCACAACAGTCTAAAATATTTCCTAGATCAGAAAGAGCTCAATGATCGACAGCAAAAATGGGTGAGCAAGATTCAGGCTTATGATTTCGAGATCGAATTCATAAAGGGGAAGAATAATACTGTGGCTGATGCACTTTCTAGAAAACCCTCACTTGCTGCCCTATGTTCATTGAGCGAGATTTCAGCAGATTGGAAGGCTCAACTTTTAGTTGAGTATTCCAAAAATCAGCATGCTTGTGAGGTCATGGATGGATTGGTAGCGGATGATAGATACAGTGGGGTAGATGACATTATCTACTACAAGGGCAGGGTTTATCTTGTTCCTGGTTCACAGTTGAAGGAACAAATTTTGCATGCTTTTCATGATACTCCCACAGCAGGACATCCAGGGTATGTTAAGACTTACAGAGCGGTCCAGGAGAGATTCTTGTGGAAGGGTCTCAAAGATGACGTTTTGCGTCATGTCCGTGAGTGTATGACTTGTCAACAGAACAAGTCGGAGCATACCTACCCCGCTGGCTTGTTACAGCCCTTGCCTATACCGGAACAGAAGTGGGCAAGGATTTCTATGGATTTCATTACAGGTCTTCCTCGGGTTCAGGGGAAAGATTGTATCTATGTTGTAGTGGATAGATTAAAAAAATATGCCCACTTCTTTCCCATTGCAATTGATTTCTCAACATCTCAGGTGGCTGAGCTATTTTTCAGAGAGGTATTTAGACTCCATGGTCTTCCGAAGACCATAGTGAGTGACAGGGATAGTAGATTCATGAGTTCCTTTTAGTAGGAACTTTTCAGACTAGCAGGCACAGAGTTGACACCTAGTACTAGTTACCACCCTCAAACAGATGGACAGACCGAGATAGTCAATAAATGGATTGACGGATATTTGCGCAGCTACATGTCGGGGCAGCAGAAGGCATGGGTACGCAGGTTGTAATTGGGCGAGTATTGTTACAATACTACACACCACATGTCCATAGATATGACTCCTTTCAGAGCTCTTTATGGTTACGAGGCATTATCCTTCATTGATTTGGCTTTGAGTGACAGTAGAGTTCCTTTGGCTCAGGATTGGTTATAGGAGAACCAGGACATCATGAGATCTCTCAGGGAGAACTTACAGCATGCTCAGAATCAGCAAAAGATGTACACTAATCGGCATAGGACTGAGAGGGCATTTGAGGTGGGTGACATGGTTTTCCTACGCTTACAGCCATACCGACAGAGCACCCTTAAAGGGGGGGGAGCTGAGAAGCTCAAACTTCGTTTTTATGGGCCATATAGAGTTCTCAGGCGCGTTGGAGAGGTTGCTTATGAGGTTGAGTTACCACCTGGCAGTAAAATTCATAATGTGTTTAACGTATCATGCCTGAAAAAGGCCCTTGGACAGCATATTACAGTATCACCCGATTTGCCTCCCATGGATGAGGAAGGTAAATTGACTTTGGTTCCTGAGGAGATTCTTGAGGTGAGGGAACAGCGGCTGAGAAGCGGGGTGATTCAGGAGTATTTGGTACGTTGGAGGGATCTTCCCATAGAGGATGCCACTTGGGAGGGAGAGTCTATTTTGCAGCATCCAGCGTTGCAGTTGCTTGTGCGCAAGCATCTCCGAGAGGAGAGGACTGTCATGTCCCCTCTTTAGCTCTGTCTAGTAGAGACATGTGAGTCAGCTTATAATGGGGTCTTGTAGGCTGAGAGTGGTGGATAGAGACTCAGTAAGGATATTCAATGTTTGGGATTTGGTGTTCTGGCAGTAGTAGACCAATTTGGAGCAATTCCTTAATTTTAGGAGGCAGTTCCTACATTTGTGGAGGCTATTCCTACTATTAAGGAGGTTATGACAGTATCCAGGGTTGGGTTTCCATGAGACTATTCCTTGGTTTCAGTTTTAGAAGATTTGGGTATGTTTCCTAGTTTCTAGGAGCATCCCTAGATTTTAGGGATAAGATTGCCAGTGGATCCATGATTTCCGACTTCAGTCACAGATAGGTGACAGGTTCCGTTCCAAGCTTTTGGAGTCATTTGAGCCTTCTACAGCTATTTGGGTTATATTTTTAATATATTTAAATATTTCCTAAGTTAGCATTTAACTAATTAAATAAGGCTATGTTTATAGCCATTTTGGAGTAATAAGAGGTTTTTGGCTTCATCCGGATGCATGTGCCCATGTGTTATAGCTCGTTGGAAAGGTCTTGAACTTTTCTAAATGTTTCCCATTTGTCAGGGACCCTTTTGATGAACGGAATTCTTTTATATTTAAAAAGTGGCGTTTTCTCTATACTTGGCGACTAAAAATGAGAAATAAGACTTTATAAACCTAAGCGCACTTTTCATACACTTTTAGGGTTCAAGCTAAAGGGGAGGAGTTATAAGGAGATGGTAACCTAATTATCATCCATCTTTTACACATTTCATCTTTGATTTGGAGAATTTGCTCTGGAGAGCGATTCAGCATCTGGGACGAAAACCCCAGGGTCTTGCCTGTCTGGGATGTAGCCCCCAGCACAGTGATTATTTGGTTCTTGCATCCAGTTTTCAATGCCTTAGAGTTGGTACGACATCTTTTCTGGAGGATTCAGTGGACAAAGTTAGGGTTCAGCGTGGAGATTGGGGTTTCCAGCTTGGTGTCACCTAACAACCTGTTGTGTGTTGCACACGGACCCTGTCGCCGACAGGGTCCCCCTTCCTGTTTTTGAGCCTCTCGTTTTTGCCCTGTTGAGTTTCGCGCAGAGTGTCTCGCGTCTTTTCGAGCGAGTCTACGACTGGTCCATAAAGTGATGATGTCAAGAAAATGAGCCGATGAATCCATCAGACTAGTCTAGCCCTCGAGCACGAATGCCAAGAGTTTGTTCAAAATTTTGAAAATCGCCTTGGATAGGCATAAGGTGATGGAAATTGGCGAAGCCCGCCAAGCAAGAGCAGTGCGTCTAAAGGTCGCACGAGGACCAAAGTCGTCGTTTTTTGCACAAAGAGCTATGAAGTAGACTACATAAGGTTTGTCTCCGTGATGTTTGTGGGATTTGAGTAAAGGATGATTTTTCGCCTGCTGATAAAGGAGTGAATTTCCTGACCAAAGTGCCGAGGTTGCGAAACTTGCCCAAATGCCTTAGAATTCCGAAGCCTCCGAAATCCAAATTTGTAGAGTCTGGCGAAAACTAGTCTGAGTCCAAAATTTTACTTAAGTTTCCAAAATTGCCTTATGGGCCGAATTTTGGACCTAGAGGCCAAAAGGTTAAAATTTCGCAAGGTTTAAAAGTTGCAATCGCCCAGGGGGCCGAATTTCGGACCCTAGGGCGAAAATTTCAAAATTCGATGTTTCCCATTTGGTCCAAAAATAATGTAAAATGCTTTTAAGTGTTGCAAAAGGTAGCTCCAAATCCGAAAATCACTTAAAATGCCCAATTTCGGACCCTGGGGCGAAAACTAGAGAATGTGAAATAATGCGAAATGTTTCAAAAAGACCCTCAAGGTCCAAATATCACTTAAAATGTCCATTTTCGGACCCTGGGGGCGAAATTAAAAAACGTGAAAAGTTGCAAAGAGACCCTTTAGGTCCGAAAATCACTTAAGCATCCATTTTCGGACCCTAGGGTGAAATGTGAAAATGCGAAATTTTGCAAAATATGTTATAAGCTCCGAAAACACTTAAAGCGTCCATTTTCGGACCCTAGGGCGAAAATGTGAAAAGTCTCCAAAGTTGCAAAAAGCTCCTCTAGCTCCAAAATTCGCCTTAAGTCCTCAATTTCGAACCCTAGCTCCGAAATTTCAAAACATATCAAATTTGCAAAAGAGGTTATGAGGTCCGAAGTTGGTGCGAATTTGCCAAAGCGCGTTTAGGGTCCGAAGTTTTTACGAAATTGTTAAAAGTCCTAAAATATCTCCAAGGTTGCAAAGCATTCGAAAACTCCGAAATTTGCAAAGCGTGCTTAAGCTCCGAAGATGTTTGGAAAGGTTGCAAAATAGCATTAAGGGTCTGAAGTTTTTACTTGCAAATAGTGTGAGCGCTCCGAAAATTTCAGTTCGCCAAAAACCCAAGTGCTCCGAAATTCGCCAGAAGCCTGAAAATCGCGAAATGCTAAAGGCGATGCATGGTCTGAAGATCCCTCCTGTTCGCCAAAACGCAGAAACACAAAATTTGCAAGAGACGTTATTGGGTCCGAAGTTTGCCCTTGGGATTGAATAAAAGCCAAAATTAAATTTCGAAGGGCCTCCGCATTCGCCAAAAGGTCCGAAGTTGAAAGATGAAATCATTTGAAATTTTAAAGTCCTCCACTTCTCTGAAATCGCTGCGTACAGGACCAGATTTGGAAATTCAAAATTTGATAACCCCCCCTCAACGCTGCTACATTTCGTGCAAAGGAGACCACGTCAAATTTGAAAGGGAGACAGAGCCAATTTCGTGTAAATCGCATTCAAGAATCGTCCATTTGTCTTCACGCGGCAAAGTCGGGCAATCTATCGCCATCCACTCTCATCAGGATAAATGCCTAAATCGGCGGTAGAATCATCAAAGACATCCATTGCAGTCGGGACATCGCGAGCATCCAAATCAGATATCCCGCGCAAGGTTGAAAGGGAGAAGTACCAATATCAGAGAGGAGGATTGAGGGAGCCGAAAGTTCAAAGTGTCTGGGACAATATCGGTAATACCGACCTTGGCCATATTGACATTCAAGACTTCAGGAATCGGGTCTTCTCCCCTAACGCCTATGGCAAGCCTAGGCAGATGGTGGAAAGTGGCATCGCCCAAGCAGCAGGATTTCCTCCAGCAGTGCAGAACTATGAGTTGGTGGTAGAGGCCGCCCGGCACTATCAGCCAAATTCCAGACTGGTGCTCCTCAAGAACATGACCATCACCAACTTCACTCCTGAGGCCATTGGCGATGCATTTGACATCCCCTTTCCAAACAATCCCACAGCTACAACCATAGATGAAGCACAAGGGGCATATGATATGAATCCGACCCGATGCAAAGCACTGATCAACGAAGAATGGTACAAAGAGAAGAGGCTTTTGAGTGCCAGAATTGGGAAGAAGAGCCCACGAAGTGATTTTCATAATGAACATGGGGATTCTATCACATTACTCAGCCGAGTCATGGGACTACCTAAGTCCAACTACTTTGAAGAGTGGATGTTCTATTTTACAAAGCAGGTCTTCGCTGGGAAGTCTAAGTTTGACTGGGCCCAGATCATAAGCGACAACATCCACACTCAGCTGATTGAGCTGGAAACAAAGAAATACTTCACTATGACCTCTTATTTGGTCTACATGTTCGCCAAGAACCAGCCGCTACCAGGTTTGATAATGAAAGGAGAAATCGGAAATGGGCCTGGTTAGGTGAAGGTCTCTGATTGTTACCCGCAACTACACTACCAAGATATAGCTCAGAGGGAAAAGAGCAGCCCAGCTTATGCAGTTGGCCAGTATGAGCGCATCAATGACACCTTCACAATGCACCTGGTCAAGCTAATGCAGGGAGGATTACACATAAGGCTCTCAGAGCAAGCTACTATTCTAGTACAGAGGTATGGAGCCTGATTCATTCAGTTCCCAAGGTTCTCCTATATCTGAATAGCAGGCTTTGATGGTGCTCCTCTCTGACTTCCACGGTACCCAACCGACAAAGTAGTTCTTATGGAGGTCGCAAGGCAGTCACGCCCGGCCGGCATCCTACTCAGAGAAAGTAAGCAGGCTGGATTCACATTCCCCATGATCATAGGCAACCACGATGTCCACCTAAAGACCCCTACCCTAGCAAAGGAATCCCTTGCAGAGCTGGCCTCTTATGGCCTACAGGACCATTTTCCAAGAAAATATTTCGATGATGATAATCTGGCAAAAGGAGCCTATGGCAGGCGGTACAGAGCAAAGGAATCAGTTGAAGACTATTGGAAGAATTGCTCTGATGATTACGAGGTCCGCAGGCGGGAATATTCTAGACTGAGTGTGCAGCAAATGCGACTCTTTGAATACCGTCGAGTCCCAGATCAGCTCACAGACTCTAGGAATTGCCTCCAGGTCCGAGAATTTGAAGCAGTAAGGCATCTCTTGCCAGGTGTCAATTGGTCCCAAGACCCAATCACTGATTTCGAGGCAGTCATGGCAGCCCCAGCAAGGTACATAGATCAATGGTTACATCAGCAGATTGAAAGGCTAATCCATGAGGGAGTCCAGTTCACTTACCACTAATGGGCAGCCTCGATTCTCAGTCTTCCGAGGATGAAGTTACGTCCAGTGCACCCAGAGAAGAAATTGAGAAGCCTACGAAGAGAAAGAAGGCTAAGGCTTGCAGAGGAACTTAGACGTCCAAGAGAACAAGGAGGGAGAAGATTCCTGCAAGGAGACCAGAGGTCACTTCATCTTCAAAGGACCCCAGTTCATCCGACGATGTAGTAGAATTGGATTGTATACTTGCTCCGCCTTCCCAGAGCGACATCGATGCATTTGAAGCCAATGATCCTCCTGTGCCCGATGTACTAGAAGCTGAACTAAGGGCCATTGAACCAGCCAAGCTAGGCAACCGAACAGAGGAAGGAGAGATTCCATCTATTCAAGGGATCGAGATACATGAGTCCACCCAACAGAGCCGCCATGAGTTGCTGTCCCACAAAACAACCAAAGATGACTCTACTGTTGAAGGAGAGCAAAGGACAGAGGAGACTCGCGAGCCCGAAAGGACTGAAGAGCAACCATCACGCGAAGGCACCAGACAATTGTTCAATGAAGTGGGAGAAAATTCAACTGCAAGTAGGAACTTGGCACCTCTTCCACCCCTCTAGTGTCAGAACAGCTCCGAATCTGTGGTGAGTCAGCTGAGAACGCCAAAAAACAGAATGTAGACTTAAGCACATCATCAGCGCAGACAGTTCCTCAAGAGTGGTTGATTGCCAGAGCTCAGCACAAGGCCGCCACCAAATCCCCTATTGATCTGGAGGACATCTTCTCGCGCATAGATCAAGCGAAAGCTAAGGGGAAGAAAAAGCCTAAGGCATATTCTAGAGTGACCAAAGACGAGCAAAGGAACCGCACTCTTCACATTGCCGCCCCGCCTATAGACAAGCCAGCAGATCAGATCACACTAGCAGATTATAGCATCACAACTGTCCCCATTGGACGAGCCACTAAGGAGCAAGAAAAAGAAGAATTCAAAGACTCAGTGCAGAATATACTTAGGCAGCTTGAAGAGATAACAGCTGAAAAGAACATGTATCAGGCTCATGTTGAGCAGGCCGAAGGATACATCAATCAGCTCCTAAGGCCACTAAACAATGCTTCTGAATCCCATATTCCCCCGACAGCATTGGCGCAAAGGACCACAACAGAATTTGAAGGAGTACGGGACACCGCAAGGGCCGTCAAGGAATGGATTCGAAGTCTCAAGGCGAAGGGGGAGCTGATCCTTAAGGATGTAAAGGAAATGACCCACCATTGAGAAACCGTTTTGGTCAAATTGTACGAGATGAAGCGGGAATGCCTCATAATTCACGAAGCAGTTACTACAACTCTTCCCCTCATGAGAGCTCTTTTCTGGACCCATCCACAAATTCCTCCATTGTCTGACATTTTGGGCCCCCACGACATCAGCATTTTTAAAGAATGGTATTGGGCCATCAGCATGAAGAATGACACAAAGGCCACCATTAACAAAGAACAAGAGGCATGCAAGCAAATTCTGAGAAACACCAGGGACCTTGGTGGAGTAATCCTCCGGTCCATGGTTTTGGGTTGGCAAAACAATTTGTCCGATCCCGTAATCCATCCTGACTAGGAGGACAGATTAAAAATAGACAAGGTCGCCTACTCTACGGAGGACCTAGACTTTGCTAGTAAATAACACTCTGATATCTTGAGTTTTGAGGCTAATCGGTCCAGCTAGGGAGACGGTTTGAAGCACATAGATCATTATCTAGAGAGCATGCAGTACAAAATTCATCATCCCCCTATGCCTCCCTTCGGTCTGCTATTTCAATTATGCATCAGGTTCCAGGTGTATGTTCGCGAGGAACGCACAGCAGGTTGGGACCTTTGGCAAGAATATTTGCATGGAGAGGATCAATTCTTAGTAAAGACATATGAAACTGGAAAGGAAAAAGTGGTTTCTTAGAGTGCTTTTTTTTCCTTAAAGATCTTAAAGTGCAATTTTGCACCAAAAGGTGACATTTGACTTTTAGTCTACAAAATGTAAAACTTTATTGATACACCTTTTTGGATTAGTTCAAATTGATTTAATTATCCCTTTTTGGGTAGTTTTGCCCATTTTGGGGTGGTTATTGATATTTGCATCCCATTTATGGGTATGGGCAGCCATACTTTATGGATGAATCTGGGCCACTTCTTTAGATTAAATCTAGGCCATTCATCCTTTTTGAAGTCTATTTAAGGGACTGGTTTTCCCTTATTTTGTAAGAAGTTCTTGGATTGTTGCGAAAGCTCTGGAGAAATTTACAGGAATTAATGCAAAGACTAAGACTGTTTTCAAGTTTCCTTGTGAGTGCATGGTCTCGTTCTTCACTTAATTTAGAAATCTTTCCGTTATGTTTATTTCTTTTACATAGCATTTTCAAGCAAGCATCTGATAGAATCCTTGCAGTCCACACCATTAGGGAACGGTTGATTGCCTTTCTTTCTGCATGGTTAATCTGGACCTTTCATGCTTAGTTCGGTTATCAAACACATACTATAAATGTAAAAATTTTAATGTTATACTTGATAACATGAAAATCTTGTTTTTCCTTTGAAGATTGCACTGGGTTTATGCAAACATTGTGCTTAAGCAGCTGGTGATGTTCAATCTAGTTTCTTGGAGGTGTCTGTCTGCTTGACTGAATTTGCTATCTTAGTTAAAATTTACATTTCATGTCTCTCTCTTTTCCTATCCTTCCCTCCCTTTTCCCCCTTTTTATTCAGAAAATCTGCAGTCTCGTTAAAACAGTATCAAATTAACCGAAATCATTTGATAGAAAGATTATAAAAGTTCCAAGGAACTTATCTATAAATCACCCATTCAACGTAAGTCCCCCTTGTGTTTCCAGCATAAACACATCAAGCCACTGAAAAATCCCGCAGTCAAGACCTGACAAAAGAAACCTTGAGGTTGTCTCCTTTGATCAAACTTAGAAAACAGCATTAGAGACTTCCTTATCTCAAGAGAGAGTAGGATAATCAGTTGGTTATTCTATTCTGCGTTGGCCGTATGGAGTTTGCAGCAATGCGATTTCAGACACGTCAACACAACCGTACGGCCGTACTTTGCAGCCGTTTTTCTTCCCACGTGGAGCTTTGTAAGAGCTTTGGGTGTTTGCCATAGCCTCATTCTTGATTACAGTATTCACTCTTCATCCAGGTTGGACTCATTGCTTATTGTAATCTTCTTGGAATTGTTTGGAATCACTATCTGGATAATTATTTGATTTAAATAATCAGAAATCTGCTTGGTACGATTCTGATTTGGTTGTGTAGGAACATTTATTTCCTGTACTCTTTTCATGTACTTGTTCTTCAATTATTACTTGCTGAAAAACTATCAAAACATAAAAAGAATTCAACCTTCTGCAACTTCTATCTATTTCTGGAAGATTATAGTAATAAACAGGAAATTCAATTAAAATAATTTAAAAACTACAACAGATCAATGAAGGGATCCATCAGGGATCTTTCAATTTGTTTAGCTAAAGAAAAGATTAGCAAACCACTATTTTTGGCAATACCTAGCTTGCAACTACTATTTTAGGCAGAGACAAATTTTAATGATTGTTTGTTGGAGGCTCTTTTATTACAACTATGTAAGCTTGTTTGTTGTCATTCAGATTTATTTCATGGAGCACTTTCAATATATTAATCACATAATGAATTGTATGTGTTTTTTTGAGCAAAAATTAACTATATCAATTATAAATTAAATATCATATATCTATATCTATATATATCATGTCTTCAGATGTTTAGTGTTGTGGTAGAAAGACTCCATTGGTGAGGCAGCTACCAAGGTTCAAACCCCTGCTGGACCATTGAGCTCGCGGGCTTTTTGCCATTGCTGGTTCTTTGAGCTCGTGGGTTTGAACAAGTGAAGTGTGGGGAATGATGAACCCCCCGAAAATGGACAAAATAACAAAAAATTTCAACGTTGATTCCACATTGACTCTAATTCCATCTCAGATCAACCCTATTTCTAAGCAATTCAGTAATTTCACAAGTTTTTCTAGGGTTGTGCAAGTTCTTACAATGATTTTTTTCACTTTTTTTGCCATTTTGGGGGGGTTTTAACATGATTTAAATGCAAAAAACCATTGAAATTTGGGTCAGCAATTTTTTTTTGAATTGGGATTTTTTCGGGGAATAAATCGGCTGGCTCCAAGATTCAAGATTAATCAGGTATAATTGCGATTTTTTGCAGACTATTGCTTCCAATAATTTAAGTATTACTGTTTATATATATATATATATATATATATACAAAGTCACCATGTTCGCCGAATTTTCGGCTTCGAATTCGATATCTGATGAACTTGTAAAAACTGTATGAAATTCGCTAAAATTTGTTAAAAATTCGCTGGATAAGGCAGAGGTTTTTACCGTCAGCGGATGACCACTTCACTAATGCAGTCGGCAAGTATTGGGGCCGCGAAAGGGCCGCAAGTCGACAATCTGCCCGATTGTCGGTAGGGTTTGTAGCGGCGGAAGACAGGATATAATTTTGTAATCTTGCCCGATACAATGCGAACTAAAATGCCCGATAAGATTGACCCATAACGAAAACATTTTAGTATAATCTTGTTGCCCGATATAATATAAATGTTAACTAATATATTAACATTTCTTATAAAAAATTTCCAATTTAACATTAATATATTATAAATTAAATATTTTTAATTATTTATATTTAAAATTTGACAAATTAAAATTAAAATATATAAATATAATTAAACAAATTTAATATTGTTTATTATGATATTTTTTGGATATATTATTATATTTTATAAAAAATCAAATTTATATAAAGCAAATTTAATGGCGAATTTTTTTTTCGAATTTTTTCCTCTTGTCGAATTTCATCGTTGGCGAATTCGAACTCGAACACGAACGCGGTGACTTAGTATATATATATATATATAACTTTGAGGCTCTCAGTGAAGAGAAATATAAAGATTATCAATTGTAATTTTCACTTTGTATTGACATTTGAAAGATCAAAGAATAATGAGTAATGAATTTGCAAGTTATGAGATAATTTGTTTATTGGCAATTATAAATATTACTGTGTTTTTACAATTTTTTACACTATTAAAATTATATATTATAGTTATATTCAGTATTTCTATTAATATATATAAAACATGTACCTGTACCCAAGAAAGCGGACCTGAACCGTGAACCCATAACCATACCAACTGACAACTTAGTTAATTTATGCTTGACTTGTATGCATTTATTTAATTAGCCTACATTTAAATTAGGAATATCGTTTTTCCTTTACACAAATATAAACTGCATTCCAATCTATAAATTTGACATGCATTCCAATCTATAAATTTAACAAATAACCAGATATTACTACCATGGCATTCCATCACTTTGTGAGCTGCCTCTCCTTATTTCACTGAAATTCTGATTTTACACTCAAATCAGTTGGGTGTGGTTTAAGATTTAAACAGGCATCTATCCCAAGTTTGGGAAGTATTATATGATATATCAGTGTATTCATTTCGAGATTCTAAAAAGGTTTAAACCCCTTTTGATTGTCTTCCAATGATCTCAAAATTGAAATATATAATATTTGAATATAAAAAATTAAAAATATAAATAGAGCACTTACAAATTCCACATTAACTAAACACCGAATTGGGAAAAGGGTTGTCCTGAATAGCATGTAAAAGTTACAAAGTCTACTAGAGCTGTCTAAATTGAAAAATGAAAATCTCTTAGTACCTTGAAGTTGATGAAATGCCTTTGACAATGTCCTGAGAACTTTGACTTTATTTTCTCTTGGGAAGGCAACTCCATTATAACCAAGGTTCACAGACAAGTCCAGGTCGCTTCCAGATGTAAACAAATCCATTGTATATGAACCAAAGGCCCTTGCAGATACACCAGTATGATTATAGCTACCTCCTGAAAGCATAAAAGGCTCCCTTTGAGTGCAATTTACACATATACAGCAGAGAAATACAACTAATAAAACATAACAAATGGAATCCAGATGAGTACCATAATCCTTGTCATTGAGCATTCTGCACACTTAGTGTCATATTGCTTTGAATGTTAAAAGATTAAATACAAAGGAAATCATGTGGCCGAAAATTTTTCAAGGGAAATGCAACCAAATGACATAACTATGAAAAGAAACCAAAAGATGGAAATGGGTGTTAAAAAGTAAATGATTTTATCTTTAAAAAAAAGCATATAACCAATATAAGAGAGAAAGAAGGTTCTCTCATTGCAACTGTTTTGAATAGGGGAACTAAATGATGCTCAAAGATTTCAGTGTCAATATACATATATATATCTTTAAATGAAACAGAACACACTCCTAATGCTCCTGACCTTCCAGAAAACTAGCCCAAACATAGCAACAGGACAGAAAAGGTCAAAATAAATATGGATCAAGTATGAGATGACCCCATTGTTTGAACTTTCAAGGTTGATTCTGGACCATTTCTTGGAACTATTTCATTTTTATCAAAAAAGAACCATAAATAGAGTCATTCCTCCTCAAAAAAATTGTTTGTTCTTATGAATGGTTACTTAAGCCTTTTGGTGCCACCTAAAAACGACAGCCTTTTTTTTAATGTTAACACATTAAAATGAGAGAGAAGATGGGAGACATTAACCGAAAAGTACAAAAAGGGAATGTTGTAGAATATTCTTCATTTGCTAAATATAATTACAATTACAAAACACAACTTGCAATTTTGGAGGATTTGGGCTCTAGAAACCCAATCTTGGATGCTATACTTGCATATTTAGCTTTGCCAATTTCAAGACATATTACAAAAAAATCCCTAATCCAAGTGGTGTTCCAAGTTGATCACTTGAAAAGACTTAGTTTAGTGAGGTTAGTGCCATGTCAACTCAAAACTTGAAAAACAAAAACTCTACTTTACACAAACAAATATACCTAAAGTTGATAGACTAATTAAATTAATCAATACTGAATCCAATATGCTCAAGCTCAACTATCCAATCGTATCATATCAAAAAAAATTTAAAAAATTAAAATCTCCAAAATAATAAATTTCTGAACACATAAAGGCCCATAAAACAGGAGCCAAATTGGATCTTCTTGTTAACTTCAGAAGTATTGCATTACCACGAATATTTTGGTTCGCAAACTTGTCAACAAAAGCAATCAGTGATTTCCGTGCTTCATAATCTTCCCAACTTGGCAGAAGCATGGAATAGACTTCATCAAGCAAATTTCCAAGGGAAAGAAGTTTTTTGGGAATGATTCCAAATTTTTTAGCTTCCTCCAACTCCAGTTGTTCCGCCCGTTGCCGAATAGCTGCAATAAGTGCACCAAATTAGATAAGATCAAGTCAAATCCAAGCTGTAAGTGTGAGGAAAACATAATATAAAAGGGAATCAGGGAAATTCTAAAACTTACCATAAGTAGCAAGACTGACGTCTTCCTGTGTTTGACTGGTTGAGTTCAGTGACAAATCCATATGTGAAGAGCTATAACATAGAAAAACAAGATATTTAACAAAGTCGCCATTCTTTTGAATATGAAGTTTTACAATAAAGTTGTTATGTAAAGCCCAGTTTTGCTATGATCCTCTACTCGAAAAAAAATTAAAAATTCAATACCATTGAAGGAAATAAAATTACGCATATGTAAGGGACATGACTGGAAACAGGTCATTTATATTTCCCCAAGGCCTATATATATTTAGTTACCTTTTGACAATGCTATATAGTGTTTCTGCTGAAATGTGTTTCCCCAATAGTCATTAGGCCATTCCTATTGACATTACTAATGTTAATGCTAAGTTCATTAAAAACCACAGACTTGTCCACAAGCACCCACAAATTTGAATTTGCACCATAAATGTGTAAAAATCAAGGGCTTTGGACTATATCTTTCAGGACAGAGCACGACTTTTGTCTTCCAATTTGAAGTATCATGACACCTTCTGATGTTCTTAGCATACCAAATTTATCGTGCTATTGATTAAGTATAATTGCTCAACAAGGCCTTCACCAAGGGAATTTATGGCACCTCTCCAATTGCAGCACCAACAAACAGTCCATACCATGCCTTCAATTTCAACAATAATCAAAACAAGGCTACATGCTGAAAGCAACTCATGCAGCCTTTAGGAAAATTGAATATTTATTTGCTGCAAGTGATTCCCCTGTTGCTGTAGGTTAAAGAGACAGCATATCCATATAGGTATTGATAGAAAAATATCACGTGCAAGCCCCAGCAGGCATACACAACAGAAAATCAGTTTGTAGGCAAGCAAATGCCTCAAAAATCAACCCAAATTAACAGAGATTGACCCAAGAAAGAATAGCTTCAGATTAAATGATCCCTTCATCTCATTGACTGAAAATGAAATTTTGTTACATACAATAATAAGGATTAAGCAAACAACAAAACATAAATTGTGTTAACTGTACAGAAGATCAAAACACGATTGAGTATAGGATTGGCAGCCTCCTCCTTATCTGACTCACACAGCCTTACACCTCTTCCTCTTTGACTCTCTCTGCTTTCTGCCCATCCTTTGTCTCTACCTGTTCTCTCTATTTGCCTATTTTGTTCCCTATCTTCCAGGCTTCTACCTTAACTAAATCTCTCCCAATCTCTTTCCAAAATCTCATCTAAAGTGTAAAAGTGCCATACATTGCCATCATAAATGCCAAACTCCTCCATCTCAAGCTCAAAAATCCCGCCTAAATCTCTCACTTATTTCTTTTCTGAGCTGCTGTGCATTTATGCCAGAGGAAATTGGGTGGAACATCCCTCTCAAAACAAACAATCAGCAAGGTTTTTAAAGTTTAAAAAAGGGTTGCAAGAAAAGGTGAGACGAGTGTTGGTTGTGTGAGATTTTGCCAAGATCAAGGGCACAATGAAAAGCACACAAAAGAAAAACAATACTTTGACAAGAACAAACTGTATCCTCATCAATATGCAAAAGTGATCAACTGGATTAACCAATACAATGAATATGGGTCTGCTTATATAGGCAAGGCCAAATGGATATGTAAGCACACAATCATGAAATGTGGCTCAATGAGAAACAAGGGTAGGTAAGAAAAACTAGGGGTAGGTAGTGTTGATGTGTATTTTGTACACGACCAAACACAGAATAAAATACCCAGAGGTATCTTATCCTCTCTTGAGTAAAGTTACCGAATGCTGAAGATATCGCAAAGAAGGATCAATCGGTGAAACTTCAAGGTTCTTTTATGTAGGTTCTCTACTCGTGGATGAGCACCAGTGGTTGTTGTGTTTACTGTTTTTCAAGGGGCCTTATGTACTTTCAGAGAAAGCTTGTTCATGTGACTACTTTTCAAATGAGGGAACAGGATTTTCCTAACGCTAACTGGTTTTCAAAAAAGATCAAAAGATAAAGGATTCAAGGAAGAGATGCTTAAACTAACCCTAAGAATGACTTAATGAGGACTAGTCTTGATAAGATTCTACCAATTTCAGTATCACCAAAGGATTACAACTCCACTGGAATTGGTGCGATCTTCTAAGGGGATTCAACGATTTTCAAATCACCAAGGAGATAGATAAAATCAATGAAATACATATCAATACTTCTAATGATGATTGAACTCTTAATCAATCTCAAGGTTTCCAGTTGACCACACAAGGCGTTCTTACAATCAGTAAGGAGCTAGTGGTTTGGAATGTGAGTCTTATCAAAGATCAAGCACAACATTCGTCCTTCAAACTTAAAACTTAAATGCTATTTCTACTAAGAGTGATTCAAGAAGATAAACAACCATGAAAATAGCCACGAGGATTGCAATAAAACACCATAACTTCAATATTTTATTTCTCATAGCCAAATAAAACAACAATTGTTCAAATTTCTCTCTTCACACCTTATTTCTCTGTTGCTGATATTAAACTTATTTCTCTCTAACTCTCTAACTTTTTTTCTAACCCCTTAAAATGAAATGAGTGAGGGCTTATATAGCATTCTCAAATACAATGAATGGCCTAGATCAAAAGAAGATCAATGGCTGAGATTCTGACACCTAAACCCTAATTAGGGTTTGTTACAAAAAAGTCCCCATTTAGATAAACATTATCAATCCATAGCCAATAAAAATTGGCACAAATAACGAGGAGACATAGACCAATAGGAATTAAGCAGCCACATCATTTTATAATAACTTTTCATCTAAAACTTTGTTCCCTTTTCTATGCTCTTTTCTAGCATATTCAATGAATCTGGACGTAATCTTCTCAATCTCAGCAATAGGAATCTCAGGAAGATTCTTCATTCGTTCTTCCAAGTGAAGGACTTGATCAAAAGCTGTGAGAAGGGTCGCCTCCCATCCAGGTTCAAGCTCTTTTGTTTTCTCGATTAGGAACATAGTAGCATGCATCTGATTTCGCTGCTCTTCGATGACTGTGTTCTCCTCTTTGCAAAAGATGATCCTGATCTTGTCTTCCAATTTCTCGTTCTTCTGATCCTCCTTGATGAGAGCCTGTCGAGTAGTGGATCCACTGGTACTGGGGGTCGTCATTTGATACCTACACAAAAGCTTAAAGTTAGGGTTTGAGCATAATACCTTAAGGTATGGGATTCAAGTCTTTTCAAGGAATTAACTATATATTAACTTGAAAATAATGTGATAAATCCTAGAATTATGAATTTTCAAATTAATATTAATTGTGAATTGAAATCTGATCGTACAAGACTTAGAATTTCAAAGGGTTGCTATGAAAAAATCAAACTAAATCTTGAATAAACTTTCAAAATCTGATTATACATACCTCTTCCTTGATTTTTTAGCTATCAACCTTTGAAAAATGAATAAAGGAAAATGAGAATTTGCTGGACAAAGATGTTTGATCTGAATTTTAGACTCCTCCTTTGGATGAATTAACCTCCAATCAGCCTTCAAGCCTCCTTCAAAATGTGGAAATTCGCCTTCAATCAGCTTCTCAATCAGAAATTCGCCTTCAACTAGTCTTCAAATATCTTCCAAAATCTGGAAATTATCTTTCAATCTGCTCAATTTCGCCTTCTTAATCAGAAATTCGCTTTCAATTAACCTTCAAGATCTGGAAATTTGCCTTTAACTAGTAAGAAATTCGCCTTATAGGTCTGCTCTTCAAGTTCGCATGAGAGAAAGTGAATGAATGATTTAAAATTTCAAAAGAACACCTTCCCTTTATAGGGCGCTCACCCTATTTTGCCTCTAGGCCGACTTTGTAAAGGCTTAAATAAAATAAAATAAAACTCCTCTATAAGCATGGCCGACTTGTTTGTAAAGGGAAAATAATAAATTTTGAGTGCTCAAGTGTGATTTTTAAATTTTCTTAAATTAATTTCAAAGCTTAGGTGAATTCTTCATGTATTTCAAGGCTTAGAAAAATTAATTGATCCATTTATAAGTGCCTCAATTTATGCGAATTTGTCTTAGTCTCCCAAATGTGCTTAATTGGCAACTTTAATGGAAAAATATAGGCTAGCTTAGCGAATGCTAAAGCTTGATCAAGGTTTGATGAATTTTCATTCTCCTTAGGCACTAGAATGTTCATAGTTTAGGTCTCTCCAAGGAGGCTTGTTTGAACTTTTTATCTAAGTTTTCTTCACTTCATTAATCAAAATCCTTACAACCCAGATTTGCCATCACTCCATGTTCTTGTCATCATGATTTTGCAATTTGCTTTTGAAAAGGTGAATAATAGGTGTCCTCAAGGATTTCGCCCTAGACCCTCTGGAAGGGTCAGGAGCGATTTTCTTGATTAGGCCTTAAATACCCCATTTTTCTCTCCAAAATCCTCCAAAAGGTGAATATACGCTTGTTTTGGCTTAACAAAACCTAGGATTTCAACTTTTTAGCCTTTCACATGGATAAATCAGGTGAGAATGGGAATTTCGCTCTGGACCCTTTGGAAGGGTCAGGAGCGAAATTCACCCTTTAGGTCACAACTCACCTTTGTTTGATCAACAACCTTCTCTAAGGCAATCTCCAGGGTCTATTCTCAACTTGGCAATCTCAACTTGACAGTATTGTTTTGATCCTCACAAGGCCAAAAGGTCAAATTTGCTCAAAACCTAGCCAGGGACAGGACCCATCCAGAATTTCGCTCTGGACCCTTTGGAAGGGTCAGGAGCGAAATTCCAATTTTAGCTCAAAATATGCATCTTTAATGGTCAAGAGTCTATCTCAGGCAATCCAAATGGTATCTCTCACCCTTGTTTAGGCCTGACTTCACTCAAATCTTGAGGAAAAAGGTGGTTTTAGGGTTTTTCGCTTTGGACCCTTTGGAAGGGTCAAGAGCGAATTTCTTGTTTGTAGCTCATTTCCTCATCATTTCATCTTGAATTCACCTCACAAGGCAAGGAAACATCTCTCTTCTCTCATTCAATCCAATTTTGACTTGATTTTGCAAGGAGAAAAAGGTGATTGAAGAATTTTTGCCGTGGACCCTTTGGAAGGGTTAGGAGTGAATATCTTCCTCTTAGCCCAAAATCATCATTTTGGAGACAACAATCAACTCAAAGGCAATCTCAAGGGCATCTTTCACCTTAGACTAGGCATGGTTTCGCACAAATTTGAAAGGAATATGTAGATTTTAGGATTTTCGCTCTGGACCCTTTGGAAGGGTTAGGAGCGAAAATCTTGTTTTAGGGTTATTTCTCCATCCTTTCAACTTCAAATCACCTCCAAGACTTAGAACACCTTGCCTCACTCCACTCTAGGCCATAAAAATCAAAATTTTACCTTGCCTTGCAGAGAAAATAGGTGGAATTGGGATTTTCGCTCTGGACACTTTGGAAGGGTCAGGAGCGAAAATCTTGACTTGAGCTTACTCCTTCATCATTTGTCCTCAATCAACTTCAACAGGGCAAGAACACCTCTCCTCACACTCATCCACACCATAAAGAGTCAAAGTTGACTTGATTTTGTAAGGAAAATAAGGTGATTTTAAGATTTTCGCTCTGGACCCTTTGGAAGGGTCAGGAGCGAAAATCTTGTTTTGGTTCCATTCCTTTAGTTTCAATGATTTCTAGCAACTTGTAGTCACTCTTAGGGACATCTCCTTCTTGATTTTACCTTAGCCCAAACTTGATCTAGCACAAAGTTGATAGCAAAGAGAGGTTTTGAGAAAATTCGCTCTGGACCCTTTGGAAGGGTCAGGAGCGAAAATCTCATCTTTGACCAAAAATCATCATTCTCTCAACTTGAAACTTCATTGCAAGGTAGAATCTCATCTTTCTTCGCCCTAGGAACAAGGTTTTAAGCCTAAGAAAGGTCAAAAAGTAGGCTTGTAAGGAATTTCCCTCTGGACCCTTTGGAAGGGTCAAGAGCGAAATTTCCTTTCTTGGCTAAAATCCTTCATTTTCATAGCTACCAAACATTCTCAAAGGCAAGGTCATGTTCATTCTCCTTCTCCTCATGCCTTGGACATCAAATTTTCGCCAAATAAAGGAGGAAATGCATCCTAGGGAGATTTTTGCTCTGGACCCTTTGGATGGGTCAGGAGCGAAAATCAAGATTTGGGCTAAATTCTTCATTTCTCCAATTCAAAACAACCTCAAGAGGCAAAGGCATGCTATCTCGCTTCCATCCACACCATAAGAAACCAAGGATTTGACCTCCTCCAATGAAAAATAAGTGTTTTTAGGAATTTCGCTCTGGACCCTTTGGAAGGGTCAAGAGCGAAATTCATCTTTTGGTCCAAAATCCTTCACATTTCAATGCTTCCAAACATTTCCAAAGGCTACAAGAGTCCATCCTTCCTTTCAAGATACCCTACAAATCAAAATTTAGTCAAACTAGGGAGGAAATGAGCTTTAAGAGGATTTTCACTCTGGACCCTTTGGAAGGGTCAGGAGCGAAAATCTCATTCTAGGCTTGATCACTCACTTTTCCAACTTCAAACCACATCACAAAGCAAACTTAGATCATTTTCCACCTAAGGACAAGGTTTCAAGCTCAAACAAGGTAGCAAATGAAGTTTATGATGAATTTCGGTCTGGACCCTTTGGAAGGGTCAGGAGCAAAATTCTCCTTTAGGCCAAAATCTTGCTCTTCAAAATCAACCAATTCCATCTCAAGGCAAGAACATACCAATTCATCCTCAAACATGCCCTAGAAACCAACACCTAGCCAAAATTGGGAAGGAAATGTGGGCTACAAAGATTTTCGCTCTGGACCCTTTGGAAGGGTCAGGAGCAAAAATCAAGATTTGAGCTTGACTATTGACCTTTTCAACTCCAATTCTCTTTGGGAGGCAAACACAGACCCTTCCTCATGCATCTCCATCAAGATCCTAACTTTAGTCAAGGGAAAAATGTGTGTTTTCAATAATTTCGCTCTGGACCCTTTGGAAGGGTCAGGAGCGAAATTCATCTTCTTGACTAAAATCCTTCATTTTTCAATCTTGATAAGGCTAGAACATTCAAAAGTACCTTCAACCATGCCTTAGGAACTAGAAACTTGGCCTTGATAAGTGAGAATTTGAGGTCTTCAAGGATTTTTGCTCTGGACCCTTTGGAAGGGTTAGGAGCGAAATCCCTATTTTGGGCTAGTTTCTCACCTTGGTTCATCTCATTTTCTTCCCAATTTGATCAAATCATCTTCCTCCTTTCATAATCAAGAGAATTCCTCATTCAACTTGGTCTAAGCAAGGTCCAACTAGGTTTTCAGAGCCAAAAGAAGGTAAGAAAGGAAGATTTCGCTCTGGACCCTTTGGAAGGGTCAGGAGCGAAAATCTCCTCCCAGGCTGGCTTTCATCATTTCAAAGTCTAAAAACTCTTCTTCAAGGTGAAACATGTATTAACTTTCCCAATTATGCCTCAAAAGTCAACAACCTTGATCATATCTTTTCAAAACTCCTTCAATCATCATCAAGTGCATTTGTTCATCAGTTTCTGAAATCGCCACTTCCATCTCTCTCTGACCATCGACTCTGCTCAATCGACTCGGACCTGGAGGAAATCGGGACTTTGACAAGAAAGCTATTAATCCAAACCTATCCTGAATTTGAGACCTATCCACCCTTTCGATCCACCTATCCATCTTCACTTCTCCTGAAAGGAAAAGATCCACTAAGGCAAACCTAGGGCTCAAGGCAGACGACTAAGGACTTCCCAAGACCAGGCTGGACTCAACTTGAAAGAGACCCTAAGACGAGCTCTCAGAGAGAAACCCTAATCTACCCAGCCCAGGCGACCACTCACTTCACTCCAAAACCCAGCAAGCAAAGAGAAAACCTAACCAAGAAAAGCAAAAACCCTAAGAAAAAGAAGGGGTCCCCATTCTAATGGGGCGATGTGTGAAATGGTCACAACAGGTAGGAGAAATAATATAATATTCCACAAGAGGTGGATCACCCACCGAATGTGGAATGTAACAGCAAGATAAAACCACAAAAGGTGGAATTTCTCCTACAAGCATCATCCCTATGTGCACACTTCCCTAAGTGTCTCATATTCAAACTACGATGAGATGCACTATCCTAAGTTAACTTAAGTAGAGTGTAATTATATCCTATAAGAATAAATAATTACACCAACACCCCCCCTTAAGTGCAACTTAGGAGAATGAAAACTCAAGTCAACAATGCAAGATGGGTCCCGGCTACTAGGCCATGATAGGTACCCATGTACAATATGCAAATGCAAGCAAACCTATGCAATGCAATCTCTCACAAACGGAGAAAGGGAGAAAACCCAGTGGGAAAAAACTCCCCCCCAAAAGAGAGATAAATGTACAAAGAGACTCTCAAAGAAGAAGGACAAAACCTCATAGAGGAAAAAGCCCACCCATAAGAGAGGAAGGAGAAGTCAGCTGACCCCCCCTGATGAAACATCATGCAACCTGCTCCGTTGTAGGACAATACTACAAATCAATGACCTGCTCCTGAATTAGCTCTCGAATGTAGTGCATATGAATGTCGATGTGTTTGGTCCGCTGATACTAAACCAGGTTCTTCAAGATTGCAATAGCACTCTGATTGTTACAATGCAAAACTATCGGTCGTGGAGTGGACAACCCAAACTCAATGCGAATATGCTGAAGCCAAATAGTCTCAGTTGTTGCATTAACAACCCCTCGATACTCAGCCTCAGTCG
The DNA here is from genome assembly GCF_030272615.1 of Cryptomeria japonica. Classification (NCBI taxonomy): domain Eukaryota; kingdom Viridiplantae; phylum Streptophyta; class Pinopsida; order Cupressales; family Cupressaceae; genus Cryptomeria; species Cryptomeria japonica. The sequence goes on from NC_081412.1 coordinate 67,307,283, forward strand.
AAGAGAGAGCAATAGCATGTTGCTTCTTCCTCTGCCAACAAATGGGGCCCGAACCAAGGTGGAAACTGTAACCAGAAGTAGACTTACGATCATCAAGATCACCAGCCCAATCGGAGTCTGTGTATCCAACCAAGTGAAATCATGTGCCTGTTGCATAATGAATCCCATAATGACGTGTACTTTGGATGTAGTGTAGGATGTGTTTGGCGGCTTTCCAATGAAGCTCATGTGGCTCCTGCATGAAACGGGAAACCATGCCAACCGCAAATGAAATGTCAAGGCGTGTGTGAGTCAAGTAGATGAGACTACCCACAAGTTGACAATACACTGTGGCATCAACTCGTAGAGAAGAGCACTGAGCCTCAAGCTTGACTCCTAAAAGAAAGGGAGTCGATGCAGGCTTACAATCAGCCATATGAAAGCGTGCAAGTAAATCAAGAGCATACTTGGGCTGCAAAAGTATAATCCCGGAAGGTGACTGTGAAATCTCTATCACGAGAAAGTAGTGCAAAAGACCCGAGTCAGTCATAGCAAATTTGTCATGCAAAGCAGATTTGACAATGCTAATGATGGATGAGGTGCTCTCTATAATGATCAAATCATCAACATAGAGCACAAGTATCAAGTGTGAATCATCCTGTCGCAAAATGTGGACATTCGGATCGGAATGACACCTGGTGAACCCTGCTGAGAGAAGGAAGGAATCCATCTCGGCGTACCAAGCCCTAGGGGTCTGCTTAAGGCCATCGAGAGATTTCCTCAGTCGGCAAACCAATGAAGAATCCTGGATGAAACCTTGTGGCTACTCCATATATATCTCCTCATCAAGATCCCCATGAAGAAAAGTACTCTTCACATCCATCTAATGGACAGCCCAACCATGAGCTGCAGCAATAGCAAGTGTCGAGTGAATGGAGTTCATCTTGGCTACGGGTGCAAAGGTCTCAATATAGTCAACACCTGGAACTTGTGAGAAACCTTTCACAAGAAGTCGAGCCTTATACTTATCCACACTAGCATCCGCTGCAAACTTGGTCCGATAAATCCACTTACATCGAACCATCTTTCTCCCCTTAGGGAGAGGGACTAACCCCCAAGTGTTGTTCCTCATCAACGAACTATACTCTTCCTTGATAGCTTGGTCCCACTAGGGAACCCCTGATGTTTCCTAAAATGTCTGTGGATCGGAAGCGGTAGCAATGTATGCATGTGGAAGGTCCTGATGTTGTGATCAAATCCTCCGTGTATCTGAAGGATCTCCAACAAGAGAACTCGCTGACTCAAGTGTTTGTCAAGCCCAACAAGGTCTAGGTGGAGGTGGAGGACGAGGCTCCTCAACTACTAGTGGACCCTGCAGAGGTGTAACCCTGCAAGTCGGAGTTGAAGTAGTCTCATCATCTGAATCACTCTCATCACTATCCACAATGGAGGAAGGTAGAGGAGGAAGTGAGGCTAAGCTAGGAGAGCTTTCCTCAAAATGAACACTCCTCTCAATAAACACCTCATGTGTCTCTGGATCCATCAATCGATATGCCTTAACACCCTCAGGATATCCAATAAAAACACAAGGCCTACTCTGAGGTTCCAATGCCTTGCATTTCTGCGGAGGAATGTGAGCCCATGCTGGACACCCAAAGACTCTAAAATGTCTCATAATCGGTTTCCTACCAGCCCAAGCCGCAAAAGGAGTAATACCCGTCAAAGCTTTGTGAGGAACCCGATTTTAGATGTGTGTAGCACAACTGATAGCCTCTGCCCAAAAGGCGGGATCAAGGGAACGTGCATGTATCATACAGCTAGCCATTTCTTTGAGAGTTCTATTCTTGCATTCTGCAACTCCATTTTGTTGTGGAGTGTAGGCAACTAAATGCTGAAGATCAATCCCCTCAAATGTACAAAAATCCTCAAGTCTTTTGTTCACATATTCCCTTCCATTATCTGTGCGAAGAATCTTGACCACTTTCCCTGATTGCTTCTCCACATGAGCCTTGATGTCTAGAAATCTATCAAACACTTCACTCTTATGAACAAGAAAATAGACCCAAGTGAAGTGCGAGTAGTCATCAATGAAGGTGAGGACATAACCGGGCCCTACTAAATGAAGGTGATGGAAATGGACCTGCTACATCGCTGTGAACAAGTTGAAGAACTTCCAAAGCTCTCCAAGTTTTCCCCTTATTAAACTTCTCCTCGAGATGCTTGCCCATGGAACATCCTGAACATACACCCTCTGAAAAACTGATTCGAGGTAGACCTGTGACCATGTCTTTAGTGCTAAGCTACTAAAGATAGCGGTAGTTGAGATGCCCAAACCGCTCACGCCATAGCTTACTTTCTGAAGTTGAATGCGTAAGCAAGGCCCTAGAAGGAGAACTTGGCACAAAGTGGGAGAATGAATAAAGCCTTGAGTTGTCATTGACTTGTCCCACTGCTACCAAGGCATCATTATCAAGTTCTTTTACCACAACTGAATCAAGTGTAAACTCAACCTTTTTCCCATTCCCATAGTGAGTGATTTGGTAGATAGAGAGAAGATTGGTAGACAAGTTAGGAACATAAAGAACATTCTCAAATGTTCCATCATCCATGGCAACCGAACCTTTCCCTTCAACCTCAACTTGTGTATCATCACCTATGTAAATGTGAGGTACCTTTGATGGCTCCAATGAAGAAAATTGCTCCTTTGTAGAACCCATGTGATAAGAGGCACCCGAGTCAAGTATCCACTGCTGTGAAGAACCTGTTTTAGCCACAAATGCTTGCCCTTTTCCCTTAGATTGTGAGGAAGTAGAAGGCGATGATTCCTTTTTGTTGTAGGCAGATGGCAAATTGATATTGTTCTTCTCAAGGAGATGTGTCAACTCATCAACTTGCTTGGTGTGGCATCGATGCTCATCATGACCATACTTCTTGCAATAAGCAAAAGTTGGTTTATCCTTCTTAGGTGGATTCCCCTTCTTGGAAGAGGATGAAAAATCGCCTTGTCATGGAGAGGATGATTGTCCTTTTTCCTGTTGTGGCTTTGACTTAGATTGCTTCTTCTTCTTATTGGAATCTTTGCCTTGACTCCCTTGACTCCTTTGATTAGCCACCAAAGCCTTGGACTTTGAAGACTTGAGAACCCCCATGTTCAACAACTTAGATTGTTCCAACATCAACATTTTTGTGAAAGCATCAAATGAAGGCATAGCGTAGGAACTCCCCACTGTCAAGCGATAGGTTTGGAAGCTAGAAACAAATGCTGCATATTCAGGTGAAAGCTTGTCCAACAAGTTGAATATCAACTGAGCATCCTTTTTGTCAATTCCAAAATCCTTAAGATTTGCTCTTAGCTAATTTGCTTTGGTGACATAATCTTGGATTGTATCAAAACTCTTGGAATCCAAGTTGGTGATCTCATTGTCAATCTTGTAGCCTCTGATTTCACCAACTTGACCATACAATTTCTAAAAGATATCCCAAGCCTCTTTGATTGTAGAACACTTCTCAATGTGAAAGATGAGGTCATCTGATACATACTTGCACAAAGTTCCAAGAGCCAAGCAATTTTTAGTGAGCCATTCTAATTGAGCATTAGGATCAGCCTTAGGATCTGTCGGTGCTGCTATTGTTCCATCTATGTAATGCATGAGTCTTTTTTCCATTAGTTTGCTCCATGCTTTAATTTTCCAAGATGCATAGTTATGTGGAATTAAAGGTGGAAATTTAGGACTCATAGCAACAACAAAGAAAGAGCACAAGGAAAGAGAGGCACAATCACACAAGACACCCCCCCAAATTCACTCAATCAAAGAACCCCCCCCCCCAAATGATGATTTGGCACTTTATACTTAGTGTGTGTACAATGGGCCACTTGCAATAAATGGCAAAGTGGACTTCTGATTTCAACTTTACAACTGCCTCAAAGAGGTCAAAGGAGACTCAAATTGATAATGCAAGAGATCTAAACTAAGATCCAAGCAAATTACAAGTACCAAGTAGGCCAAAAAAAGACCAATTTCTGAAAGTACAATATCCACTCAAAATCTCTGCAAATTGATGACAGATTATGAAAGTAGACGAAAAAAAAAGCACTTTCAAAAAAACAGCACCTGAAAAGGAGGTCATATGGGCCCAAACGAAGCCTTTAAAGTTGCAAAATTGAGGATTGGACAGGTACTGCTGAGAGAATCTGAAAATTCTAAACAACCTGTTCACCAAAATCAGAAAATAACCACACCACTGCGGAGAGCACGAAAAATTAGCCCAAATCAAAAAAAATTGCACCCAAAAAGGAGCAAAATTGAGCCAGTTATGGGCCTCCAAAGTTGACCCAAAAAAATCAAACTACTCAATGGAGGGGTCCAAAATTTTCAAAAAAAGATGACGTCAGCAATCTGTGAGCCTAAATTTGACAATTGTATGGTCGTCGTCAAAACTTCACCTCCCTGCCTGATTGGATGTTCGTACGGTATCGACTTGACACGTGTCACAGTCTCATAATTTTTAATACTATACGGAAATGCTAACGAGGCGGGTAAGGTCAGATGACGTTTCAGTACACGTAGTGCGCTGAGGTGGCGTACGATTGATGACTGGGCAACTGAGTCAACCTGCTGACTGGGCAGGGTCTACGTGGGTGGCGAGGTCCCGCGTGGTAGAGGTGGCCCGACAAGAAGGTTGCAACGACGGCTCAACCGAAAAGCGGGGGTCGCCGACAGTCGGGAGGCGGTCGTTGTGCCGGAGTGTCGTCGGAAGCGGAGGCCACGGGCGGTGTAGGCCGACGTCGACAAGAGTAAGGCAGGCAACAGTCCGGACGATCGCCAGCAGGTGGCGAGATATCGGAAAGCGACGGTCGCTGGAGTGTGCAACGTATGCCTGACGGAGAAGGCCGATAGAAGGATAGCACCCGACGACGGGTACGGCCTTGCAAATTCTGTGGACACGGCCAGTACGGGGGTGGGGTCAACGTACCCCCCCTATAACAAAAAAAAAAAAAATTTGAATTTTTTTTTTAATACAAAATATTTTCTGCGAAATATTTGAAATAAAAATTGCAGAAAATAATTTATTTATTTTTTTTAAATTTCAAAAAATCCGTACCATACAGCCTAATAAGCTGATTTTTTTCAAGCCCGAAAATCAACTTCCTCCAAAATAGGTCGAGTTTATACTCGATTTTTATGGAAACAGCCTCCTAGACGCAATGGTGAGGTCGAAAACGCTCTGGGATGCCTCCAAAATGCACAGTACCTTAGATCCGAAATTAGAAGTCTTCCAAGATGTCTCCCAAAACCAATCAATGAAGCCCCAATGGCTCTGATACCATGTGAGATTTTGCCAAGATCAAGGGCACAATGAAAAGCACACAAAAGAGAGACAATAGTTTGACAAGAACAAACTGTATTTTCATCAATATGCAAAAGTGATCAGCTGGATTAACCAATACAATGAATATGGGTCTGCTTATATAGGCAAAGCCGAATGGATATGTGAGCACACAATCATGACATGTGGCTCAATGAGAAACAAGGGTAGGTAAGAAAAAGTAGGGGTAGGTAGGAGAAATAATATAATAGTCCACAAGAGGTGGATCACCCACCGAATGTGGAATGTAACAGCAAGATAAGACCACAAAAGGTGGAATTTCTCCTACAAGCATCATCCCTATGTGCACACTTCCCTAAGTGTCTCATATCCAAACTACGATGAGATGCATTATCCTAAGTTAACTTAAGTAAAGTGTAATTATATCCTATAAGAATAAATAATTACACCAACAGTTGGAAATAGGGAAGGCTCCCCCTATCTATCTAATACTAAAACTAAAATAGGATGGAACAGCAGTCTTTCTTCTTTTTTCAAGAAAGTCAATATCCTTTTCTCTTCACAGAAAAGTGATAGCAATTTAACATAAAACAGCAATAACAACTTTTTGAAATGAAATGAGAGAAAGGAAATGAAGTTTCCTGAAAGTTCAAAGACTTCCCTCACTTCCTTCGGGACGGAACAGCAATATCAAGCTCAAAGTCTTGACTATGTGAAGTCCTATCTACCATTTTCTATTCTAATGATATCAAGAACAAATTATGACAGCACAAAGTCTAAAATAACTTATTTCTTTCTACACAAGACAACAAGAACTAGTGTGAGCTTAAAATTTCACAGTTATTTCTTATTATTAAATCTACTTCTAATCTCTCTCAAGAACAAGTGTAAGCACAAAGTCTTACAGCTTTTCTCAATAGAACTTCTATTTTAACTAAATTAATCTCCAATACTTGCAGCACAAAGTCTGAAAATCAAATTTGATTAAGCCCTTTAAGAAACACTTGCAAGAAAGGTAATGTTGAACATAAACCCAAGAATATAGCACAAAGTCTCAATACTTGAGTAATTTTCTTCTATTTCTTTCAATTCTTCAATTTACACATAAAAGTTCAAAGTCTTCTTTGCTGCAAATTTGGCAGAGTTTTTGCTTGTTTTCCAAAAGATAAAGATTACAATAGACCCCCTCAAGTATTTATAGGAGAGGAGTCTTGAGAAAAAGGTGGGAGGATCCTAACTAACTTGAGAAATTCTCTCAACCACCAAGACTTATTCTATAACTAACTATGACTTATTCAAAGTTACAAGTCCTATTCTAAATTGACTTTTTACTCGTCTACTTGTAATTACAAAAGTGCAAGTAACGACTTGACTTGCAATTTACAAAATGTTTTTACAATTAAACATGTCAAAAAAAAAACTACAACTAAAAGATTACAATTCTGAAAAAAATGCAACTAAGTGTTGAAAAACACTTAGGTTGCAACATGTGAAGACATGAATCCTTCGAACTTCTAGATGGTCGTTCGTAGCTCAGCAGGATTCGGCTCGTGGGTGTTCTTGGCAACAATCATGGTCTTAATAATGGGATCATGGCATTGAAGAAGCATAAAGTTGTTCTTCTCCAAAGTGGACTGGATTTCATGCAAGAAGATTTGATGTTTCATCAAAACTTGAATTGAGGCAGCTGAAAATTGCTCACTCCTCCACTCATGAATCTTCATTTGTAGATCTGCGAGTACTTCTTCTGGTATCAACTCCCCATTTTGACCCATGATATTGCAAGAGGCTTTCTCACAGTGAGAAACAACACCTTAGAATACTTCAACTCGCACTCTCGTTGCGTCATCAATCTCTTCAATGAGGGATTTGAGAACGAGGGCTTTGTTCTCTAGAAGCTCTTCAAATTCCAGATACATGACCCTTGAAGGAATAATGGCATGCTCCTGAAGAACACTCAACTGTTGTCGAGGCATCTTGCGCCAAACCGTTAAGCTACCTTCAACCCTTTCCAAGTTCTGTTTGAAAGTCTCGGAGGTATGATTCAATTTTTCTTCAATGGTCTCCAACTTAACCATCATTTGGAATGTCTTTTAACACTTGCACACACAGATCATGAAGTTGATCCACCCAAGAGTCTAATGCTTGTACCTTCTGAGCAACTCTTTCAACTCCCCGAATTGATTCTTGTGAACCGGAAGAAGTTGAAAGATTACTCCCTTCACCAACAGATTTTATGATTTTATGAACAACTGCAACAAGTTGCCTATTCTCCTCTTCTAGCTTGTCTTTCTTCGCTAGAAGTTCATCATATCGTTGTACCAGTGAAGCTACAGATTGTTGGGCATCATGCTTGACCACTTCATGCGTTTGTTTACCCAATTCTATCCTTGTAACCCTGTAATCAGCAGCTTGCATTTCCACGTGTGGCTTATTTACAAGGGGCTCAACAATTTCCACCACTTTCATCTTGTTGTTGTCAACTGTTACCCTTGAGATCGTCTTGGCTCTCTTAGCAACCTTGGCCATAGATTGCTTGAGCTGCTGATAATCAAAGACATCGGGAGAAATTTCCTGCTTCTTCCTCTTGGGAGTGAAAGAACTAAGCCATGGAGGTAAAACGACTAGTTCTCCTTCAGTAGCAGCTGAAAGCAAAGGAGAAGCAGTTTTTGTTTGAACAGCCATGCTCACCCTAGGGGAAATATCTGTCTGGATGGCAACCATGGTTTGCTCGGTAACCAAAGGGCATGAAGATTGTTTCATAAACTCTTCAAAGCCGGAAGTAGAGGTATCAATCTCTGACAAATGAATGCATGCAGAGTATCCTCGAAGATTTCCAGCAAACTCTCTTGTTGATGATCAAGAGGTGGCTCAACTGCAGAAATGAGAACGGCATTCTGAAGAGACTCATCCACTACTATGTCAGGAGGAGATAGAGGCAGCTCCATGGAAACTAAGGAGGGAATCTCATGAGGTGACTCCGAAGCCAGTGACATTGGAGCATCATCTGATTGTTGTCCTTCCTCCGGATCATCAGGATCAATCACATAAAGGTGAATCTGGGACATTTCTTTCCCACGAACTGTCGCCTCCTCATGAGGAAGCACTATTGCCCGACTAACCCGCAATTTGATCCTTGTGCCTGAAGATGATGCACCTTCCTTGTTGTCAATCTGAATATCAGACTTACGTCCAAGAGGCCCCATAGAATCTTCTTTTCCAACCTTGATCTTGATGAGTCTAACACCATTACCTTTGAGCCAAGTGTTGGTGTTAGCTAGGATAGGCTGAAATCTCTCAAGAAGGGAAGTGCATTCTTTATGTGACCACTGGATTAAAGGAAGTGGGGCTTCATCAACTCTTCGTGAGACATACTCCGGATCGAGTACATTCCCATCATCAATCATCCCTTGCGGAATGTCCACCAGGTTCAAATCAATAACCTGCTCAAGGGTGAGTCTGCAGTAGTCCATCTTGAGAACCTCCTTTTTTGTACGGAGATCCACCCAGATATCCTCAATGCGATGCACATGTATGAAGGACTTTTTGATCCTTTCCAACATACCTCGGTAGTCAAAATTTGCCCTTGACTTAAACCTTTTGAGTTTAATCTCCTACATCTCGGTCTCCATAACTTTGGCTTTGGTGGATGTGATAAAGGAGTACCGACCAATCTTCAATGGGTTAGTTGTAGAAATCCCCATCCCAACCTTATGTTTGACAGATTGATGTGCATGAACAGCCATGATCTGTCTTCCCAACTCCATAAGAATAATCTTATCAGTTGAGTATCTGGGAAGCATGTATGGCTGCCCACTGTAGCATCCGACTCTCATATAAGTGAAAGTCGGGAATTGAAGGAACAAGCAACCATACTCATTCACTCTTTCCGGTGCTTCATCTAACACCCTTTTGTTCTTTAGAGTCTTGTCAAACTAGCACATGAAGTAACCAAAGAATGCATCTTGAACCCTCCTAAAATGTAATTTGTTGGGTCTCAAGAGCAGCTGATCATAGTATTCCCACACAGGTATAAGCGAACAATCACCCTTAGTAGAAAGACCAGCGAAATGTCTAAGTGATGTTGCCAAATACACTAAGTATGAGCTCATATAGAATGTCATGGTAGTAGGGACTACTGCAAGTTGTTCACACAAAGCGTCACTGATAATCTCTCCCCATGATATATGATGGGACTGCCATATGAACATGATAAATTCATACATCCAGGGCTCAAAAACATTAGAATGCTTAAGACCCAACATCCTGCTGAGGAGAGTAATGATGTCTCCAATTTCCCACTTTAAGTCACAACGGTACAACTTAGCCCACCTTGTGAAAGCGGCTCGCGACTCATGAATCCATTGGTTAATGTGGCATTTGCAGTCCTTTTCCCTCTTGACATAGTACTCAGCTGCACTATCCTTTGAAATCTCCATATACACAGGTGTTGATGGTATTCTGAAGACTTTCTCAATAGTATTTGCATCAAGGCAGATTATTGCCTCACCATCATCATTTCTAATGGTTCTCGTCTCCTTGTCGAAATGGTGAGCACAAGCGAGAACAAATTCAGATTCTACGGCAGCCACTGGAAAACAAGATGCATGATGAATGTGGCTGTCCAACAACCGCTGCATATTACTATCCTGCAGATCCTCCACCCTTTTGATGAATTCTGACATGTCAACATGCCCTATTTTCGTATCCTTGATATGATCCAAAGGAGAGGAAACTTGTGAAGGGGAAACTTCAATCTAGTACTTGTCATATTTATACTTCATCTTCTTTGGAATGGAAGATGATGGTAAATCTAACATTGAAGAACAACCCGGTATGCTTGCTTAACCAAGATGCCTCTTCAAGAGATGAAACAATCTTTGGAAGGAAGAATCAATCTCTTAAATAGAAATAGACACCAAAAAACCTTGCCATGTTTTTTCCAAACTCGGATTTGAAGAATAAACAGCAAAATGTGTTGCAAAATGCAAGTAGAATGAGTCAAATCTTCAAAGAAATACCACGTAGGAGAAGAACAATGCCAAACGCCTAATCATGGAGTGAAATCGTGGCAACCAAACCCCAAATCATGGCATGCAAAAACGTCTTTGAAGAGGTAAAACGCAGTTTAAGGAAGCATGAAACGGCTACCAAATCAATGACAACGTGTTGCCAAACTCACAAAAAACCGCCTTGCTATTGTAAAGTATATTCAATTTCTATTGAAGAACAAGTTAAAAAATAGTAATGCTATGTGATTGCAATTTATTATTTTTGTGTCTAACAATTCTGATTTATTTATGTGCAGACTGTGGGAGAGAGATCATTAAAATATTTTCTATGTCTTCTCCAAATGAATTCAGTTGGTATATATATCATTTAGGCAACTGGTCAATAGGTGTATTGACCGCTCATGCCTTTTAGGCATGACCGATCAATGCACCCATTGATCGGTGCCTTTTCAATATACGTTTGTTTTATCTCTTAACAAATGCTATAATGGATCGGTTCACATATAACCCCGATAATCATATTGCATATCATAATTAGGATCGGTGCCTTAATGCACCCGATAACCAAAGGCGCATTGTATATTTGAATCGGTGCTTTAATAACAACAGCATTTAGTTAAGTTCGATACACATTGCAATATAATTAAGTTCGATACACATTATTGAACTGTAGTTACATCAAGGCATTACTAATGATATCGGCATCGTAGTATGCTGTCATTGATAGCATAGTATGATATCGATATGATTAGTATGGATATCAATACTCAATATCGATGTATGAATTATTATCAACAATGCGATAAGTATTGTCAGCATGATTTAAATAGTATGAATAACAGCATATATAAGTATGGTTTTACTTATCTTGCAGGAGCTATAATGGATTAACACTCCCTCTTAGCTCTGGAAGATAGGTAACCTGCATCACATTTCTCTTTCATAACAAAGACAATGTCAGTCATCAAAATCTATATCATGTGAAATATCATCAAAACATATGATATGAAAAATAAAAGAACATCACCTGAGCATGTTTATAAAGTATCACCTAAGCATGTGATACAAATATTTATCAAGATATCACCTAAACATGTGATATCTGTATTGCCTAAACATGCAATACTTTTAAGGATAATCCATATGAGAAGTGTTAAGTTCTTATCATATCCAAGTTGTGATAAGTGCAATAACATTTTATAAATGTTTCTCACAACACAGTCATGAGACATCCATGACTTTACCAGAGATCCAACATGATCACTGGTTGAGATATCACCTAAGCACATGATATCAGTATTGCCTAAACATGCAATACAAGGATAACCATATGAAAAGTGTTTAAATTCTCATCATATCCAGGTTGTGATAAGTGCAATAACATTTTATAAATGTTTTATCACAACGCAGTCATAGCACATCCATGACTTACCAGAGATCCAACATGATCGCTAGTTTGACTACCATAAGATCGTCACCTTATGATGTCTACATACAAGTGTTTAGTATCTGAGAGATCGTCACCTCTTAGATATGAACACAGGTGGCAAAGAAAAACCAAAGATTGTCCAAACATGACAAAGAAGTTTACACATTAAACATCTTAAATGTATGTAAGTATAGATTACAAAGCAGATTACCTTTCTATCATACCTAAGCCCTTTCTGAAGTGATCAACCTTCACTCTGGAAAGAGGTTTGGTCAGAATATCTGCAGTCTGATCTCCTGTACACACATATTCTAATTTAATCACATTCCTGTCAACCATATCTTGCACATAATGGTATGGAATCTCAATATGTTTGGACCTGTCATGAAATACTAGATTTACAGAGAGTTTTATGCAGCTTTGATTATCACACTGAATAACTGTAGGTTTCATAGGTTCACCAAACAATCCCACAAGCAACTTCCTAAGCCATACTGCCTCTCGAGCAGCCATGGAAGCTGCAATATATTCAGCCTCAGTGGAACTCTGAGCTACTGAAGATTGTTTTCTGCTGATCCAGGATATCATGACTGAACCTAGACTGAAGCAGCACCCTGAAGTGCTCTTTCTGTCAATCACACTACCAGCCCAATCTGAATCTGTAAATCCATGTAGGTCTATGTCAATTTTCTCATATTTAAGACCAAGCTTTAGAGTACCTTGTAAGTTTCTCATTACATGTTTTACTGCAACCAGGTGTATCTCCTTAGGTTCACACATGAGCTGACTTAGAGTATTAACAGCATAACAAATATCTGGGCTTGTATTTACCAGATACATCAGGGACCCAATCATCTACCTATATTGAGTAGGGTCAGTGGGTTTTGACTCTGCTGCTGCTTCTTTAAGTTTATGGAAGTTGGTTTCCATAGGAGAGGTCATCGGCCTGCAGTTTAGCATTCTGAATCTCGTCAATATGTCCAAGGTGTACTTCCTTTGGTTCAGTATAATATTATCACAATTCTGCCATACTTCCAATCCTAGGAAGTAATGAAGAAACCCCGAGTTCTTCATATCAAATTCTGTGGATAGATCTTTCTTGCATTGATCTATTAGGTGATCATTTCCTGTGATTAATAAGTCATCAACATATAAAATCAATATTAGCATATCTCCTTTATTTCTTTTGAGGTAGAGATTAGGATCTGCATCATTCTTAGAGAAACCTAGTTTTGAGAGATAGGTGTCAATTCTTTCATACCAGGCCCTGGGAGCCTGTTTGAGCCCATAGAGAGCTTTCTTGAGTCTACACACATGAGACTCTGCATCATGAATTTCAAATCCTTCAGGTTGCTCTAAGTAGACTTGTTCTGAGATCTCGCCATTTAGAAATGTTGTTTTTACATCCATCTGATGTACCTTCCACCCCTTTGCTGCTGCAATGGCTAGTACAGCTCTTACTGATGTATACCTGGCAACAGGTGCAAATGTCTCTTCATAATCTATTCCTTCCTTCTGTGAAAACCCTCTAGCTACAAATCTAGCCTTGTGCTTTTCAATACTACCATCTGCAGCATGCTTGATTTTAAACAACCATTTAGAAGACACAACAGATATCTTGGTTGGCCTAGGAACAATCTCCCAAACATCATTCTTCATAATGGACTGATATTCTTCAGACATGGCATCTTTCCATACTTGATGTTTGAGTGCATCTGATACATTGTTTGGTTCAGCTTTAGAGAGATCATTCATAAGGGCAACATAGTTGGTGAACCTTTTAGGCCTCTTGCTTTCCCTGAAGGTTCCTGAAGGAGCAACGAACTTCTGAGCTTCTGCTACAGTTTTGGTGGCCCATAGTGGTCTTTTCTTGAGTTTTTCTATAGGAGGGTTTTGTCTTTCACCTACAGTTTCCTCAAGATACTCCCTCTGAAGCTCAGAAGTAGGCTCTTCTATTAGGTTAGGAGTAGGATTATAGATTTCAAGTTCTATTGTATTTTGGGCCCTTTTGAAGGCTAAATCTTCTTCGAAGATTACATCCCTACTGAGTTCAATATTTTTCTGCCCTTGCACATAGATTTTGTAAGCTTTAGAAGTTTCACTATATCCTACAAGTATTCCCCTTTTTCTAGACGGCTCTAGTTTTAGTCTTTTCTCTTTAGGTACATGTATATAGACAGGACACCCAAATATCCTAAGGTGGCTGATATCTGGCTTTGTTTTGGTAAAGACTTCCTTAGGAGTTTTATCTTCAAGGTGAGAATGTGGACATCTATTTTGTATGTACACAGCAGTGCTAGTTGCTTCTGCCCAAAGATTCAAGTTTAGATTTTAATCTAGTATCATAGCTTTGGCAGCTTCTACTATGGTCCTATTTTTTCTTTCAGCTACTCCATTTTGTTGAAGGTTATAAGGTATTGTTAACTCCCTCTTAATCCCAGAATTTTTACAAAAATCTTTAAATAGTTCTGATGTGTATTCCCCCCAATTGTCAGTTCTTAGGGTTTTAATTTTGTTTTCTGAGAGGTTTTCTGTTAAAGTTTTAAACTCTTTAAATCTACTTAGGATCTCTTCTGATTCTTTACATTTCAGAAAGTAGATCCAAGTCTTCCTAGAGTAGTCATCAACAAAAATTACATGGTACAAGAATCCCCCTAGAGAGGGTACGGACGTAGGTCCACATACATCAAAATGAACTAATTCCAAAACTTTGCTAGTTTTCCTAGTACTATTCTAAAATGTACTTTTGGTATTCTTACCTGTTGACGTGTATTCTGTACACTATCAAACACAGAATAAAATACCTAAGGGTACCTTATCCTCTCTTGAGTAAAGCCTCTGAATGCTGAAGATATCACGAAAAGGATCAATCAGGGTGACTTCAAGGTTCTTCACTGTAGGATCTCTACGTGTGGATAAGCACCAGTGGTATGATGTGATTTGCTGGAATCACAAGGGGACTTACACTTGATGACTGAACATCTGATTTGCCTTGAATATTGCTGGAACTCAGGATTTCACTAGCTTTGATTTGAAAAAAAGGAAAAAAGACGAGGGCGAGGAGAGGATCTAATCCTAATACTAAGAATGTAGGAGCAATGAATGATCTTTGATGAAATTCTAACTAAATCTTGTTTTGACATCGCAGGACCATCTCCACAAGGTTAGTGCGATCTTCGAAGGAAAGCTTTATGATGTTCAAATCATCACTACAGGCATAGACACCATCAGGCTGATGCATATCAATGAAGAAGCGACAATTGAAGTTAAGCTTAAGCTGAATGATTCCAGTTGACTACACAAGGCAAGTCTGCAATCAACAAACTGCTAGTAGTATGGATATACGAATTTCACCATCAATCAAGCACATTTCTTCCACTCATCTAATAACATGAAATCAAATATGAGAAGTATAGAGACCATGCAAATTGTTGAATCGACCCATAAATTTCACCATTTCTTCAATGAAGCTTTACAAGCCTTTTACAACAACATCTTGGCAACAATCTTTGCCTTCTCTCTCTACTCTACTCTAATTACTATTCTATCAACTGGCTAATCACCTTCTAACTACTCTCTATCTATCTTCTCTCTAACTCTTTCTAACTGCCTTTACAAAATG
Organism: Cryptomeria japonica; assembly: GCF_030272615.1. NCBI lineage: Eukaryota > Viridiplantae > Streptophyta > Pinopsida > Cupressales > Cupressaceae > Cryptomeria > Cryptomeria japonica. Next base: position 67,322,653 of record NC_081412.1, read on the forward strand.
AAGAGACGGGGCTTATATAGTGCCCATAATACAATTCGATGGCTAAGATCAATTTGAGATCAATGGCCAAGATTCAATAATGAAAGCCCTAATTAGGGTTTGTTACAACCATTACATAACATTTAATGCTTGACCAATGATAAAATTGTATTAATTGGACACATGTCTTCTCTGGAAAATTCAACCAATGGATAGCTGGGGTAGGTACATCGAAGTTTGTGCCACCTTCCATGAGTTAGGTACATTGAATTTGGACATGCTAAGGTGGACCAACCCGACTGGAGGAGAGGAGTGATGACTGGGATGCCACCTCATCTGACACTTGGTTGATATCCAATTCGATGATGTTGAGAAGCTAGCTTTAATTAACTCTTCTGAAACTATCTGCTTCTTCAACGAACCCTTGCTCTAACTTATTTTGTCTTTGATGTGCAAGATGATGATGTACCTCGCCTTGGAACGCTGGATTGGAAGAAGTTATTCTTGATGATGCTTGACCGAAGAAGGCCGTCCTTGTTGATGCTAGACTGGAGGAGGTCGCTCTTGTCCTTGCTTGATCTTCTTGGATGAGAACCTGCCAACTTGTAGATCCTCCAGACTTTGGAGTCACCATCTTGATACCTACACAACATTTCAAAATTAGTAATATATCTTGAAGTCTAGAAATTAAACTTAAAAGGAAGATTTAAGATTTTAATTAGGAAACTTCATGATAAATCTTGAGTTATCATTTCCTAATTAACCATGCAATACTTAGATTTTTCCAAAACAAATGTCCAAAAATCAAACCTTAAACAAGGGGTTAAGATGATTTCGCCATACCTCCTCTTGAGTTTTAAACTCTAAGAAATGATGTAAACAAAAAAGATTTTGCTAGGCAAAGTGTAGATCAAAGCCTTCTCTTGAACAAATTGCGCCTCCTCTAGCTTGGAAAAGAATAAACTCCACTAGCCTCTTCAAAAATCTGGAAATTCGCCTTCAAATAGCTTCAAAAAATCTGGAAATTATCCTCCAATCTAGCAAGAAATTTGCCTCTCCAATAGCCTTCAAGATGAATTTCGCCCTCCTTAGTCTCCACACTTACTAGAAATTCGCTCCACTCCAGCTAGATTTCGCACCTTCAATTAGCTCTCCAAATTCGCACTTGAAGGAATGATTGAATGATTTGAAATGTGAAGCAACACTCCTCCAATATATACAGCGCTCACCTTCCACTTACCCATGAGGCCGACCTAGCAAATAAAAGGTGAAATAATAAATAAAACCTCAAAAGGAGTAGGCCGACTTGTCAAATAAAGGCAAAATAATGCCTTGTGCGCTCAACTTTTAATTTTTTATATCCAAAATATATTTTAGATGCCTCCAAGGGAATTTTTTATTAATTTCAAGGCTTAAAAATTAATTTATTAAATTCAAAATGCCTTAATTTAATGTGAATTTAATTCAAAATCTCCAAAGGGCTCAAAATTAGCAAATTTGGTGAATTCGTTAAGAATTTCAACGCTCAAGCAATGTAGAAAATGAAGGATATCACAAATTTCGCCCTGGGCCCTTGGTGAAGGCCAAAAGAGATTTTTCAATTTTTGCTCAAGATTAGCATTTTCAACGTCAAAAACCTCTTCAAGGCATTCCAACTAGGCCTTCTCACTGACTCACAAACTTGGTTTTATCAAATTTTGAGGAAAAAGTATGATTTTGAAGTTTCTCGCCCTGGACCCTTAGCAAAGGTCAGGAGCGATTTTTTATTTTGTGACTAAAATCCTCAATTTACAAAGGCAATATAATATTCATCAAGTTTCTTGGGGTCCTTTTGCCTTATCTCATCCTTGCCTTAGCACAATTTTGAAGAAAAGTTGTAGTTTTTTGCAAAAATTGCTCTGGGCCTTCAGTGAGGGTCAAGAGCGCTTTTGCAAATTTAAGCTTGTCCATGTCTTGTTGTTTCTCCCAATTATCTTCAACGGATAGAACACACCCTCTTCCATTTATTTTAATCACAAAACTTGTTTTGTCCTTGCAAGAAAATTGTACTTTTAGAATCTAGCTCCGGACCTTTAGTGAGGGTCAGGAGCGCTTTTGCAAATTTAAGCTATTTTCTCTCACCTTTCCCTTTGAAATCACCTTGATAAGGAAGAACTTTCCTTTTTCATGCTATGAATAAATCTTTAAGCCCAACAAGTGATAAAATAATGTGTCTTTCAGGAAAATCGCTCTGGACCTTCAGTGAGGGTCAGGAGCGCCTTTTTTGCTTCTTGGTATATTTCCTTATTCTTTAGACTCCCAATCGCTTCTAAGGTATAAAACATCATCTCTTCCTCCTATCCAAGTCAGGTTTTGCCTCAAAATTTCAAACAAAGAGGAGAATCTTGAAAAATCGCCATGGGCCTTCAGTAAGGGTCAGGAGCGCCTTTTGTTTTTTGGGTTGATTTCCTCCTTTGTTGACCACTCAAATTATATTCAACGGATAGAACATGCTTTCCTTGATCTCTTCCAATCATAAAATCACTTTGATCCTGCAAGAACAGTGCAAATTTGAAAATCAAGCTCCAAACCTTCAGTGAGGGTCAGGAGCGCTTTTTGCCATCATGATCAAATTCTTTCACTTTTCATCTCGAAATTCCTTGGCTAAGGAAGATGTTATCTTGTTTCATGTTATGAATAGGTTTTCATGTCCAACAAAGGATAAAATAGTGTGTCCACAAGAAATTCGCCCTGGACCTTCAGAGAGGGTCAAGAGCAATTTTGATTTGTTACCCAAAATTCATCATCTTTAATGCCTTCCAACCTTCAATTTGCATCAAGTGATGTCTAATCTTCTCTCCAGGAGACCATGCACAAAACAAGTTAGCCAAAATTAGTGCTAAAAAAAACTTAAATAGGATTTTCACCCTGGACCCTTAGAGGGGGTCAGGAGCGAAATTTACAATCTAGGCTAAATTGTTCAATCTTTTAGTTTCAAACTACTTCACAGGGCGAGGTAAGATCATTTTCAAAGCCAGGAACAAGATTTCAAGCTCAAACAAGGTGGCAAATGAAGTCTACAATGAATTTCGCTCTGGATCCTCAGCAAGGGTCAGGAGCGAAATTCCTAATCTTGGCCAAAATTCTTCATTTACTCATTTTTCATCCAAACAAGTGTTTTGTCCTCAAAGATGCCTTGCAAGTCAAAATTTGGTCAAATAAGGCCAAGAATGAGTCCTAGGTTGATTTTCACCTTGCATCCTCTAGAAGGGTCAAGGGCGAGATTCACTTTGGACCTCCTGAGAGGGTCAGGAGCGAAATTTGACTTTTTGAACTCTCCGACAGGATAGTTTTATGGAATATAACATTTAAGTATCAGAACATATATACTTTCAGGATGTTTGAGAGTGGTTTCAGACCTCCACGAGCTATATTGCAAAATCTAGTTTTTTGAGGTTTTTAAGTTTCCAAACTTAGTCAAATTTCAGGATCAGGACATTCCAGACTTAGCCAATTTTCAGGATCAGGACTTTCAGACTTAGCCAAATTTCAGGATCAGAACTCCACTCCAACAGGACCTGCTATCCAAGTGATCCCCTTGGCGACACTCAAAATGCAAAGGCTAACAAACCAAACCCTAAAAAGCAAAAAGGTAGGGGTCCCCATTTGCAATTGGGCGATGTGTGAATACGTCACAACATTACCTAGGGCACATCCTTTGCATGCCTCTAAATGATATTGCTTCAACTTAGGTAGACTTGTGACAAGGTTTCCCATAGTTGACAAAGCTCTATAATTCACATGGCCTAATCTCCTGTGCCATACTTCATTTGCATTAGTGGCTTCATGGATCAAGGCTAGATTGGGCTCTGTGCATAGCTCATACAAATAGCCTTGTCTTTGACCAATGACCTTAGCGTTCTTGATGGAAGATTTCTTTGGCCAAGCCAACACCTTGTTTTCCATGAAGGTCACTCTGTATCCTTGATCTTCTAGTGCTGATATGGAGATTAGATTTCTTCTGATGCCAGGAACATATAGTACCCCTTCAAGTCGTAATGACATGCCTGTCTTTAGTTTGATGGTGCAGGTTCCAATTCCTCTGACTGGATGTGATGAATCATCTCCGATGTTCACTTCCTCATCATCCTCCTCTATCATGGAGTCTAGTACTTCTCTAAAACCGGTGATTTGTCTGGATGAACCACTGTCGATCACCCATGAGTTAGATTTGTTTGAAGCATGGCTTGTAAGTGCTGAGTAGAGGACATAGTTCTCGGAGTCATTTTCTCTTTTGGATTTCCTCACTATGGCAAATGTGGCTTGCTTTCCTTTCTCTGGGCATTTTGCAACATAGTGTCTGAATTTGTCACGCCTATAACATTGAACATGTGATAGGTCTTTCTTTGTAGTGTTCTTGCCTTGATGAGCTTTTCTCTTCCTAAATTGCTTCTTCTTGAACTTTTTATTAATGTTTGTATTTAGGACTTGCAAGTCTTTGTCTATATTCTTCTGTTTTATTCCTACCTTGTTCAATCTTGATTCTTCTTGTAGACAGTCATCTCTTAATCTTTCAAACTTGGGATATTTAGACCTAGCACTGATGCCTTGGACGAATGTGTTCCATCCACTAGGCAACCCATCTAGAGCAATGAGTGTTAACTCTTTGCTTTGGATCTCGTATCCAAGGGAAGCTAAGTCATCTCTTAGGCTTGATATCCGCATAAAGTAGGAGTTAATTGTTTCCCCTTTGTTCATACTAATATGATTGATCTCTCGTTTCAAAGCCAGAGTACGACTTGCATTTGATATCTCAAATGTTCTTTCGAGTGCTTTGAACATTTTATAAGCCGTCTCATACTTTTTAATGATGGGCATTATGTTATTTCTTACCCCATCCACTATTATTTTAATAGCTTTTTCATTTCCCTCAATCCATGTTGATTTGTCAGGTTCATCTTCTGGTTGTGCATTTTCAGTTTGAACATATGAATCAACTTTGTTTTCTCTCAAAATCATTTTGATTCTAAACTTCCAAGCTGAAAAATCTTCGCTACCTCCGAGTCTATCTTCGAATCTGATAGCGTTGGCCATTTTAGAAATGTGATGTAGTTTATAACTTTGTTCTTGAATTTATCAAAATCGAATAGCCTTAGGTTCGATTACCGTGGCTCTGATACCATGTAAAGTATATTCAATTTCTATTGAAGAACAAGTTTAAAACTAGTAATGCTATGTGATTGCAATTTATTATTTTTGTGTCTAACAATTCTGATTTATTTATGTGCAGACTGTGGGAGAGAGATCATTAAAATATTTTCTATGACTTCTCCGAATGAATTCAGTTGGTATATATATCATTTAGGCAACTGGTCAATAGGTGTATTGACCGATCATGCCTTTTAGGCATGACCGATCAATGCACTCATTGATCGGTGCCTTTTCAATATATGTTTGTTTTATCTCTTAACAAATACTATAATGAATCGGTTCATATAAACCGCGATAATCATATTGCAAATCATGACTAGGATCGGTGCCTTAATGCACTCGATAACCAAAGGCACATTGTATATTTGAATCGGCGCTCTATTAACAACAGTATTTAGTTAAGTTCAATACACATTGCAATATAATTAAGTTCGATACACATTATTGAACTGTAGTTACATCAAGGCATTACTAATGATATCGGCATCGTAGTATGCTGTCATGGATAGCATAGTATGATATCGATATCATTAGTATGGATATCAATACTCAATATCGATGTATGAATTATTATCAACAATGCGATAAGTATTGTCAGCATGATTTAAATAGTGTGAATAACAGCATATATAAGTATGGTTTTACTTATCTTGCAGGAGCTATAATGCATTAACAGCTATCATATCGCCTCCTTGGTCCATGAATTTCTCCAAAAAAATTGGGAAGAATTTGTGGCAAAATCAGTTTAGGAGAGGAAAAAATACTTGGTCGGGTTCTTGGCAAGGAGCAACAAGTTCAAAAATGCCTTCAAACACATGCAATCGGGTTTCTAAAACCCTTTAGCAAGTTTAAAATGCCTTTATTTTCATTCATAAAGCAAATCGGGTTTTTGAGAGAGATTTACAAGTCACAATAATTTGTAAGGGGAAAATAAAATCCCCTTAACAAGTTTTAATAAATTAACTTGTAAAAAGAACTTGTAATGGGGAAATAAAATTCCCTTTACAAGTGACTTGAAAATAAAATATGTAATAGGGGAATAAAATCCCTATTACAAGTAAAATCACTTAAATAGGAACTTTATAAAAGAATTACAAGTGACTTTTAAATTTATAATTTAAAATTAACTTGTAAATTATCCAAAAAGTTCCTAGTATGACTTAAAAAGCCAAAAAGCATCAAGGGGGAAATAAAAAGTAAGTTACAAGTTCTAATTTCATAAAGTGCACTTGTAATTAACTTTAAATTTCCCTACAAAGACTAAAACAAAGGAAAACATTAAAACTTGCAACTTAAAGAAAATTTCCCACTTGTAATCAAGGAGAAAAAACCCGAAATTGAAGGAAAAAACATAGCAAACGAAACCAAAATGCGATGAAATTTGAAACGTGGTTTGCAGATGGACTAAGGATTAGTCCAGTCCAAGGGTAAGGCGAAATTATGCCTCGGGAAGTGTGCCATAGAGTAAATTTTTCATTTTTTGACAAAAAATTTATGTAACGGTCCATCATTTTTTGAAAACAAAAATGAGGACAACAACGAGCTGCTGCAAGTAAATTTGAAGCAATGCCCCTGCATCAAGTCGCCCAAGAAACAAAATTTGTGAGCTCTTAGCACTGACAAAATTGTGAATAGCTGCAAGTTAGCAACCCTGTCGCTACAAGTTGAACCCAGAATACTTGATCTCTATTGAGTTCAATTCACCCTCTATCGGCCTGTTCTTTCATTTCACAAAATATTCCCTGTATTCTTTGCCTCTGGTCTACCTAACCACTCTAGAGTCTAAAATGGCCTCAATTTTCTCTTGTTCCTTCTCAAGTAGTTATGCCATCCATATTTTTGATGGTGTTTCCTACTCTTGCTGCTACAATGTTTCTCCCTTATAATAAATGTACAAATCAGAAACATTGAAAATCAGAGAGATGTCTAGGCCTGTGATAACTCCAACACATAAGCATTTGGTGAGAATGTCTTCACAATTCCACAGAATCTGACTTTTTTCCACTTGAGCTTATTAGTGTGACTCACAAACCTTTCCTTTTGTAGTTGAGAAGCACCATATCTCCCACTTCAAAATTATTTTCTTTCCTTCTTGAATCAACTTCTTGTTTATATTGTTGGCTGCTACAAGGTAGACTTTCCTTTATTTGCTGATGTAGATCTTGCATATGCTTAGAAAAGTCTTCACCTTCAACATTTTTCACATGACCCTTAACATTTACAAGTTCCCTTAATTCCAAAACACCTCTAGGTCTATATCTATAAACAATTTAGAAATAATTCTTATACTTTTATTGATAGAGTGGACGTATGCAACTTCAGTTTGAGGTAGTACCAAGCACCTAGCAAATTCCTAGGCTCCAATTAACAACTTAGGTCTGTCCGTCCATTTGAGAATGATATGCAGAGCTAAATTTTAAATTAGGACGCAAATAGTCCTCCAAAAATGTCCTACAAACTTGGTATCACAATCTGAAACTATACTTTTCAGTAAAGCATGCAACCAAACAACCTCTATGAAGAACAAATTTGCAACGTGTGTGGCATTATTGGTCTTCTTCCAAGATATAAAATGAGCCAATTACAAGAAACTATCAACAACCATAACGATTGAGTCCTTACCCCTCTGCATTCTTGGCAGCCCAAGCACAAATACATGCTAATGTCATCCCATAGTCTCTCTGGTATGGGTAACGGCTGATATAGTCCCATATTTTGACTCCTCCTTTGGCATATTGACAAACTCAACATCCTTGCACGAATTGTCTAACTTCACTCCTAGTTATGACAAACATGAAATGCCTTCATAGAGTGCCTAAGTAATCTATTCATCGTTTCATAGCAGGCAAGCTACAACCTGTTGTGACATTTTCACACATCGCCCCATTGCAAATAAGGACCCCCACTTTTCGCTTTCTAGGTTAGTTGTCTTAGTTTAACTTTTGGTAGAGGTAGAGTCTTGGTTATTAGCCTTTGCGTCGAAGAGGCGTAGTTTCTCGAGGGCCAGTATGAGACGATTCCTTCAATTGATCATCATCTTTGGATGGCAAGGAGGTGTCAAATTGTGTCAATTTGAGCAAGATAGGCAAGGAGGTTTGAGGGGTAAGTCTCTTGGATGGAAATTTCACTAAGTATAGAAGATTTTCCTTTGCCATTCAAGAGGTCTGATTGCACTTCCATTAAGAGGCAAGTCACATGGGCAAAAATTCGGCTAAGTATAAGAAAATTTCCTTTGCCTCCTCAAAAGTCCGGTCCCACTTCCTTTGCCTCCTCAAAAGTCTGATCTCACTTCCTTTGCCTCCTCAAAACCCCAAACTAACTTCCATTGCTACCTCAAAAGTCCAATCCCACTTCCTTTGGCACTTAAAAAGTCTGAAATTGCCTTTGCTCTTCATGGATCATGACTTACTGCCTTGGCTAAGCAATGACTTTGATCTTTTCAATCACCAATCTGGCCTAGAAGACATTTTTCTAACATCCTAAGAGGTTCGATGTAGACACAAGGAGGTCTTTTGAAAACAAGGATAGAATTAATGAAGACTTGACGGAGGCAAGCTTGAAGGAAGCTATTCAAAAACAACTTCCTTTGCCCCTTCAAAAGCCTGAACCCTCTTCCTTTGCCATTTAAAAACCCCGAACTGACTTCCTTTGCTACCTCGAAAGTCTGAAATGACTTCTAGTGGCACTTGGGAAGTCTGAAAATGCCATGGCTAAGCAATGACTTTGATCTCTTCAATCAGCAATCTGGCCTAGGAGACATTTTTTTGACATCTTAAGAGGTTTGATGAGTTCTTTTAAAGATGAATTGAAGAGCTTGGGAGAATGAAATAAGAACCTTGAGCATTTTTTTGTGCTTCATCTCAAATGCAACCTTATCTTTGCTCATTCACATGAAAGACTGACATGAGGATTGATCGAGTTAGAGAAGATTAGTAACAGCTAGCTGGAGATGGTGATTTGAACTCACTTCCATTGCCCTCCAAAAAGTCCAATCCCACTTCCTTTGCTCCTTGTAACCCCCGAACTCATTTCCTTTGCTCCTTGTAAACCCCGAACCTACTTCCTTTGACCATTGGAAAGTTCGATCTTGCTTCCATTGCACATCAAAAAGTCCGAACCTTCTTCCTTTGAGGGTCAAAAGGTCCAAACCTTCTTCCTTTGAGGGTCAAAAAGTCCGAAATTCTTCTAGTTGATCAATAATTGCTAGCACTAAGGTCTGAATTTAAGAGAAATGTTCAATAAAACAAACAAATCGGCCCTTGAGAAATAATATTAATTTTATCCAATTGCACAATCAAGTCGGCCTAGGGAGGTTATGGTGAAAAGTGATGACCCTTAGCTCTTAAACGCCTATATAAGAAGGGGTTCGGATTTCATTTCAAACATAATTCACCATTCAAAACAATTTCAAATTCTGATCTGCACTTCCAAACAGCAGATTTCATTAAGGCAGTGATTTTGCATTTAATTTTGATCATTTCATTTGATCAAAATTAAATCCGAGGAAGGTGATTTTAGAAGACAATTTGGAAAGGAGACATTTTTCTTTACTTTAAAAGGAGAATTCGGTGAAAAATCACATAGCATTAGATCAGAAATAACTTGATGAAAGTCTAATCCACAAATCAGACTTAAGATAAGTCATTTCCAAGATTAATGTTTTCTTTGTTCCTGCAGGTCTAATACAACATGAAGAAGTTAAAACCCCAAAGTATAAAGGAAGGATCATTCAATCATATGAAGGAAGATCAGCGATGTGAGATGAGAATTCATCACATTCAAGGGTTCATCAAATATCACTGATCAACATCAAAAGTTAAGGAGGCAAACAACATCAGCATGAAGAACTTAGGTTCAGTAACAAGAAAACATCAAGGAAGATTCGCACAACAAGGAGGTGATGAGAAAATCAAGGATCCCACAACATGAAGTCAAGAACGACACCAAGGAATGACAAAATTATGATTATGAATAAGGGAAGATCATTCATCATCACATTGAGAAAACTGAATAATGTTGAGTATCAAGAGATATTACTCAATACTCATTCATGATGATGAATCAAATCTACAAGCGAACTAAGGTGGCATCCTTGTCATCACTCAACCAATCAAAGGGTTCTATGTCAACATGTCTAGATGCAATGTGCCTGACTCATCATATGGAGACACAAACTTTGAGCTACCTACCCCCATTCTCTATTGGTTCACATTCAATATCGAACCTAAATGTAAATTTCTCATTGGCCAGAGGGAGGTTTTAACAAACCCTAATTAGGGTTTTCATCTTGTAATCTCAGCCATTGATATGGATTCAATCCAAGCCATTCATTTGTAAAGGGAGCAATATAAAAGGCTTCTCTCCCTCATTTGTAAAGGTTAATAGTGAATAGCAGGTTAATATTTTAGAAATAGTTAATAGTTCAACAATAGTGAATAGTTGATAGATGTTAGATAGCAAGCAGTTAGAATAGAGTAGGAGAAAAAGAAATTATTGTTAAGGCTTGTAAATGGATAATAATCTTTTCATTGAAGATACGGTGAAATGTGTTATTTCAACAAGCTACATGGTTTCTACTTCTCATTTGCTTTCATGTTGATTAGTTGAATGATAGAGCATTGTGCATGATTCATGGTGAAACTCCTAATCCATACCACTAGCAATTTGTTGATTGCAAATTCGCCTTGTGTAGTCAACTGGAATACTTGAATGAGCTTAAGTTCAATTGTTATTCAATCATTGATATGCATTCAATTAATGGTGTCTATGCTTGATAATGATTCGAAAATCATCTAATTTCTTTAGAAGGTCGCACTAAGCTTTGCGGAGTTATTACTTTGCATGTCAAAGCAAGGCTTCGTGGGGTTTCACCAAAGATTATTCATTGTCTCTTGCATTCTTAGGAGTAGCATAGTCTTCCTAAACCCATATCTTTTGCTCTTTTTATTTTCCAAGCAAGTAGTGAGAGTCTAAGTTCCAACAATTGAAGCATTCAAGTATTCAATGTAAGTCCCCTTGGATTACCAACAATCACATCGACCAATTGAGCTATCCACATGTCATGACCTGACTATAGAAACCTTGGAGTCGTCTTGGTTGATCACATCATTTAGCATCCAAGAAGATTTTGATCAAGAGAGGATAGAATACTTTTGGTATTTTATTATGTGATCGATTGTGCCTAAAAAACACATCAACACAACCTTGGTTGCATTAAATGCTACAAACACGGCTGCAGGTAGTAAATCCTGGTTTTTGAAAGCAAGTGGCTAACTCTGTTGAAATAATTTTGTTGCACTTAAACAACTCATGACCATACCAATTATCACAACTAAGACAAGAAATGCTATATTATTTAATAAACAACTATTTTTAATATACCATATAATAAACAAGGTACATATTAAACTATTGGTTTATCAAGGTATTTTAACTTAAGAGAGCTATTCAAAGGATAAATACATGTATGAAGTTCACGTCAAAATAGTAATAAGGAGTATTTGATGAGGACAATTTTAGGGCTCATCAACAAGACCACAAGAAATCTACGGTGTGGATATTTAGGGTTGGGTGGATTCATATTGGATAAGGGATGTTGATAGCAAAAGGTTTGCCAATGGCTCTATGTTTAGCTTATTCGGTGGTGTAGTGAATTGGATGAGCAAGCAACAAGTTGTGGTCACTTTATCCACTACATAAGCAATATACCTAGCAACTACCCATGCATGTAAGTTGACTATCTGCCTTCTAAGATTGTGTTCAGACATTTGGTTGCATCAAAGAATAGTTAGCATTTATTGCAATAAAAAAAATTGCCATCAACTTGGCGAAGAACTCAAACTTCCACAAGCAAATGATGTTAGAATTCATGAAATGTGAATCCCACAAGCCCAATTATCTTCTGCAAGAATACCTGTCACACATAAAGAGAGAATTGAACAGCAAAATAATTAAAGACAATAACAATGAAATTGATTGATTTTTTTTTAAATTGCTTGAGTTACAATGAAGGATATGAAATCCTTATAAAAAAATCTAACTCTAAAGATAGAAACCCTAAATGGTAGAGTTTACAAAAAAGACTGAGAGTTAAAACAGAATGCATGAATTAGTCATGTATGCACAAAAAGCATAATAGACTAATTAAATGCATGAAACTCTCGAAATCTAAACATAGTTTGCTTTTCCTAGTTTGCAGTATGCATGGCGATAAAAATTAATTAATTAACTAAATAATAAATGTAAATAATTAATTACTAATTAATGCATAAATTATTTAGTGAATTAATGCAATTAAGTGAATAATTAATTTATGAATTATTTACTCCAACACCTCCCTTGAATGCACAACTAGGAGAGGGGCAAAAAGTAGGAAAAAAGCACACAAAGATGAATGCAATATGGGTCCCGGCATAAAGCCTGATGAGGTACCCATGAACAAACATGCAAGTTTCTCAAAAACGGAGCAAAAGGAGAAAACCCAGTGGGAACAAAACTCCTCTCCAAAAGAGAAACAAAAAAGAAAATGAAGAAACATTGAAGCACGAAGAAGCTACAAACTCTGTCGTAGAAAGAGTGCTATGATGCTGAAAAAATAACTTCCAGAAATAGGAATGCAAGAGTGTCCATATGTTAAGTATTTCATCTCACCAAAATGCATAGGTAACTAGCCACTGCATCTTCTTAGTACATAGGAACAAGTATTGAATGTTAGAGTAAAGTAATTAATTAACTTTGCTCTCCTCTTAAGATTTCTCTTTATGCACACATTAGTCATTTAATAATTAATATTTAATTATTAAATGCTCTCACCTTAGGGTTAGGTTTTCCTTTTGGTGTTGATCTCCTTTATAAGGATTGATCTCTTGTATTATTCATATTCTTGATTCATTTTTCTCTGATAATACATCTTTTCACTTTGTCAGAGCCAAAACCCTTGTATTCGTTCTCTCTCTTTCTCTGTGACAGGTTTCTTGCATGTAGGTTTCTTTGGGTTCTGTGGATTTGTATTTCTCAAATCCTACATGGTATCAGAGCTGGATCTGCTGCAGCTTGTTCAGACTTTTGAAAGATTTTGAGATCCAGGTTTTGGTTGCATCAGATCTGTGTTTGTCTTCTGTTTTTTATTTTGGAATAGGGGGGTATTTTTTTTCGGTGCACTTTGAGCCCAAACGGACCTCACCGTTGAGCTCGTAGCGCCCAAAAACCCCTATTTTCATATAAAATTCGTCCGATTTGGACACAGTTGCTCCAGAAGGCAAAAAAATTTATGCCCCAAGGCCGTACGGCCCCAAGGCACGCAGTTCGAGGCACAAAAATCCAAAAAAAATACAAAAACCACGGTTTTTTAAAAAAAACCGAGCGCAGCCAGTGTAAACCGCCGCGCTGCCGGTAAGCAGCCCGGCGGTAACCACCGATAACGGCCCGGCAGCCACCGCCGCGCCGCCCGCCGTCCGCCAACACCAACTGCGCCGCCCCCGCGCCGCTGCAGAGCCACCCGCCTGCTTTAGCCCCTGGTCGCCCAGCGGCCCAGGGCTTATTTTTTTTAAGCCCTTGAGGGTTATAAGGGCCCATCTGGGTCTTTTGGAGATCTTTTACAAAATCGGGCATAACTTGGGCGTCCGATCTCCGTTTTTCAAAAACGAATAGGCGTTGGAAAGCTGACTCCGAGCCCATTCTGATGGTGCAGGAATTTTTTCAAATTTCTCCAGTTTGATTGCCCTTTTTCGCAGTCAAAGTCCAATGAGCCCTTTTGCACTCCGAGGGACATAACTTGCTCGTTTTTGCTCCGTTTTTCGAAAGCGAATAGGCGTCGGAAAGGTGGTTCTGTGCTCTTTCCAGATCTACAATCTATTTCATCAGTAAATTCTTCAGGTGCTCAAAATTTTGTCTCCACCCGTTACTGCTTTCTATCATTTTCTGGCTTTCAGTTTGTACAGGGGATTAGTTTTTTGCATTGTGGGGGGGTGTTTTTCTCTTGCTTTCTGTTATTTACATCAGAAAACCAGAATATACAAACACCAATACAAAACAATCAAACCCCTTCTGCATCTTCTGTCTAGTTTTGAAAGACCACTTAATAATAATTACAAAAAAATTCAGAGCAGTTGAGGCACAGTTCACAAGATCGCTGACAAACCTATTGACTCTCTCACATCGCATAATTACCACACTTGGAAGGGTCGCATGATGACTCTTCTCCAGTCTCGAGGGTTATGGTCCTGTTTGGATGAGATTCAACCTCAGTTGACACGTCCCTTTGAGGTTATGCAGCACAGGAACAATATGGATCAGGCTATGGGATTGATGGCTTTACACATTTCCGACAGTCTCCAGTTTCATCTTGAGGGTTGTCTCACTCCTCGAGCCATTTGGACCAAGTTTGAAGGACTTTTTGGTACTGTCAACGAGTTCAGAGCTTTGCAGCTTGAGGCAGAGTTAACTTCCTTAGTACCTGATTCGTTTCCCTCTATTGAGGATTTTTTGATGAAGTTCAAACAGCAAAAATCTATCTTGCAAGGTTGTGGTAAGACTAAGACTGATACAGAGTGCATTTTCCTGATCCTCTCCAAGCTTCGGGGTCCATTTCAGATCTTCTCTTCGACCTTCTATTCCACCATGGATGCCTTGGGTGCTTGCCATGTCATGCCTTCTTTTGAGGTCTTTTGTGATCGTCTAACTCGTGAGCAAGCTAAGCTTAAGCAGTTGGATTCACTTTCAGGTTCACAGAACCAAGCATTGGTAGCCCAGTCCTCCAAAGGAAAACAGAAGCAGAAACCGAAGCCTAAGAAAGATTCAGAGGCTAGCGAGAATCCCTCCAAGCCACCACCTAAGTTTGATTCAAAACCACAGTCCAATTCTAAACAGGGCAAATCTTCAAAGTCTGGTGAGTCTTCCTCCAAAACTAAGAAGAAATCAGATGATCCTTGCAGTTTTTGTGGCAAGGAAGGACATCCCGTTTCCAGGTGTTGGAAACGTTTAGAGGCTTTGGAGGAAGCCATGCAGCAGCATAATATCAGTGCACCACAGCCTCCTTCACAGCCCACAGGGAAAGGTCATGCTCTTTCTGCACGAGCATTGTCCTCCGCATCCACTTGGATTCTCGATTTTGGTGCCTCTCACCATATGACACACACAGAGGATTTGGTCACCGCTCTTGCCCCTACCGACACTAGACATATTGCAGTTGGTGACTCAGCACAACTTTCCGTTCAGGGTTCTGGTACTGTTTCATTGGATGGTGGTTGTCTTCAGGATGTGCTTTTGGTTCCTGACATTTCGACAAACCTTCTATCCGTTTATCAGATTTGTCACTCTGGCTCTGGTAAGACAGTTGAGTTCTCACCTCATGATGTGGTTATTCGAGATCTTCATGATGCTGACTTGGTTGTGGCTACTGGGAGTGTGGATTCTGCATTTCACTTATATAGTTTTGATGGCTTTGAGAGTTCAGACACAGTTGGTTCCTCTCTTATAGCACATGTCGATTCAGTGAGCAGGCTTTGGCATGAGCGTTTTGGCCATGTCAATTACAGATATCTACAGCAGATGAGTACACAGGCACTTGTGATTGGGCTTCCACAGATTTCTTGTACGGATGGTGTATGTCGCGGTTGTGTCCTTGGCAAACATCATTGAGATCCTTTTCCTAAGGGTCGAGCCTCTCGTGCTAAGGCAGCCCTAGAGTTGGTTCACAGTGATCTTATGTCCTTTCTGACTCTTTCTTTTTCAGGGGCCCGTTATGTGCTCACTTTTATTGATGACTTCTCCAGACGTACATGGGTGTACTTTCTTAAGTACAAGTCTGATGTCTTTGACTCCTTCAGGATTTTTAAGACATTTGTGAAGAAGCAATCTGGACTTTCTATCAGGAGGATACGCACAGACAATGGGGGGGAGTATGTTAATCAGGCTTTCAGAGATTTTTGCACTGAGCATGGTTTACAGCATCAATTTACCGTTCCTTACACCCCTCAGCAGAATGGTGTTGCTGAGAGAAAGAACAGAACCTTACGGGAGATGGCAAATTGTATGATACAGTCTCGAGCTATGAGTTCTTCATTTTGGGCTGAGGCAGTCAATTGTGCCAATTATATTCAGAATCGGATGCCTCATAAGGCATTGCGACATATGACTCCTGAGGAGGCTTGGACCCATGTCAAGCCTGATGTTTCTACATTCCGAGTTTTTGGTAGTGAGGCTTGGGCATTTATTCCTGATGCTCAACAGAACACCATGGAGAGGAAGAGCCGACCACTCATATTTGTTGGCTACTGTGAGGATGTTAAGGCATACAGGTTGTTTGATCCTGATTCCAGAGAGGTCCTGTTTCGGTGGGATGTCCAGTTTGATGAGTGCTATCCTCAGATGGATTCTCCATCACCAGCTTCTCCCTCATTGCCTACTCTTTCCTCTTCATCTCTTGAGGATTACTTATCTCTTGAGGATGATGTAGATGATGATCCACCTTCTCCACCACCACCAGTTGCTCCGTCTTTGCCGAAGTGGGCCCGTGATACAGTTAATGCAGCTGGTTCTTTGGCAGGTGATCGTTCCGATACTCGTTGCACTCGTGCTCAGACATCTGGTTCTAGTCTTTTGAGTCATGCCATTTCAGCTGATCCTCAAAAGTTTTCAGAGGCGACAGGACACTTTGAGTGGGATAGGGCCATGGATGAGGAGTATTCTTCTTTGATGAAGAATCATACTTGGGATCTTTGTCCTCTTCCTAAGGGAAGAAAGTTGGTTCGGTGCAAGTGGGTGTATCGCACCAAGTATGTTGCAGATGGTTCTATTGATAAGTATAAGGCCCGTCTTGTTGCGAAGGGGTTTTCTCAGGTAGAGGATATTGACTACTCTGAGACCTTTGCTCCTGTCGCCAAGATGAATTCTATACGCCTGGTACTTTCACTTGCAGCTTCACAGGGATGGACAGTGTTTTAGATGGATGTGAAGAGTGCCTTCTTGCATGGAGACCTACATGAGGAGATCTATATGGAGCAGCCTCAGGGTTTTGTGCAGGACACTTCTTTGGTTTGCAGACTTCGCCGTTCATTGTATGGTCTCAAACAAGCCCCTCGGGCTTGGTATGAGAAGATGGACTCTTTTTTGCTTTCCTCTCACTTCACACGCTGTCATTCCGATCACACAGTGTATATTCAGCGTCAGGAGGGTGATCTTTTGATTCTTGTGCTATATGTCGATGATCTCATCATTACAGGTAGCTCATCCTCCATGATTCAGAGTGTTCAGAGAGCTTTGATGGAGCAGTTTGAGATGACAGATCTTGGTCTCTTGCACTTCTTTCTGGGTCTACAGGTTATTCAGTCTTCGGATGGGATTTCCATATTTCAGGAGAAGTATGCTCTTGATATGCTTCACCGATTTGGCATGCTTGATTGCAAGTCTGCCCCCACTCCATTTCAGTCAAGTGTTGTTTTGTCTTCCACTTGCTCTACTCCTTCAGTAGACCCCACTTTATACAGGCAGTTGGTTGGCAGTCTGTTGTACCTGACACATTCTCGTCTTGATCTTTCCTTTGCGGTTGGCCTTGTCTCTCGGTTCTCCCATGATCCTCATGAGAGCCATTGGCAAGCAACCAAACGTATTTTGAGGTACATTCGGGGCACCACACATTATGGCATTCACTACACTTCAGGATCCCCTCACATCATTGGCTTCACTGACTCCGATTGGGCTGGTGATGTCAATGATCGGAAGTCTACTTCTGGCTTCGTTTTTTGCCTTGGTTCTGGTCCTATTACATGGTCTTGCAAGAAGCAGTCTGCTATTGCATTATCATCTACAGAGGCTGAGTACCGTGCAGCAGTGTTAGCCAGTCAGGAGGTTTTATGGCTTCGGCAGTCGACGACAAAGTTTGGGTTTCCTCCAAATTGTCCCACTACTCTTTGGTGTGACAATCAGAGTGCCATTCATATTTCTCGCAACCCAGTGGAGCATCAGCGGACAAAGCACATTGAAATCCACATGCACTTCATCAGGCAGTTGATTCAGGATGGTTCTCTCATCTTGGAGTACATTCCTACAGAGGAGCAGGTTGCTGACATCTTCACTAAACCTTTGGCATCTCCGCGCTATCTTCAGTTGCGCTCAATGCTTGGGGTGAAAGAAGTTGTCCTTGGGGGGTCTCAATGAGGCCTTCCTTCCTTCATGTTTTCTTTTCAGCATGATTCTTTATCTCTTTTTGGAGAGGAGTTTTTTCCCACTGGGTTTTCTCCTTTACTCCGCTTTATAGAGATTTTCTTGTATTCGGGTACCTGATCAGGCCTTGTTGCCGGGACCCTTTATTGCATTGTAGTTCCTTTGCTTTCTTCTGCATTGTTTGTAGCTGCATTGTAGCTCATCTTAAGGAGGGGTGTTAGAGTAAAGTAATTAATTAACTTTGCTCTCCTCTTAAGATTTCTCTTTATGCACACATTAGTCATTTAATAATTAATATTTAATTATTAAATGCTCTCACCTTAGGGTTAGGTTTTCCTTTTGGTGTTGATCTCCTTTATAAGGATTGATCTCTTGTATTATTCATATTCTTGATTCATTTTTCTCTGATAATACATCTTTTCACTTTGTTAGAGCCAAAACCCTTGTATTCGTTCTCTCTCTTTCTCTGTGACAGGTTTCTTGCATGTAGGTTTCTTTGGGTTCTGTGGATTTGTATTTCTCAAATCCTACATTGAATACATCAAACCTCAAATGTGAAACCGAGGAAGCATTAGCACCAATAGTAGAAACCCCCCCATAATGCTGACAAGGGAGAGGTATGACAGGTACATTGAATCTGAATGCTATTCTCCATAATGCTGGAAAAAGTACAGATCTAAGACAAGAAAGGTGGAGCTTGGATCACAGGAAGGGCAGAATAGGACCAGAAAAAACACCGTTGACTTCGGAAGGAAGAGACAGTGGTCTGGTAAGCAATCTGCAAAAATGGACATGAGATCTGGATAGAGCTCTGAATCATCTTTCCGACAATATCTCGTTTGCGAAAACGGAGTCTGGATGCACAAGATATGCCCCCGAGAGTGCAAACGACAACTTTTGACTTCAACTGGCAAAAAAACCCTGCAATCTGAAAAAATCAGAAAAAAAATACATCCACCTCTGGATTGGGCTCTAAAAGAGTTTTCCAACGATATATAGTTTGCACGATTTCGCCTCCGTATGCTCAAGTTATGGCCAAAAGAAAAAACCCCTTTTTTAAGGAACAAAGAGGATCCAAATGGACCATGATGCTGACTGTACCGTTGACGTCAACGGCTGGAAAAGCTGCAGAAGGTACTTTTGCTTTTGAATTCCTTTATTTTAATTGATTAAACAATTAACCTTATTGAAATAGCATGCACCCACGTGAATTTTCTTTTGAAAAAATTAAAAAACCCAACAATTAAATTTTTTTTTACCAGCCCGTTGATTTTTTTTTGGAAAAATTTCTGACGCAGGTGCAGGTATGGTCATACGGATTTTCGTGCCTCGAAAAATATGCCAATAAAAAAATTAAAAAAAACTTGCCTCTGAGGTTCCCATCACCCAATATAGGCAAATTATATATCAAAATTCGTCTGAAAGGCCTTCTGAAACCAATGGCAAGGTCCGTTTGGGCCCAAAACGCTCCGAATTTTCAAGTACTCTCTGGAACAAAGAAAAACCCTCGAACTTTGAACCCTTGGATAATGGACTCCATGTATCCAATTTCAACGAAACAAAAGGCAATCCTGACTTTCTCGAGCCTTCTGGAACTAATGGTGTGCTCCAAATTAACTCAAGATGAATGATTTGCTATGTATGCAAATAATCTCTAAAAAAAGCGAACAGGAATCTTCAAATCTGGAGCTCTAATACCATGTTAAAATTCGTGAAATGAGAATCCCACAAGCCCAGTTATCTTTTGCAATAATGCTTGTCACACAAAAAGAGAGAATTGAACAGCAAATAGTTGAAGACAATAACAATGAAATTGATTGATTTTTTTTGAAATTGCTTGAGTTACAATGAAGGATATGAAATCCTTATAAAGAAATCTAACTCTAAAGATAGAAACCCTAAATGGTGGAGTTTACAAGATAGACTGAGAGTTAAAACGGAATGCATGAATCAGTCATGTATGCACAAAAAACATAATAAACTAATTAAATGCATGAAACTCTCAAAATCTAAACATAGTTTGTTTTTCCTAGTTTGCATTATGTATGGAGATAAAAATTGATTTAACTAAATAATAAATGCCAATAATTAATTACTAATTAAGGCATAAGATTATTTAGTGAATTAATGCAATTAAGTGAATAATTAATGTATGAATTATTTACTCCAACAAATGAAGCACAATGACATAATATATCATTTTGTTTGTGATAAAGTGGAGGAGGAGAGAGACATGTTGAAGAAGATTGATACTCTTGAGTATGTTGTAGATGCTTTGACAAAGGCAATCAACATGGAGAGTTTGAGTGTTGAATTAATTCTATTGTTGGTGATATGGTGGAGAAAGATAGATACTCTAGAGAATGTTAAAGATACTTTGACAAAACCAATCAACATAGAGAAGTTCGAGTGTAGTGGTAAGCCTATGGGCCTCTTGGCCCCTAGCAAATAGTTGTCAATGTTGGTATTCCCTTTGTCTTGCAAGGTGTTCAGTAAATAGGAGAATGTTAGGAAAAGTGTCTCAACCTTGCACCCTGATCTTAAAAACAAGAAGAGTGTGTTTTTCAAACTTTAGATGGTCAATTTTGACCCCAAAACGCATCAAGATCAGCATTGGGACCTTTAGTTGTCAAATATACTCCAAAATTTTCAATTTAAAAAAAAAGATTAATAAGCTTCCCAAATCAAAAGTTATGCCTCCCAAAGTTGGGCCTCCCACATCAAAAATGTGCAAGGATCTATGATGCATAAGAGTTGTAAGAGAAAGTTACACTTGTTGAGCAGCTTATGACACATCATAAAACATCTTTCTTTAAATGGATGTAATAGAACCAAAATGGAGCACCCAAGTTGATAAGTTAATAGTGACAATGTTATGAAAGCTTATAATAGGTATGAAGAATATGCTATTTTAGCCTATACAACTATCTTGCGATTTGGGCATCTAAATTTGACTATGGATTTGAAAGCCACATTTTGTTTGATTTTAGCTCATGGTTTCAAGTATTGCTTTTCCTATTTATTGAGAGCTTTCGATGGAGGTTTAAAGTTCTTCAATTTTGCAAGTATTGAAATGTTGTCAAAATATCCATGAAGGAAATGATAGATAAGTATAGCAGAGTTTCGGAGAAAATCAGAGATTTTTTTTTAAATATGGTGAGCCAAAAACAAAGGGAGATTTGTAGGATCCTTAAAATGAAATTGGGCTCCTTACCTAGAAAGTATCTTGGAACACCTTTGTTTGGGGGAGCATGTAGATCAACTTTGTGGAAAGATCTAGTGGATTGCTGTATGCGAAGAGTGGATGGGTGGAAAAGCAGATGGCTCACTTCGGCAGGAAGAATCTTAATGCTGAAATCTCTTAGTTCTGCTATCCCCATTTTTTCTATGATGTGATTGAGAATACCTCAAAAAGTTGTGAGCGTTATTGGGCAAAAAATGCGGAAATTATTCTAGAATGGAGCTAGAGATCAAGACAAAATTCCATTGCTAGAGTGGGAAAAGATTTGTATAGCCAAGAAGGACAAGGGGGCTGGGCTGAGAGATTGGCAAATAATGAATGAGGCTATGGGTGCAAAACTAGTCTAGAGTATTTATTCAAACCCGAACCAGCTTTGGGTTAAAATTCTGAAAGCTAAATATTTGGATATTGATGATAGCCAAAAGGATTTTCACAATTCATAATCCTCTGAAGGGATCTCCAATTTGGAATTTTATTGTGTCTTGTAGATCGGAGATTATAGATCACATCACTTGGCAAATAGGTAATGAACTCTCAACAAATTTTTGGGATGATTCTTGGGAGGGCAATAAAGTTTTAGGTGATGATGGAGATCTAAATGATCTAAAATTGCATCTCAGCCAAAGATGGGGGAGCAAAGTTCGAGATTATATGTAATTGAGATGGTGTGAAGAAGGCAAGAAGTGGGCTTGGAAATCATTGGAGAATGCGGATTTGACTAATGAGCAGAAAAACAAACTTTTTGTAATCTTCAAACAGAGGAAGGTTTTGTTAACAAATATAGAGGATAGGGTAGTGCGATGTGGAGCCACAAATGGAAAGTATTCGGTGAAGCTTGGCTATCAATTGTTGGATGGGAGAGATGGGGAGGAAAGATTGCCTTCTCGATTATCCGGGGGAAAGGAATGTCTTCCAAAAGCGGGGGCTTTTGCATGGTTAGCCATTAAAGGTAGAATTTTGACAAGAGAAAGAAGGAAAAGACTTGGATTAATGGGGCCTTTGAAATGTGTGATGTGTGAGAAGGAGCAGGAGACAATGGATCATTTGTTGTTACATTGTGAGGCAGCTACAAAATGTTGGCGGATGGTAATGCAAAAATTGGAATGGCAAGGGCCTCTTTCGGTAACCTTAAAGCAATTATTCCTTGGTTGGCCAGAAGGGGGCAGGAAATCGATATTCTCATGTATTTGGACGATTTGTCCATCTGCCATTATCTAGGAGATATGGAAGGAAAGGAATAGACGTATTTTTCAAGAGAAAAAGGAGTCTACTAAGAGGGTATGTCATAGGATCAATCATTTGATTGAGAAAATGGTTGGTGCGGCGGCTTCCCAGTTTTATAGAATCCATGGCCCTTTTACAAGTGAGGACAAAAGAATTTAAATGGAATGGCCACACATTAAACTTCAGCTTGTTAATGGGCATGGTCGAGTGCATCCAGAGACTAGTCTTTCAAAGGAGGTAACATGGCTAAAACCGATGGAGGGATGGTTTAAAATTAAATTCAATGGAGCGTCCAAGGGCAATCTAAGCACTTCAGGAGCGGGATTCATGGTCAAAAATTGGCAAGGGAATATCATCACCTTGGGGGCAAAGCGGCTAGATGATGAGACAAATAATGTTGCAAAAGCTATGGCAGCTCTTCATGGTGTCAAACTTGGAAGACGCTTGCGCCTTCAAAAATTCATTTGGAGGGTGACTCTTTAATCAGTGTCAATGCGATTAAATCGGGTGAAGTGCAAGCTTGGAATTTACAAAAGTACATCTATGGCAATCAAGCAAGAATTGGCAACTTTTGATAGTTACCAAATTTCACATGTACGGCGCGCAGGTAATGAGGCGGAGAATGTGTTATCAAAGTGGGCATTAACTTTAAATGATGAAGGAGAGGCGAGTATTAAAGATTTTCAAAATCTCACATTCAATTTCTGACATCTTTGGCACGTCACACAAAGGGAGCATTAATGAGAATTTAAAGGAAGATAGTTGATGGGACAAGGGTCTCTAGGTGGTTTTAAAAGGTGGCAGAGGGTGGTTTTAAAAGGTGGCAAAGGGTGATTTTATTCCTCAAACAGAAGTGACAAGTGCTATGTTGAGTGAGGGTGATGGAGGCGACATTTACGTTGATCGCGACTAGGCAGCAGGTGGCTTTCTTGGGGCTGGTTTCTGCAAAGAGGCTTAAAAGCCTCTTTAAATTTGGTGATGTGGAGTTTTTGCAGGTAATTGAATTGTTGTTGGGGGATTTTTTTTGCAAACCAAGCATCAATACCAGACCAACATGGACATTGTTGCCATGGTGGTAGTGTGGGGATTAGACCTGGGAGAAAGGGTGGAGACCATTAAATGGGTCATGAAGACAAGTGTGAAGGAGGATTGAATTTACGGGTTAGACTCTGTGATGGAATGGGCTATTCCTGGAGCGGGTTTCGATATCAAAGAAGGCATTGATTGTTTGGATGCTAATGAGGTGTATGAGCTAATCTCGTTCATTCATTGGCCAATAGGGTGTAACAGAGATGAAAGAAGGGTTGAAGCCATAATTGGGTGGGAATCCCTAAAGGTGTATCTCCAGCTGAAAGAGGCAGAGGCAAATAATGTTTTTGCGGTCATAGAAATGGGAGCCAAGGAGAAGAAGAAGCAGGCAGTGAGGAAGAAGATGGCTGCATCTAAGAAAATGAGAGCTGAGGTGGACGAAGCAAGTAAAGAATGAGGGATGTCCCTCTTTTTGGCATCCATTATGTCTTGTAATTTTTTGTATTTTTTGTTAAAAATCATGAATGAATGGTCTAGGGGTTGGCACTAGGTTGTGGCTGAAAGGGGTTTTCTTTTTTGCATACCCCTGTAATAATGGTATTGTGATTTTTAGGCGGTGTCGTAAGGTTATGCATGGACGTCTGATATAGGTGGCAAATTTTGTTTTTGCATTTTGTATGATACAGCGATGTAAAGGGTAGATAGGGAAGCTTTAGATCTATTACCAACCCAAAAAACAACGTTGTCAAAATATCTCTTGATTTGTACATTGGTATAATCTCTTGTGAAAGCCTGAGCCTGGATTTGTATTGTAACACTATTTTTGTTGTTGATAATACAATTGAGTCGAGATTTGGTGGTTAGGTTCTCTCTCGAAAAGGTTTTCCCATAGTATATGTTTTGTTATGGTTGATTCTTTCTTTTGTGTTTAAAACTATATATCATTTCTATACCTCTCCTCTTAATTTAATTGTGCAAGTTTATCCAGATTACTTTCACAATTAGAATTTGTGTTAATAGATAAAGGTGTGAAATATCCACCCTGATTATGGATCATTACCCTACGACATGTATCTCCAAGTTTCAATGTTTCATATCTTTTTGTGCTAGTTCCCAATGTCATTTCCTATTTTTTTCAATGACTTGTCCTCAAGTTTCCCATTATTTCAAAAAAGATATACACTATGGTTTCCACCAACTTCCAACCCTAGTCACTCCCATTTCTAGAACTTCCAATTACTTGTTTATAATTCTTATTGAACACAAATGATTTTTTTTCACTAAAATGCCACAAGACCAAGGTTATGAAGCAATCTGACTGGAAGTAGAAATTGTCCCATTAATCACTATACCGAAAAGTGTTGCAGTAGTCACTCACCTCTAAGGGAATGGAATCGATTTCTTGGCAATGATGGATACATATCTAGAGTTAATAGTGCCACTGTCATCTCTGAGTGCTCAGGCAATACACCATTGAGCTCGAGTAACTACTTTGCTAGGATGGCACATCCAGTGGTTTTCTATTCTGCCAAAATATCCTTGGGACTTCCACCTAGCATTTACAATGGTCGTTCACCTCTCTACAGAATCAATATTCATGACATTTGTGGTCCCGTGCACAGTTGGATCTTGCAAATATGACTAGAATCATTTTATTTCATTTCAGCAAATTGTGACATTCACCCAAGCAACCTGGGGCACAACCCAACCCAGTGAAACAAAAATGTCTTCCGAACAATGAAAACCTTCTAAACTGAGATGCATAGAAAAGAATTAATCAGAAAATTTGCTTATCTTCACTACGTTTTCTAGAAGCGATGAAAGAGAGATAGAGAACAAATTTCTTTATGAATTATAAATGGCTAGTTCGATTTAAATGAGATCCAAGCAATTTTTTCCTCCTGTGTAAAAAGCAATGGAAAAGTTGAACAAATTTAACTCAAAAATAAATTATCGATATTACTGATAAAAACAAAGCAGATCCCCGGCATTATATGAAGTCAGACAATTTTTCCAAATCTAGCCCAGAAAAAAATTATAATTATTAAAACAGTCGGCAAAAACAGCAGTCAGTGTTTACGCAAAAATTTGAAAAGAAAAAGGGGAAAAAACCAACAGACTGAATAGGAAAAAGGAAAAATTGTGGAAAAGACCATTGATCTTCAAAACAAGTTTACAAAATTAACTAATAATAACTGAAAAAACGCATATCAAACTTACCGAATACTATTTTTTTCTGATAAAAGATTGCCTGTGTGAGAGGGAAATTAAAAAATCTTCACAACATGGTTCGCTCCTCCTCCTCCCGGCAATCCTGGGCCTTTTTCCCTCTCTTTTTTTCCTTAGATCTTTTATTTACTATTTGTAGGGTGGAAGGAAGGGATTTTGACTTTGAAAAATTTGTCGCTATTTACTTCTGTTTTGTTTAATACGTGGCCAAATTATTTTCTCATCAATTTGATAAAAACCTGGCTTTGCTTTTATAAAATTAGCAAAACTAGTAAATGAGAAATGTAGATAAAGTAGATCATATTTGTTCATTATTTTATTTAAAAAATAAATATTTGATATTAAATTATTAATAAGATATTATTATGTTTTTATTGAACTCTTCATCAAAGCAAAAAAAATCTATTAAAACTAATTATTATTTTTATATTATCATATCTTTATATTATTATTATTTAAATATTAGATTGATATAATTACAAAATTGATAGACAAAATTGATTAATAGTTGAGGGAAGATAAATAAAATATTTTTTGTCTTGTTTTTCATGCATTTAATGTCACAAATGAAGCAAATTAAATGCTTGTAATTTTTATTCACACATGTTTGTGCATCCATTATGTATGTAGGCTTAATTAGTTTTCAATTAAAATTAATTAATTAATTAACTATAGAATATTAGCACTTGCATTCTAGTCAATAGCAAAGTTTTGTAGATAGGTAAATAATAGCTAATAACAAAATAATGAGAAAACATAGCTTTCCTTAATGTGTTTCATGGCACTTAAGTTGTTTAATGGCAAAGTTCAAATCTTCTTCAATAAAAAAGGAAAAAGAAAAAAGAAAAAGTTTAATTAGCAATTAGATCTATAAGGTCAAGAGACATTGATAACAAAATTTTAATAGATTTAACTCATACCAAAAATGATTTAAAATATATATAGTTTATTAAATGCATTATATACAAGATAGGAATTGCTGAACTTTGTTATAAAATAATAGAAAAATAAGTAGAATTAAAAAATTTATATCATATTTCATGTGGAAAGTTTATTAGAATTAAAATATATCATATTTGAAGTTTTGAATTTGTAGAATAAAGGTCCAATGACTATAAAGGTACCTAATTTCACATTCAACAATCACTTACAATAGAACATTAGAACAATGCATCAAATTAAATATTAAATGGTATTAACTCTTCATAGTCTCACTTAGTTCCATTCATTTTGGATATACTTCAAATAGTTTGATATATGGATTACTCTTTCTTATAGCATAATCTTTTGATAGAAAATGGATTGGATAAGAGCATGAATTTTCTCAAAATTTGTGTATCCTTAATAGCTTGGAAGTTGACAAATTTATAGTTTTCTATGACATTGATTAATTGAGAGAGTGGAATCAATGGATCAAGTTGATTGTAGGGACACGAGGAATGTGCATGCGACATGTGTACATGTGAGAGGTTTAAATGGTAAGTCAACTCATTGTATTGATAAGTGGAGAGGATTTGATTAATAAGTGGTATTGAGAGTGACTATGAGTGAACTCATTTGTAAATCTCCATGGATCTTGATAGATTGTTAATAGAATTAAACAAGTGAATTCTTGTACATGGATAGAAGAATATTAATTTTATTTATTTTAGAAGAAATAAAAATAGAAAAATAATTAATTGTAGAGAAAATATTAATTAATTAAAAATATTTAGTTATTCTATTAAAAGAACTAATGGACGACTTAATTAAATAATTATTTGATTATTAGATTAATGTGGATGAGAAAAATGATAATGGCGATTGAGGGCTCTGGAGTTGTGAGGGCAAGCCTAGTGCAGGTTGTGGCCTGCATGCAGGCTTATTGACTGTGCAGGCGTCTGGCGATGGTGTTTATGAGCGTGTTGAGTCGGTTTGAGTGGGGGGTAGGGGTGATCAAAGTGTGTGGGGTGTGCTTTGTAGTTGTCGGCTGGGATTTGGGCCGATATTTTCTTCTTCTTTGGTTTGCGGTTTTGGCTTTCTTCTTCCAGTTTGGTGCCTTGCAGGGGTGCGTGGATCCCTTGCTCATCTCTTTTTGGGGTGTGGGTTTTTCATGAGGTGCAATGTCTAGTATTGGTGGAGAGGCCTCAAAGGCATCTCCTAACATGGATTTTCGTGATGTGGTGGGTTCAAAATCCCCATCCCAAAGTGTCAAGACCTTTGATAATAATCTTTTTGTCTCAAATCCGGGGTTTGGTAGTGCTGGTGGCTCTCGAATTACGAAGATTAATGGTTGTCTGAAGAGGTGCAGTGAGAGGCCGAGGTTGGTTATTCCTTCGGAGATGATAGCTGAAGATGTTGAATACTTTTCAAAATACTCATTATATTGCAAGTTTTGGGGAATGAGGGTTTCTCTGCAAATTTTGGAGAATTAGGCTCAGAGGACTTGGGCACCGGAAGGGGAAATAGAGATTATGTTGTTGGCAAACAACTACTTCATGGTTACATTCAACTGCATGGAGGATCGCAATAGGGTTTTTGAAGGAGGCTCGTATTTTTACAACTAGGTGGGGTTGTTCATCAAACCTTGGCATGCGGGGTTTAACCCTTCAGAGGAGCTCCCAAATAGGGTCCCAATATGGGTTCGTTTACCGTGTTTTCTAGTGGAATGTTGTCGGGAGGATGTGTTGTGGATGCTCGCTTCAATGCTTGAGAAGCCAATTGGATCCTCAACGCAAACCTTGGGGAGAAAGGTAATGACTTTCGCTCGTATCTGTGTTGAAATTGATCTTAGTAAGCCCTTGCCAGATGCTATAGATGTGTGTGTGGGCTCTTATTCTTGGGTTCAGCAGTTGGATTATGAGACTTTACCATTTCGGTGTCGTATGTGTCATGAGTATGGTCATTTGCAGTGCAAGTGTCCTAGGTATAAACCGGTGGTGCGTCAAGCTCAACAACAGACTCGTAACCTATATGGGGTTGATAAAGGAAAAGTTGTCATGTCTGATGAAGTAGTGGGTGCTGATGGTTTTGTCCTAGTTAAGACAAAGAACAGGAATCGGGGACAAAAGAGGTCCCTTCAGGAGAGATAGGAGGAGGATACCTTTAACAGATTTGAAGCCTTGGACAACCTTAGCCAATAGGAGGTGAACTGGGGGTTAATTCCTTTGGATCAAGGTGCATCAGAGTTGGTCCCTGATAGTGTGAATTGGGACTCTACCCAGGCTCTGCAACTAGTTGGGAGTTAGCAAATGGAGATGGATTAGCCAATAGTGGCTCAGTTGGGACCCATTTCTGGTGCTGAAGTAAAGTTGGTTGGGGGGGATAGTTCTCCTGCAGCTCAAAAATTGGAACCTGTTGGGGTCAAAAGTAACAAGATCTCCTTACATTTGGGTCTTCATCAAAAAGACATTAAGAAAGGAGCAATGAAGAAGATTTCAAAGGTTGGCAGAAAGAAGGATTTGGATAAGATCAAATTGATGGGGGTGAATTTGGTTGAGTCAGGGTCAATAAAGACTCTGGATTCTCATTTTTCCAATCCTCATAAATGATTGTGCTATCATGGAATGTGAGGGGCTTGAACAGTGGCCCTAGACAAAAATTTGTATGGGAGTTGATAAGGAGCAATTCTCCTGATGTCCTTTTCTTGCATGAAACTAAACTTCATGTGGAAAGTATGTTGGGTTTGTTGTTGAAGCTATAGGGGAGAAATCAGTGTCAGTGTATTGGGGCAGTTGGCTTCTCTGGAGGGGTGGCCTATCTTTGGAACCCCTTGAGGATTCATCCTATTTGGTGGGTTGCGTCCAGATCTTCTTTATTCGGGGTTGCCTCTAGTCTTGAGATTGGGGAATATATCTTGTTTACTAACATTTATGCCCTCACTGATCTTCAGGGTAAGCAAAATTTATGGTCTCGTATTTTTTTTATGCGAAGGTTGTTCCTTTTTCATCCTTGGATTATGGCGGGTGATTTCAATGCCATCTTAGAGTTGAGTGAGAAGAAGGGTGGTGTTATGCAATTGGAACCTTCTTCCTTCCTACTTCGGGATAGTATATCATCTTTGCAGCTTGTTGACATTAAGCCTGGTAATGGTTTGTTCACTTGGAACAACATGAGGGTAGGGGAGTATTGGATTTCGGAGAGGCTGGATCCCTTTCTGGTTTCTAGTTTCTGGGTTGGTGGGGGGTGGTCCACATGTTATGAGATTCTAGACTAGAGAGGGTCGAACCACTAGCCCATAAAGTTGGTGTCTTCTTCTACTCGGGTCGCTCGCTCTCCTTCATTCAAATTCCAGGTTATGTGGTTACGGGATCCTTCTTTGCAGGATCATGTTGCGGAGTGGTGGAGGAAAGAGAGGCCAACGTTTGGCACTCCTATGTACACTTTTGCTAAGCAGTTGCAATTTGTTAAGTTTCAACTTAAACGATGGAATTGCCAGTGTTTCAGGAATATTTTTCATGCTAAGATAGTTGCTCAAATAGTGTTGAATGGCATTACCAGTGAAATTAGAGAGCATGGTTTGTCTGAATCCTTGCTTAGGGAGGAAGATAGGGCAGTCAAGGCTTTAGAGGAATGAGAGCTTAGGGAGGAAATTTACTAGAAACAGAGAGCTCGTATTGATTGGCTTCAAGCGGGGGACAAGAATACTGCATTCTTCTTCAATTTAGTGAAAGCAAGAAGACATGGCAATTCCATTCTTGTTCTGGTCAATGATATAGGTGATCAGTGTTTATCCTTGCAGGAGATTTATAGGGAGTCTTTACAGTATTTTCAGTCCCTCTTTAGCAAGGATACTCAAGGGGAATCGGAAGAGGAGAATCAAGTTCTTGCTTGCATTCCTTCTCTGGTTACTAGGGAGATGAATGAGCAACTTATGGGTCCTATTTTGCTGGAAGAAATTGAGAGGATTGTTTTTCACATGAGGAAGGGAAAAGCTCCTGGACTAGATGGGTTCTCGATTGAGTTCTTTCAAGATTTATGGGATATTATCAAATTGGACTTATTGGAAGTGGTCCAAGAGTCCCAGAGGAATAAGCAAATGCTTCGGGCTTTGAATGCAACTTTCATTACACTAATCCCCAAGTGTGATGGGGCTTACCGGTTAGGCCAGTTCTGCCCTATCTCTCTCTGTAATGTGATTTATAAGATCATCTCTAAGTTGATATCGTAAAGGTTGAAGAATTGGCTTATGGATATCATCTTTGAGGAGCAGAGTGGGTTTGTGGAAGGTTGCCAAATCTTGTATGGTGTGGTCATTGCTACTGAGACCATTCATTCTATGACAACCTCCAAGGAAAATGCTATGTTTATTAAGTTGGATATGGCTAAGGCTTATGATAGAGTCCACTGGTCCTTCCTCTAGAAGATCCTTGGGGCTTTTGGCTTTGCTGATGATTGGACACAATGGGTAATGAATCGTGTTAGGTCTACTTCCTTCTCTGTGCTAATTAATGGACATCATATTGAGTTGTTTGGTGCTTCTAGGGGTCTTCACCAGGGGGATCCCCTCTCCCCGTACTTATTCATTCTTTTGGCTGAGGGTTTGGGGAGGCTGATTAAGCATAATGTGGGTCTGGGTATTATTCAAGGTTGGAGTTGGGGTAATGACTTGCAGCAACAGTCTCATTTGCAGTTTGTTGATGACACGACCCTGATGGGAGTAGCTTGGATAAGAGAATCTACAAATCTGCATAAAGTTTTGGATGTTTATCTTGCGGCTTTGGGCCAATTGATCAATGAGGATAAATATGTCATTCTCTTCTTCAACACACCTGGAACTATTCAAAGGAGGATCGCTCATATCTTGAGATTCCAGGTTGGTTCTCTTCCCTTGACTTACTTGGGTATTTCTATCTCTCTTGGTAATTCTCCCAAGGATTAGTGGTAGGGTATCTTGGACAATTTTTGCATGAAGGTTGAACATTGGACACAAAGATGGTTATCCTTTGTTGGGAGCGCTCAATTGATCCAATCGGTGGTTCAACCTCTTCTAATTTATCGATGTATGCTTCAAGTGGCCCCTAAGTGGTTCTTGAAGGGATTGGATTCTCTAGCTAGGCAATTCTTATGGGCAGGCAATCTGTCCTCTTGCAAATGGTGTCTTGTTAATTGGGACTTGGTGTGTAGCCCAAAACAGTCAGGTGGGCTTGGCTTAAGGTAGTCTATTTTATTTGGGGAGGCTTTGGCAGCTAAATTGTACTGGAGGTGGTGCGTTGAACAGGATCAAGGCTAGGCTAGGATTTTGGCCTACAAATATATGTAGAGGATCCCGAAGGAGGAAATCCCAAGATACCCACTTGAGGGAAAAGGCTCAACGATTTGGAGTAGTCTCAAGAAAGGGGCTTCTCTTATAAAGGAAGGAATTTTTTGGATATGTAAGAGGGGGGAAGAGGTCCTTTTCTAGTATGACTCTTGGGATGGATACCCCCCCAATCCTTGATCGGTTTCCTAACCTTAGGAGTCTTTGCCAGAGGTTCCTGGAGGCAGAATGGTCTAGGGTGAGTGACTTCAAGGCTGTTTATAGATGTGAGAGATTAGAGTTGGATCAGTGGAAGGCTCATTATGAGTGGCCGGTTGTTGGGATGGATGAAGAGTGCGCTGAGTTTCATGGCATTTTGGCGAGTAGACATTGTAGTTCCCTCAAGGGTAGTTGGGATGGACTTGCTTGGTCTTTGAATCCTAAGGGCGTCTTTACTGTGGCTAGTGGGTACTAGGAGTTGTTGTCTCGTAGATTGGAGGGGAGGGAGGTGCATTGGTGGAAATATGTGTGGAATAATTTTTCTTGGCCAAAGTGTAACTGTTTCGCTTGGAATTTGGCTTTGAATAGATGCCTAACTTGGGATAATATTCGCAAGTGGGGATTCCTCGGGCCTTCCATTTGTGTTTTGTGTGGTAATGGGGAGGAGGATTCCTCACACCTGTTCTTCAGATGCCCTTTCTCGCTGCTTATTTGGCATTAGTGGTGGGGGGTGTGGAAGCACCCTCATGTTCATGTGGATTCTTTGGTGGAGTTTTGGAGTAGTTTGGGCAGACCTCCTACTTTGTCCTCCTTTCTCCACATTGTCTGGCATATTGGGCCCATTTTCATACTATGGAAGATCTGGCTTGAGAGGAATAGGAGGATCTTTAGGGAGGTCAAACTATTAGTTCAACAAGTGTGAAACAAAATCATTGTTATGATTCGAGAGACGGTGGAAGCTAAATGTGAGGTAATTTTTCCTGTGGATAGAGGTGAGGCTGATATTGTGAGTAGGTTGGGTTTGCAAGAGATGTCTCCCACCTCAGCTTGTGTCAAGAGAGGTAGACGTGCTATGAAGAAGGTTCAAAGGGTGGGAAGGTGGATGTCCCCTCAAGATGATTTTATCAAGATTAACATTGATGGCTCCTCTAGGGGTAATCTGGGCCCAGCTGGGATTGGTGGTGTTGGTAGGAGTAGTAGGGGGGAGGTATTTTTCTTCTTTTCGGTGCATAAAGGGCGGCAGTCTAATAACTTTATGGAGGGATTAGCAATTTTCTACGCCCTTGAGCGTGCCTTGGAGTTGGGCTGGTGGAAGTTTATCTGTGAATCGGATTCACAAATTATTGTTAACCTATTGATTGAGCAGAAGGTGAGTGGGATTCATTGGTAGCTGGTAGGGATTGTTCACCAGATTCTACAAATTAGTACTATGATGGAGAAGGTGTCTTTCATCCACATTCCTTGTGAATGAAACCGAGCAGCTGATTGTTTGGCTAAGTGGGCCTCAAAACATGGTAATGATTGGAAAGTTGAAGGTTGGGAGCATCTCTCCCTGGATTACTATCAGAACTTGGAAAAGATCTTTGTTGAGGAAATGAATAGTTATGAAGTTGGTTGATCTTTGGCTGGGCTCTTGGTTCCTTTTTGGGGCTTTGAGGCTCTGGTTCTCTTTTGTAATTCTTGATTCTGATTTTCAATAAAGTTTTTACCCCTTTATTCCAAATTAATGTGGATGAGAATAATAAAATGAATGGATAAATTAATGTGGATAAAAAGGAAAATAATGTGCTAACATAATAGAAAATAAATAAATATTTGAGTTTATTTATTTCAAAAGAAGAAATAAATAGAATAATAATTAAATTTATTTATTTATTTAATTGTAGAGGAAATGTTAGCAAATTAATAATTAAAATAGTTTAATTATAATTGATTGGAAGAATTAATGGATGAATTAATTAAATAATTAAAAAATATTTAATTAATATAAACGAGAAAAATTAAATGAACAAATTAGTGTATGTGAATGAAAAAGATAAATTGATGAATTAGTCAAATAACTAAATATTATTTTATTAATTGATAAAAAAATTAATTGATGTGTATGGCTAGAAGAATAGAAAACAAATAAAATGTAATTTTTATCTATTTTATGAAAAATAAAAATATAAAATTTAGTAAGTAAATTGTATTTATTTATTTAATTCTACATGAAATGTTATTGGATTAGAAAAAGTAATAGATGAAATAATTAAATAATTAAAATTTATTTAATTAATATGGATAAAAAGGAGTAAATGAATGGATTAATTAGTACAACTTGAGTTGGCCTAGTGGTGGAGAACTTATGCTCTTGAAATAGAGGTCACAAGTTCAAATCCCATAAAGGGGGTAGGGTAAGTACACCTTATCGGCTTCGGCCCATTACCTATTAAAAAAAAATGAATGGATTAATTAAATAATTAAAAGTATTTAATTAATGTGGATGAAAAAGATAAATTAGTGAATTAATTAGATGTGGAGGAGAGGGTTGACAAATTAATTAAATAGTGAGAGAATTTAATGTTAGCTTAATTAAATAATTAACATTATTTTATTCGTATTGATTGTATAATTGATGAGAAATGATGAGGTGGTGAGATAGGAATATGTGAGTCATTTTAGGAATCTACATTTTGCCCATATTTGAGATAATATGTTTATTGCATTATTTCAAAAAACATGTTAGTATGCGAAAAATTGGCTAGTAATGGACCCCAATTTATTGAATGATAGAGGTAGGGTCCCTTGAAAGATCCATCTAGAAAATTTGGTTTTTCAATTGAACTATACATAGGAAGAATAGGCTACATCTAGTGGATCAAGGTTAAAAAAAACAAAGTTAAATGAAGGAAAATTGGGTTAAATGGGTGATGGGGTGAAGAATATGGTGAAAATTAGGGTTTTGAGACTATAAATGGGTGTAGAGGGGTTCATTTCTATTCATTTGCATTCCTCGTTATTAGAAATCCAAAGCCTCTAGGGTAGGTAATCCAACAACGAGTCATTGAGCAAAGCATGTGTGAACTTTTCAATAGCTAATCGAGTCATCCCCAACAATATGTGTTTAACTTTTAGGTTATTGGGGTAGGTTTGAGAAAATTTGTGGTGGATATAAGTAGTTCTAATCAAATGCATCATTAGAAAAAATTATCATATTGACAAGTGATTTGATGCTAATTATGCACAACTGCACATTTGATGTATCGTGACACAAACTTTGATGTGTATATGAGATGAGACATTGTTTTGGTGATTAACATGTGATGATTTTATTATGATGTTCATGATGATGATGTGATAAAATAATTTATATGATGTGTGATGATTATATGATACGATGATGATGCATGTGAATGTAATATATATATGAAGCATGTGATGGTTATTTTATGATAATATAATGATGATGATAATATATGCATGTATATGTTATTAATGATGCAGGTGCAATTGATGAAATCTATATGTGATGGATGTATTTTGATTATAATGTTATGATGTTATCTTTTATGCGATGAATATGATGTAACTATCATGTTATGATGTTGTGGTTTATTAATATGATGTAATTATCATGTTATGATGTTATGGTTTATATATATATACACACACATGTTGTTGTTGATGATGATGATGATGATGATGTATAAATGTTATGGTTTGTGTAATAGGTGAAAAATTAGGGTCAGGGTTAAATTAAGATAATAAAATCACTAAATGTCCTAATTTACCATTACATTAGGGGAGAATGGAATTTGATATATCTAGGCTTGATAGACCAAGATTCTAATCAAATTCCTGGCCTCCTAAATGGGGTTATTTCTTCCCTAGATTGAATTGAATTTTTGAATTCTAAAATATTAGGGCAAAATAGTGAATTATTCAATAAATTATGCATAAATAGTGAGCTACAGTCGTCGTACAGAGCCACCAATTTGAATCTAAGCATGAGATGAAGATTTAGATCTATTCCCAGAAATTCGGCTTGATTTATCAAAATCATGTTGCTAGTTACCTTGGTCCTCTGAATTTTCTATTGTCAAAAGGTGAACCTATTTATCTCTGTGAATCCTCTTAATCCTCCTAAATGCAACTCTTACCTGTTCCTGCACATAGTGAAAGGGGAAAAATTGTTGGAAATAGGGGTTTGCCTTATGTCGAACCTCAATTTTGGAATTAACCATGAAATTGAATTGAAATATAAATGAAGTACTGCAGTAGGGGTTCTTATACAGGATGAATCCTTCCAAAAACCAGACGTTCGTTGTGATCGATCATGTCTTATACAGGATGAATCCTTCCTGAAACTAGACGTTGTGATCGATCATGTCTTATACAGGATGAATCCTTCCTGAAACCAGACGCTCTTATCATGTCTTATACAGGATGAATCCTTCCTAAAACCAGACGTTGTGATCAATCATGTCTTATACAGGATGAATCCTTCTTGAAACCAGACACTTTGATCATCTTTGTCTTATACAGGATGAATTCTTCTTGAAACCAGACTGAATCTAGATCTTATCAATCGAATCAAATCAAATCTATCGGGATATCAATTTTGCAAAACTCCAAAGATCAAATACCTCAATTGATCTCCCGAGGGGGCATCACCATATCGTAATCTATAAATCAAGAGCTAGGGCATCCTATCAAACCAATATCAGCATCAAAACAAGATTATTCTTTGAATCAATGTGTCATCACACCTCGCTTCAAAGAGGGGCAAAATGTAGACACTTAAAAATAATTATTTTAATTATTTTTAATTCCTCACATAATTAATTAATTAATTATGTTAATTAAAATTCTTCTCAATATTAATTAAATATAATTAATATTGTCACTATAGCATATGATTTATTTAATAAATCAATCCCTTTCTTTATTCTTCTAAAAAATCAAATCCTCACAAATCTTCCTCTTAGCTAATTAATTTCAATTAACTAGTTAACCTACATGATTCCTACAAATCATCTTCTTAATTCATCATTAACCTAATAAATTATTCTAGAAACTCCTTAAACTCACTTAACATTATTCTTCTAATTTTTTATTCCCTCCACTCATTCTCTCTCCTAATCAAATTCTCCTACAAATATAAATCCCACCTAACATTTCCTTTAAATGAGTCGTTAATGGCTAATCATCATGATTAGCCACAAAGTCAACTCTTTGTCCTTTCATCCAGCCACTAGCTTTAAATGCTCTTTTTCTAGATGAATGTAAGATTTTCGAAATCTCACATTCCTCTAGGCATTTCCCTCTCCCAAAGAATTTTTAATTCCTTTTTATTCTTCTAATCCCCATAATATCCGTTTTGGAGAATTTTTAATTCTTCCAATGCATCGTGTAGAGTGTGGAGATACGAAATACCTTTAAGGCATATTTCTTGGTCTCCACACCCTCTCTTGGAGCTTGTGTGAGCTCACAAGTAAATCTTAGCCCTTCATCTTGAATTCAACCTAGCCATCCGTTTTCCTCTCCTCTTCCTATAAAATAGGGTTCCATCCCTTCATTCAGAACATCTTGAAATCCAGTAAGCTTATGCTGCCCTTTTGAGCCCAGGAAATCATCTTGGCAACTTGATCATCTCATCCTTATCATTCATCCGAATCATTTGTGCACAATATTGGAGAGCCATCCACATCCAGCAATCAAAGGAGCACATCAAGTGGAGCATTATCGAGGGGTGCCTTCACTTCATCAAGCTCAATCCGAAGGAGAAGGTAAAATAGCAAGGTGAAATGGTCTTTTAATGATATTTTAGCATTCTGCATGTTTATTTCGTTATGTTTTGATCAGTTTACCTTTCAAATATGTTTTTCCCTCTTCATTTTGGCACGCCCGGTGGGACCCATGTCCCTAAGAACTAATGTTGTTGTGTTTTTATGTTTTTTGTGAGTTGTGAGATGCAGGTTCCAGAATAGTGTGACTGCAGAACAAAAAAAAAAATTATCTTTTTCGCAAGTTCTAGAATAGCGGCTCTGCATTTCAGCGTGACAGCTCCTCCTTATTCTTTTACTTTTCTGTTTTCTGTTTATTTGTTGTTTCTGTTTCAGCACGACAACTCTGTTATCTGTTCTGTTTATTTATAATCTGTGTGAAAGTAGGAGAGTATGCTCTTGTCTATATAGACAATCAGAAATCCGGACCTTTGACACTTTTCTATTCTGTTTAGCGCGACTGTATGCTTTGACCGCAAGAAAGTGTGAAAATAGGAGAGTATGCTCTTGTCTATCTAGACAATCAGAAATCCAGATTTTTGGCACTTTTCTATCTGTTTAGTGCGACTGTCTGCTCTGTTAATATGTTTGAAATTTGTTAGGCGCTAACAGTAGTCTACATTTTCTTTTCATTTCGTGTTATCTGCTTTGTTTAATCATAATCTGTCTGACCACAGGAAAGTGTGAAAGTAGGAGAGTATTGTCTTGTCTATCTAGACAATTAGAAATCCAGACCTTTGACATTTTTATTTTATTCTGTTTAGTGCGACTATTTGCTTTGTTAAATCTAGGGTTTCTGTCTGCTCTGTTAAATTCAGGGTTTCTGTTTTGTTAAATTTAGGGTTTCGGTTCTGTTAAATTTAGGGTCTGTTCTATTAAATTTAGGGTTTCTATTTTTTCGCCATATCTTCTTTATCTTGACTCCATTTCCCTTCAAACTTCACCAGATTCTCCAAATTGTCATTTTCCACGTTTTCTTCCTTGGAGGCCTTATCTCAAAAATCCACTTTTTGAAGCCCAAAATCCCATATTTCTCTATTTTTAGGGTTTGCCATAACTTCTTCCCTTTTCATCCAATCACCTCCAAATTTTTTCCATATTATTCATCTTCAACTTTTGCTTCTTTGTCCCTCTTGGACAAATTTTCCCATTCCTTCATCTCTCTCCAAAATCCCCATTTTTCGCTTGCCTATCCCTTGGAAAGTGGTAAAAACCTAGTCAAACCCCATTTACCCATCAAAGCTTTCTTCAAATCCACATTTGTCATTAGTAAAAATGTTTTTATTCATGTTTTTCTATTCATTCCCAAAAAATAAAATAAAAATTAATATTTTTGTCATTTTGTTGATTTTTGCAGGACGCTTGTTGAAGACTATTTTTCCAAACTACTAATCAAGTTGTTTTGCAGGATGCTTTTTGAAGACTCCATTTTTCAAACTACTAATCAAGTGGTTTTGCAAGTTGCCTAGCTGATTCAACCAAATATTGTGCATTTATTTAAATTAGGCACCTAGATATTAATTAAAATGGAATGAACCATTGTCTTATGTGTCTTTAAGAAAAGCGTAAAGGTAGGAAAGTATGCTCTCGTCTTACTAGACGATCATAAATCCAGACCCTCCAACCTTTTCTTGTTTGATTGTGTGTTTACCTCTAGAGGGCCTACCCTCCCAACTTTCTCTTTGAGAAGGTAAGAGGGGAACGACCCAAGTGAGTACACCTGGACTTGGGGTTCCCAACTCACTATAATAAATAGGCCATTGACTACGAAAGGGTTAATGGTTGGGGCTATATGAGAGTTCACTCTCACATTGGGTGCTTAGTAGGATCCTAGAGATCTCAATCATGCTTGCGTGACTACTAAGTTCTTGGTGCTTCGTTGGGCTATAGGCCTCAATTGCGCTTGCGCAACTTCGAAGGGTAGCTTCTAACGGAAAGACTTACCAAACACCTTGTTCATAGTGGCCAAAAACCCTCTAGTCATTGGTGCAAGAGGTCACACCTCTGAAGTGGCCCATATTCTTACGACCCTTAGTAGAGACACAAAGTTCTCCATGAGGAGTTTTCATGGGAATTGATGCTTGGTTGCCCCGAGAAGTGAATGTTGTAGAGGGGAGCCAGTGGGGTCAAGCATCTAAGTGTCCACTCTGGGTAAGCGTAGATGGGAAACCAATTGGGATTCAATGACTATTGTCCTTGCCAGCCTTAAGAATGTTGTATATAAGCATGAGTGTCTTTGAGATAATATGCATTTAATCATTGTGTTTGCTTTGTTTGATATATACTTGCCAATAGTAGACTAAAAACACATCACTATCCCCAAACACTTTGCAAAAATATTTGTCAAGACACAAACAAATTGTCCAAGTCATTACCCACACCAAGTCCAAAATTGCGTCAAAACTTTGTTCGTCCCATTTTTCATAAACCTAAGAGAGAAGCTAAGAGTTTATCCTCTACGTCAACATTCAAGTTTGTCCTTTGAAACACCTACTATCGTCCAAATCAGGGTGGTCATATCCCTTCATACAACTTGCCATTTAAATAGATCCTTCATGTTCATGCCAAAGACAACCTAGTCATCAAGTTTTCTTCTAAACCATCACTACCATACTTTCTTCATCAATCATCCTCAAATTTCTTAAGTCCTTTCATCCTCAAATTTCTTAAGTCCTTTCATCACAAATTTCTTAAGACCTTTTATCACAAATTTCTTAAGTCCTTTCATCCTCAAATTTCTTAAATCATTTCATCCTCAAATTTCTTAAGTCCTTTCATCACAAATTTCTTAAGTCCTTTCATCCTCAAATTTCTTAAGTCCTTTCATCACAAGTTTCTAAAATCTTTCCATCACAAATTTTCTAAGTCATTTCATCACATTTTTCCTAAGTCTTTTCATCACAAATATTGTGTATGGTCGCAACTCGATCCCAAAAGAAAAAGATGGTTGATCAACAATATGGCATGCCAGACATCGGTGTCTTATATGAAGATCCCACGCAAGATCATACACAAAGTGGGCAGCCAAGCGATCAAGATCAAAGCCAAAATCTTGACATGGTTAACCAAGATGAACTTTGTCTGGAAGTGCAAACTTTCCTAGCGGATTCTTATAACCAAGAGATGATGGAAAAGTTTATTAAACACAATCCTACTACACTTCTGAAAACTCTTCTTGAACATGGAGCTAAACTTCCATCTGAATTTAATAGATCTGCTCTCGTCCAACAACCACAAGGAGACCTCGCTCCCACACAAAGTGTTGCACCTACTATTCAAACTTAATCAATTGCAACCCCATCAATCATCCAAGCCCAATCAATGCCACCCACGACACCTCCCACCACGGTCTCCATCCCGCCTTCTTCCTCCTTACCATCCATACCACTATAAAATCCAATCTCATCCATTCTCCAACAAACTTCTATACCGCCTCCTTCTATTCAACCACATATTTCTATTCCACAAACTTCCCTTTCTCCCAGCAATGTCGCAAATTTTGTCCAGACCGCATTCAATCTCATCACAACAGTTGGCAGACCGCAACCAACTATCACACAAACCCCAACAACATCAGTCATCACATCCCACGTTCCCACCTCCTCATCATATCAATATATTGGTGATGGTGCACCTTCTTTGGTTCATCCAATTCTTGGGGCAAATACAATCCATCAATATCAAAGTCCACAACAAGACCTCACTAAGGAAATTCAAGACATGAAGAATATCATCAAAAACATGAAAGAAAAGACTAATAAAAGGAAAGCTTACTCATTTGAAGAGTTTTTCCCTTGTCCTTACAACCCATCCATATCAGTTACACCGTATCCCCTGGGATTTGAGATCCCTAAATTCACCAAGTATGAAGGCAAAGGAGACCCCCACGACCATGTCCGCGAATTCCACATCTTATGCCAAGAAGTCTCCTATAGTGACATTTATCTTCGTAGACTCTTTCCCAAGAGTCTCACGAGAGACGCCCTGGCATGGTTCTCATCTTTACCACGAGGTTCCATTGTCTCTTTTCCAGACTTGGCAGAAAAATTTGTGGCCCAGTTTGCATATAACATGGGTAATGATGTTTCTATGATGGACCTATGTAATACAAAACAAAGGCCTGGAGAAACCTTCGCCAATTTCCTACAAAGATGGTGACATCTTATCAAAAAATTCCAGTGGGACATGCCAGAACAACATCAAATTGAACTATTTCAAAAGAACTTGGTGCCTGAACTTTCAAGACCTTTAATATCTCAATGTATCAAATCCTTCCAAAAATTGACCAATAAGGGCCTCGCCCTCGAACGTGTCTTGTTGGAGGAAGGAACCTTGAAACATTACCAGAAGTCATCACAAAGTTCTTCCTCTTATCATAACGAAAAGCCAAAATTCTGGGCTAAAAATAAAAACGTGGTCAATGATGGT
Source organism: Cryptomeria japonica (assembly GCF_030272615.1). Taxonomy (NCBI): domain Eukaryota; kingdom Viridiplantae; phylum Streptophyta; class Pinopsida; order Cupressales; family Cupressaceae; genus Cryptomeria; species Cryptomeria japonica. The sequence goes on from NC_081412.1 coordinate 67,365,119, forward strand.
GTAACTGAGCAAAGCAGGTCCAAACCGTGGCCGCTCCCCCAAAATCCAACAATCAAAACAATTCAAATCAATCTCAAAAACCTCACAACAATGTATCAATCCAGGGACGACCACCCAGATCAAATAACAGGACTCCAAGAGATTTCACTCCTCTTGCTGAGCCTATTGAAGTGGTGTTTCAAAAACTTGTCCAAGCAGGTATAGTGGTTTTTCCAGTCACTCGCCCGTTTGATCCCAATCAACCTAAACCAAGATGGTATAATGAAAATGAGTATTGTGAATACCACCGTATCAAGGGGCATGATACACGAAAGTGTATGAAACTAAAGATCTACATACAAGATCTCATTGATAGAGGTGAGATTGAGGTAGCAAATGCAAAACCTGGTAATAACAATGACAAACTCAAAATGTACCAGGAACCCTTCCCAAAGCATGATAAAGGAAAAGGCTCATCATCTAACGCAATGGGTTATGACTATGCAAATCACGTAACCGATTTTGATTTTCTAGTAAGTCGCATTGAACCTGTAGACAATCATGTCAATGTCATAACCATCCAAGGAGTTAATCCTCCTTCTTCCCAAGGCAGACCAAATTCGGCTAGAATAGTCATTCAAGGTGCCACGCCTTCCACCTCCCATTTCCAGAATGACTGTAATGCAACTACACACCGAGGAAGAGTCACCATCCAAGGAGTTCCTCCCCCACCAAACCCCCCACCCATGTCTTCCACCCACCGATATGACCTCCTTGATCAACTTGGGAAGACACCCGCACAAATCTCCATTTTGGAACTTCTCAAGACTTCTCCGGTCATAAAGAAATTTTGGAACAAGCCCTTCTCCAATCACGCGTTCTTGATAACATCAATGCCACCCAATTTCAAACCCTAATTGGAAACTTTGCTGCCCAACAACACATTGTATTTAACTCCAAAGATGCTCCTGCAGATGAGGACCATAACAAACCTTTGCACATCGAAGCTCTCATCCATAAGCACAAGGTCAAACGTATCCTGATAGACGGTGGATCCAGGCTTAATCTGTGTACATACAAATTGATAAAACAATTGGGACTTTCTGAGGATCTGATAGACACATCAGGAAGGATCACAATAAAGGCGTATGATGATGCAGAAAGAATTTCAAGGGGCGTGATCACCTTACCTCTTCAAGTGGGCCCCATTACAATTGAAACCCCTTGCCAAGTACTCGATCTTGATCTCCCCTACAACATTCTCCTCGGGAGGCCATGGATTCATTCCTTGCAGGCCGTACCCTCCACCTATCACTAATGCATCAAATTCCCCTATAATGGAAAAGTGATCACTATCAAAGGTGATCCCCAACCTTTTCAATATTGCAAACTATTAGAAGGGAAGCATCCGTATCATTGCCCACTAAATAGACCTTCGCCAACGCCTCCATCTGACACATCAAATGTTGCCTCCACATCATCCCAACCAAATAATCAAATCAAGATCTTGGACAATGGTTGTGGAGAATACAAATTGGAGGACGTCTTATTAATAGGCAACCTCCCTCTCTCTCCTAAGTCATTTGGCAAACCAAAAGAGCTAAAAAAGGACCCAAAACCAGTCATGCAATGCCAAAACACCACCTTCCAGCAATGGGGCCCACTTGATAATGAGAACCTTGAAGCAAATATCTCTTCATGGCTGTACCGGGAAGAGGATGATGATCCAACAAGAATATCCAAAGAAATGTACCCAAAAGCATTTGCCATAGTTGAAAAAATGGGTTACAAAGGACACGGTTTGGGACCAGAGGAGAAAGGAAGAAAAGCACCCATAAATCGTATCTCCTACAGATACAACAGAGGCTTGGGGTACACCCCGGTGCCCCTTCTAGTCCTTCTTCGAATATCGAAAGCGCCGACAAAGAGGAATTCCACGAAATGCATTATGAATACAAGAAAGATACCTTCTTCGACGCTTACATCAATACCATCACCCCCGTAACCCCTCCCACTTCACATGAGCTACATCTTGTCCATCCTGAACTCATTGACTGGGGCCAACGAGACAAACCCACTTTAGATATCTGCGCCGACGATAATTCTCTCATTGCTCTCCTAACAACACAAAATATGGAAGATTGTAATAGAATTGAGGGTATTCAACTACACGAAAAGGGATACTTTGGTAGTCAAGTTAATGCCCTTATCCACAAAAAATATAATAAAAGAAAAAGATACGATTTCCTAGGTGAAAACCTCCCTAAGGTGCCTTTGGATGAACAAGAAATAAAAACAAAGGGTGTATCTGAAAGTGAAAACCTAGAAAAGGCACTTGACGATGAGGGATTTGACCTCCCTACCATTGGTTACCTTCCACAGGACAAATCAAATTTGTTGATAGAAGAAACAGACAGCATCAACATGGGCACCGAAGTCATTCCGAAAAATGTGCTCATTGCCAAATCCCTCACTGAAATCGAGAAACAAGACTTCATCAACTTCCTTACAGAGGTTAAAGTCAATTTTGCATGGTCCTATTCCGATATGCTAGGGTTGGATCCTGCCTTGGTGGTTCACAATCTCACCGTCCGCCTAGATGCAAAACCTGTAAAACAAAAACTCCACAAAATGCACTCGCATATTGCTCTCTTAGTCAAGGCAGAACTTCAAAATTTGTTAGACACTGAATTTATCAAACCCATAGACTACGCTGAATGGGTCTCCAACATTGTACCTGTCGGCAAACCTGCTGGGGGCATCCGCATTTGCACAGATTTTCGAGATCTAAATATAGCTTGTCCTAAAGACGATTTCTCGCTCCCAAACATATATATGATTGTGGATCTTACAGCAAGACATGAAATGCTATCGCTAATGGATGGGTTTTCTGGATACAACCAAATCAGGATAGCAGATGAGGATCAACATAAAACCGCATTCACAACACCATGGGGTACTTTCTGTTACCGGGTCATGCCTTTTGGCCTTAAAAATGCTGGAGCTACATATCAACGAGCAATGACAACAATTTTTCATGACCTCTTGCACAAAATTATGGAGGACTACGTGGATGATCTGCTAGGAAAATCCAAGACAAGACAAGAGCACATCCCTATTCTAAAATAGATCTTCAAAAGATTGGAAAAATACAAACTACGGTTGAATCCAAAAAAGTGTGTGTTTGGAGTCACATCGGGAAAACTATTAGGATTCATTGTTTCCCGCAGAGGTATTGAGGTTGATCCTGCAAAGGTAAAAGCTATTATGGAAATGCCTCTGCCAAAAACTCTCAGACAACTACGCGGTCTCCAGGGAAAACTCCAGTCTATCAGGCATTTCATTTCACAGCTAGCCGACAAGTGCCATCCATTTGCACACCTGTTACGTAAAGACACAAAATTCAAATGGGATTGCCTTTGTCAAATGGCCTTTGAAAAATTAAAAGATAATCTAGCATCACCTCCAGTTTTGATGCCACCTACCCCTGGAAAACCCCTCATTTTGTATATATGTGCTACTATAGTGGCATTGGGGGCATTATTGGCGCAAACAGATGATCAAGGGAAGGAACACGCCATTTACTACATCAGTCGAACGTTGGTAGGATATGAACTCAATTACACCCCCATTGAAAGAGCATGTTTGGCATTAGTGTTCAGCACACAGAAACTACGACACTATATGCTAAATAATAAGACAAAATTAATTGCTAAAATTGATCCACTTAAATATCTCTTGTCCAAAGTTGCTCTCACTGGCAGAACCGCCAAATGGGTCATGCTCTTAAGCGAGTTTGACATTGAATATGTGGACAGAAAGGCAATCAAGGGACAAGTCATTGCAGATCAGTTGGCTGAAGCTCCACTTCTAGGCGACCATCCTCTTCTCATAGAATTACCAGATGAGTTCATTATGACTGTTACCACATCCTCCACATGGAAATTGTATTTTGATAGCTCCTACACTCAAAATGGATCGGGGGCAGGAATATTATTGGTCACACCTCAAGGAGATGGCATCCCCAAATCATACAAGATAACCTTTGCATGTACTAATAACATAGCAGAATACGAGGCCCTCATCACAGGTTTACGCTTGGCTATCCACTTGAAAATAAAAGAATTACAAGTCTATGGCGATTCCTAGCTCGTCATAAAACAAGTCAATGATGAATACCAGACAAAAGATGATAAACTCCTTCCCTACCGTACCATGGTTGAAGACCTTAAGCAACATTTCACGGCAATCAAGTTTGATCAAATCCCACGAACAAACAACAGGGCTGCAGATGCAATGGCCACCATTGGCTCCCTCCTTCAAATGCCAGCACATAGTCAGAAGTGCGAGTTCTTGGTCGAGCAATTGTTTATACCGGCATATGACCTACCAGAGTCTGAAATGGTGTGTGTTCTCGTTGGTCCCGAGTCCCCTTGGTATCAAGAAACCTTGGCTTTCCTCAAAGACAACACCATTCCCCCACATCTCACCAAAACCCAGCAACAAACTTTCATCCGCCAATGTGGCCGTTACACCATCCTTGCAGACACCTTGTTCAGAAGGCATTTTGATGGTTCCCTCCTAAGGTGTTTAGATAAACAAGAAGCCGAATGGGCATTACGCGAAGTACATGAGGGCATCTGTGGGGCACACTCAAGTGGACTCACATTGGCTAATTTTTTTTTGAGAACGGGATACTATTGGCCTAAAATGGAAGAAGATGCATACAACTATGTGAAGAAATGCATCCCTTGCCAACAACACGGCGACAAGATTAATGCACCGTCACAAGAATTGCAGCCATTCATTACACCATGGCCCTTCTCGCAGTGGGGGCTCGATCTCATTGGGAAAATCCACCCTTCATCTTCCAACGGACATAAATTCATTATCACCGCCACTAAATACTTCACCAAGTGGGTAGAGACTATCCCTCTTACTTTCACCACCGGCAAGCAAATATCCAAATTCATCTTGAACTACCTAATCTGCCGATATGGCATCCCAAAAGTTATCATCACAGATAATGGTAAACAATTTAAAAACCAGGATGTCAAAGAACTCTGCCGAAAATTCAACATCGAACACCGCTTCTCCACTCCATATTATCCCCAAGGCAATGGCCAAGCTGAGGCTTCTAATAAAACCCTAATAAAAATCCTCAAAAAGATAGTCAATGAAGCGGGCCGTGATTGGCACCTCCAAATCCATCCTGCATTGTGGGCCTACCGCACCTCCATCCACACCCCCACAGGTGCCACTCCTTATTCCCTAGTATTTGGTTCCGAAGCTATCCTTCCCCTTTAGACCGAGATCCCCTTTCTAACATCCTACCAGAGGAAGAATACAGAATTGTCCGCTTACAAGAGCTAGAATTGTTAGATGAAAGGTGCCTCAAGGCCTTGAATCATCTCCGGGTATATCAAAACCGTCTGCGCATGAGTTATCATAAAAAAGTTAGAACCCGAGAATTCCAAGTTGGTGATCTTGTCCTCATGGAGAATCAAAAAAATCTACAAGAAAGAGAAAAGAAAGGCAAGTTTGAGCCTAATTGGCTTGGACCATATGTAATCACAGCGAAATATGGATCAGGAGCTTATCAGTTGGCTACTCCTGAAGGCGATCCTTTGGATGATCCAATAAATATCATGCACCTCAAAAGGTTTTATGCTTAGTCTTCAGAAAGTCTTAAATTGTCAAAAAAAAAAAAAGAAAAAAAAAAAGATCCTGAAAAAATCGTCACTTTGGTGCAAACCTGACAAACAGGCACCTTATGATACAAAAAAATTAAGAAAAAAAATAAAATCAGAAAAAGAAAGAAAAGCAATTCATGGCACTATGGGCAAGTATCTTGGTGAAAACCTCTGTGCAGGCGCCAAGGTAAATAACCGGATTGACTGTCTATCATGTTGATACTACAAATCATCTACCATCCAGCCCACCCATGCACAACATTCCTTCTTTTCCGCCTCCCAATAAAACATGCGTATGAGGATGAGTCTTCGCCTAAGTCATGAACAAGAAATGTCCCAGTGAAACTAAGCTTTTATGCCTCTATATAAGCTTCAAGAAGTCTTGAGAAACAATCCCAAGTCCATCCTAATTCTACTCTTGGCAAGAGGTATCATTTGGTCGCAAGGAAGAGACTTGTTAGATTTTGTTAGATCTTTTCATATAGGCTTGCATCTTTTGCCCTACGACTGCCACTATTTACGACTGCCTGGGTTCTTCCATATCCAGGTATGTTATGATAGGTGCATACTGGGGCATATTTCATAGTATGGCATATTTTGGATCCTTCTTGTATAAACCAGCGACCTGGTACTAGTGTTTATCAACACTTACCTTCTCGTGTACAAGAGGTATCGGTGTGTTTGAGGGTTTCCTTGCACGAACCCACAACTTTGTATTAGTGTTTCTTAACACTTGCATTGTTGTGTGCAAGAAATTCCCGTTTGTCTGTAGAGTCAGTCCACGCCCTGGGTTTCTCATGGCATCCTGATTTCTATAATCAATGGTGCAAGTCATTCAGGGCAACATCAAACTAGGTTGGCTCCCCACATTTATTGTGCACAAAATCTCACCATCATTCCATCAAATCCTAAACTCAATAATCCCATGGAGTTCTCAATTGCCCCCATTTTCCTCCACGGTCTCGCATCTCTTATTCTTCTTTCCAAATACCTCACGACTACTTCATATATCTTCCTCATTTATCCCTTCCACCCTAATTTTTCTTCCTCTATTTCTTTTTTGTTCTCCTCACATAATCAATTCTGATTCTGATTCATGTCTTATATAGGGTGAATCCCTTCTAAAACCAGACGTTGTGATCTAATCATGTCTTATACAGGATGAATCCTTCCTGAAACTAGACGTTGTGATCTGATCATGTCTTATACAGGATGATTCCTTCCTGAAACCAGACGTTGTGATCTATCATGTCTTATACAGGATGAATCCCTCCTGAAACCAGACGTTGTGATCTGATCATGTCTTATACAGGATGAATCCTTCCTGAAACCAGACGTCGTGATCTGATCATGTCTTATATAGGATGAATCCTTCCTGAAACCAGACGTTGTGATCTGATCATGTCTTATACAGGATGAATCCTTCCTGAAACTAGACGTTGTGATTGATCATGTCTTATACAGGATGTATCCTTCCCGAAACTAGACGTTGTGATCTGATCATGTCTTATATAGGATGAATCCTTCCTGAAACTAGACGTTGTGATCTGATCATGTCTTATACAGGATGAATCCTTCCTGAAACCAGACGTTGTGATCTGATCATGTCTTATACAGGATGAATCCTTCCTGAAACCAGACGATCTGATCATGTTTTATATAGGATGAATCCTTCTTGAAACCAGACACTCTGATCATGTCTTATACAGGATGAATCCTTCCCGAAACCAGATGTTCGTTGTGATCGATCATGTCTTATATAGGATGAATCCTTCCTGAAACTAGACGTTGTGATCGATCATGTCTTATACAGGATGAATCCTTCCTGAAACCAGACGCTCTTATCATGTCTTATATAGGATAAATCCTTCCCAAAACCAGACATTGTGATCAATCATGTCTTATACAGGATGAATCCTTCTTGAAACCAGACACTTTGATCATCTCTGTCTTATACAGGATGAATTCTTCTTGAAACCAGATTGAATCTAGATCTTATCAATCGAATCAAATCAAATCTATCGGGATATCAATTTTGCAAAACTCCAAAGATCAAATACCTCAATTGATCTCCCGAGAGGGCATCACCATACCGTAATCTATAAATCAAGAGCTAGGGCATCCTATCAAACCAATATCAGCATCAAAACAAGATTATTCTTTGAATCAATGTGTCATCACACCTCGCTTCAAAGAGGGGCAAAATGTAGACACTTAAAAATAATTATTTTAATTATTTTTAATTCCTCACATAATTAATTAATTAATTATGTTAATTAAAATTCTTCTCAATATTAATTAAATATAATCAATATTGTCACTATAGCATAAGATTTATTTAATAAATCAATCCCTTTTTTTATTCTTCTAAAAAATCAAATCCTCACAAATCTTCCTCTTAGCTAATTAATTTCAATTAATTAGTTAACCTACATGATTCCTACAAATCATCTTCTTAATTCATCATTAACCTAATAAATTCTTCTAGAAACTCCCTAAACTCACTTAACATTATTCTTCTAATTTTTTATTCCCTCCACTCATTCTCTCTCCTACAAATATAAATCCCACCTAACATTTCCTCTAAATGAGTCGTTAATGGCTAATCATCATGATTAGCCACAAAGTCAACTCTTTGTCCTTTCATCCAACCACTAGCTTTAAATGATCTTTTTCTAGATGAATGTAAGATTTTCGAAATCTCACATTCCTCTAGGCATTTCCCTCTCCCAAAGAATTTTTAATTCCTTTTTATTCTTCTAATCCCCATAATATCCGTTTTGGAGAATTTTTAATTCCTCCAATGCATCTTGTAGAGTGTGGAGATACGAAATACCTTCAAGGCATATTTCTTGGTCTCCAAACCCTCTCTTGGAGCTTGTGTGAGCTCGCAAGTAAATCTTAGCCCTTCATCTTGAATTCATCCTAGCCATCCGTTTTCCTCTCCTCTTCCTATAAAATAGGGTTCCATCCCTTCATTCAGAACATCTTGAAATCCAGTAAGCTTATGCTGCCCTTTTGAGCCCAGGAAATCATCTTGGCAACTTGATCATCTCATCCTTATCATTCATCCTAATCATTTGTGCACAATATTGGAGAGTCATCCACATCCAGCAATAAAAGGAGCACATCAAGTGGAGCATTGTCAAGGGGCGCCTTCACTTCATCAAGCTCAATCCGAAGGAGAAGGTAAAATAGCAAGGTGAAATGGTCTTTTAATGATATTTTAGCATTCTGCATGTTTATTTCGTTATGTTTTGATCAGTTTACCTTTCAAATATGTTTTTCCCTCTTCAGTGAGTACAATTTAGGATGTTGCATTTAAACCCCACTTTAGCAAGAGTATGAGACTAAGCATACTCATGATAAAGTTCAAAGGTCTGCATTGAAAGCTTTCATCAAGACATCAAAGAGATAAGACATACTAAGCCCCCAGGGACTTTAGGGTCTTACTACTCCAATATCAAGATAAAAGGCACATCATGAGAAAGAGGAAAGAGAGAGATAATAATGACTTCTACCCTAGTAAGGTTTGCTTACTATTAGTCATGAAAAAGAAAAAATACCAAATTACAAAGCAAAAGGCTCAGTTTGCAAAGTAACTTGAGTGTCGAAACATGTTATGGTGTGTGCATAAAGTGAAATTGTGAGTGGAGTGCATGCCCCCATGTCAAAGTGATTACATGTGCCTTCTCGAGAGCAATTGCTTTAAGGTAGCATGCATCCAAAAAACAAGCATGTTACCACAATGATATGTCCCCAAGAAAGGATAAATGAAAGGATAATGGTCACAAGACATAAAACACATAAGGGATTCACTTACTCAGAGGTCAGTATGCTCTTGTGATAAATAATGTATATCATGAATATTTGTATTGAATTAACCTCATCCCCCAAAGGTAGTGGAACCACAAATACAATGGTAGAAGAGCACATATGTATTTTGAGTCAACGTGGAAAAGACCAAAAGAGATCTCAATGCTTTGCATTGTCTCCAAGTAGACAACACAAGGGACAACAAATAGAAGAATGTCACAACAAATTCGACCTCTTTATTAACTTGCAGCAACAAAGCGACAAGGGTCATCCAAAGAGAACCTAACATAACACATCATTGGGGAAACGTGTTACAACAAGCAAGAGAGAAGATGGATTCTATGGCAGGAAGGAAGCTAATCAAGGAAATCACTTGTATCCCAATCTTGTTGAACATTGTTTTGGGAAGGTGGACAAGATGCAAGAGGAGCCACTTTGATCACAATAGATGAAGCTACTATTATCAAATTTACATTTCATGTCAATTGTGCATAAAGGGTCTACTTGTATAATTTCAAGCTTCATTTCGAGTTCATATTTAGAATAGTTTGTAAGTCAGATTGAATAAAAGCAATAATCATTGTTAAAACCTTCTTTATGACCATGTTGTTGAATTGTCAAAGGAAGTCTGAGGTTTTAGGGGTAATTTTTAAGGTTTCAATAAAAAAAGGGCCTTATGTTTCAAGCTCCAACGTAGCCTAAGTTCACTTACATTTGGAGGGAATTTTGACTTATTTATGTGTTCCAAAAGGAAATGCTTGAAAAGTTGCCCTAACCCATGTATGAAGAGGAAAATGTATTTTGAAGCTCTACTTTTCATTTTGTTCTCTACACCCACCAAGAAGCAGCAAATCTACCCAGAACAACAGAGGACTTAGAGTTATTGAGCAGAGATCTCGCAAGAACAACAGTTTAAGAAATGTATGAGCATCAAATTTGATGATTGGTAGCCACATTTGCAATCTTCAAGTGTAAATATTAAACGGTTTTTAAAAGAGGCAAGGTTTTCATCAAAACCTTCGAGCTCCACGGGTATGACTGTATTATTTGGTTACTTTATTTGTTGTGATGGGTTTTGTTCACTATTTGAGAAGGGTTAGATTCTTTCCTACTTTAGAACTTTCAATAACTCCCCGAGGCGTATGCACATACATTTTTATGAAGGTCGTTGTTATCTCAAAAGCTTTCGTTGTTGCATCTTTATTGTTGTGATCAAAACGTATTCACCATTATGGAATATAAGGACTTCTCCATGGTTACCAAGATGTTAGTATAGTTTCTTTAAAAGCTTCTTGTTTTCTCTACTAAATGTTATATTTGCATGTATACAAGAGTGAAAGTAGTGAGTAATGAAGAACAAGATGTTCATACGGAGATAGAGCCTTTCTCCAAGTCCAAAGAAGCAATATCTCTACCATGACAGTGAATGGATACAGGTCAGAAGAGGTAAGAATAGAACAATGAGACAGGTAAAAGTTGAGCACGATGAATAGTAGACCCTGAGGTCATTGAAAGTAGCATTCAGGCCTTGTAGACATGGTGGGAAATGTACTGATTTGAAGTACAATGGATCAGTATCATCAGAGATACATAAGACAAGATGCAGTCCCAAAGTTATAGAAGCATAATGTCATTTGGGACAGTCATTGTCTCAGATCATCAAGGCTGCAACAGTCTTTTATTTGGTGCAAATCATCATTAGGATCCCCAAGATATAGAGCAATCACATTGACATTTGATAATCAAAAGAGTAGTCACAAACTTTAGATGAATGGTAAACAATTTTTTAGCAGCAGCAAACAGTGTTTGAAGACACTGTTTTCACTGTCAAAAGAAAGTGATCAGTGATAGCTCATTCACAGTCATAAAATGGCATGAAGATAGTCATATGGGGACTGTTGATATTCTATCAATAATACAATAAGGAAGAAGTAATCATCAGTTCAGGAGTATTGGGCCTCGGTCTGAATTACTGTTTCTTGTCTTTTTTTCTTTTAAACAACGCGCTAACTTACCTTGATAGAATAGCAAAGAGCAGTCTTTTCATAGCAAACAGTAATTAGGCCACTCATTAACCACAATCATAAGCCTTTTCAATAACCGCAGAGAGAATACAGTGACTTTCCAAGTCAGAGCAGTCACAAAATCAAAACAACCATTGAGACTCAGTGTGCAGACCTGAGACAGATGAAGGACAGAGAAAAATGAGCAAACTAAGGAAAGTAAGCAGTCCTTATCTCAAAGGGTAGCTATACCTTGAACAATAAGAGATCTTTGCATGAAGATCATCCTTCAAGTACACCGAGATTTTCTTGACAGTACATGTACCAGTCATCAAAAAGGGCAGGGTATCCACAAGGTAGTCCAATCATCAAGACTGGTGCATAATGATCAATCATAAGGCCTAGTGAGAACATATCAACAATGAGGCATCAAGGTCAACCTTCAAAGCAGTCCATAAGATAATGCATATACAGTGTAGCAGATTTGAAAAGGCAACACAATCATTTCATGAGTAATTATCATAGATCATAATCAGTAGCTCGCAAAATCAGATAATCTAAAAGCTTGCAATGATCAATCACAATTTATAAGCAATGAATCAATGTTGTCATTGTCACGCAGTAATAAGTTTTTCACATCTACTTTTCAAATACATTACAGACTTAATCACAGTCAAGGGATTATCATGACCTTCATGTTCATAAATGATAGAGTCTTTGTAAAAGCCTTCTAAGATTTCACCAGATGTTAATGCCTTTGTCGAAATGTTTCAATGATAACTCTAGGTGGTTAGAGCAATCACAAAGAATGTCATAGGATAAAGGATAGTCATGTGTTATTGATGTGCAAGGTTGTAATCATGTGCCAGTCCAGAAAAGATCATAGCCATGATAGTCATCATTATCAAAGCAAGGATTGACAATAGGTCAGTGAATACGCTATCAATGCCAATGAAGATGAGCCTCCATAAACTCAGAGGTTGCAACTCCAAGAACAGTTAAAGAAGTGACAGTGTCATTCATGCATGAAAGGTGGGAAAATTTCAAAGGTGTTCAAAGGTTTATAGCATAAAAGAAAGTAGTAAATGTCATAGTCTCATAATAAAGCTACAACCTTGCCACAAGTGATAACAAACTAAGGTTATAGCAATCATACATAGCATTGTGCATCTTGAGGGTGTATGAGCAGAGACAAAGGACAGTCTTTTTATGGTTAAGACAATCAAATGCTTGGACAGTATTTGGTATACAAATATAATCTTGTTATGCAGTCATGAGACAATCCTCCAACAAGACACTTATAGTCAGTGCAACAGAGAGCATGAGAATGATAGCAGAAAGACATAGAATGGAGGAAGCTCTAAAGATTCAAGAACAGTGCATGTGAACAACTAGAATGCAGTCATAGTATCAAGAGACAACGATCATGGGAACAATATCAAAAAGATACAGTCACACTCAGGTAACAAAGAACAGTAGCAGTCATTGTAGATGTCCAAAGGAACAATTATCATATCCTCTATCAAAGATAGTGAGGTTATAGGTCAAGAAAGATGAATAGGCTGGCATAGAACATTGTAAGCATTAAATAACAAAATACAATCTTGATGATAGATGTGATAGTCACCAACCAACGTATGAGTTTGAGGAGATGATCACAACGTTGAGATGATTTGATGTCATATCAAATGTACAAGTGTTATAGGGCTAATTATCAATAAAAGCAAAATTTGAATTTCAAATTCAAACCTACTCATTAATGTATCCAAGTTCAATTTTAAATCTCAAGTACAAGTCATTTCATCAATACAACCTTCAAATTCAAAAGGGACGACCAATATGCAAATCCCATGATTTGAGGGGGATTTTGAGGTCTTAACAGTAGTTCAACCCTTGATTTGAGGGCTCCAATGGGTTGACTATTAGTCAAGGGAAATTTTGGGAGTCTCAACAACTCTAAAATAGCAGTTCAAGGCCCTTTTTTGAGGGATTTTCAAGTCATCTCGCCCAACAATTACGATTTCAAAATTTCAGTCAGTTGGGAGTTGATTTTGAGGAGCAATAGTCAATATGAGTCAAAGCCAACCAAGCATTTCAAATTTTCAAATTTTGGATCCTTTTGACTATAAGTCATTCTTTTCCTTCCATTCTTCTATAGTTCTTAGTTTTGTCTCTACTGCATCAGCAAGCAATTTTTTATAACTCAAACACTTTTGAGTTTTTATGCAGTTTATGCATGCATCGTAGTCACCCTTTTCTTGATAATTAATAAAGATCAGTTGTTCCTACATATTTTTCTTGTTCTGTCATTATGTTTATATGAATTTTCTGAGTATACATTGTGATTTTCATAAATCCTTTGTTTCTTCTTCATTTTCATGATGTTTGGGCTAGCAATATAGTGATCTGATAAGGTTATGTGACGTGTTTATGTTCATTTTCATGATGTTTGGGCAAGCAATATAGTGATCTGATAAGGTTATGTGATGTGTTTATGTTCATTTTCAGATATTTGTAGTTGCGTGATGCCATTCACCTTCAAACAAAACTGGAAGGAAAACAAAAACCTCTACATGAAACATTTATGATCAACATTATATAAGCAGAGTTGTGAACATAGAAAGATCTGATTTAGCTAAGTCTAGGCTTAACTAGGGGTGCGGACCTTAGTGATACTAGATACTACAAGTTCCAAACAAGGACCATGCTCTAATGAGGAGTCACTTTGTTTGTCACTAGGAGCTAGGATTAATGCTTATGAAAATTGTGTAGATAAATCATTATTAACATCAACAAGCTCATACATATCATTGGAATCATTAGAATCAACATTGTTAGCATGAACAATGTTATCATCAATTTCTTCATCAAAATTAATAAAAATAGGATCTCTCAAACGAAAAGAGCATGAACCATCATTTTGCTTAAGCATTTTTAGTCTTGGTGATTTAGGTTGAACTTCATCCCTGGATTTAGGCAAAGGCTGGACAAATGGGACCAAGTCAACATTTGGTTTCTTTGGGGAGAAAATGGTTTGAGAAGCTAGTTCACAAGCCTTAGCATGACATCTCCTTGGTGTTCTCTCACACAACGGTTTTGTTTAGCTTTAGTTGAGGATTGTGAAGGTTTATGATCAATAGACATAAGATTCTTTTCTTCTTTTAAAGGAGGAATGGGAGAAGGTCTACTAGGTTGAGAAATAGGAGATGCCAAGTGCTCTCCTTTGTAAGATGTAGGAGGCGGTATTGCGGCATATATAGGAGGAATAAAAGGTGTAGGAAGGATACCGGGTCCATCATGAGGAGGAGGAATAGGTCTAGGGTCTCTAGACTTACTCAGAGATAAGATCATTTCATTTTTCCACCTTTGATAAGATAGAAAGAGAGCATCACTTCGAGGCTCAAGAGACTCAAATTGTTTAGGCCAAAAGTAATTGAGGGTGACATCTCCATGCCTCACCATGGGTTGGTACAGGCTATGATTTATTGTTATGATAGTGTCATTATGAGGGAATTTTAGACATTTATGGATAGTAGAAGGGATCATGTTCATGGAAGAGAGCTAAGGATGTCCCAACTTCATAGGAAATTGATCCGATGTAGTAATGATAGCAAAAGTCACATCTAAGCACTTAGTACCAACCTCAATAGAAAGAGCAATAGAACCAATAGAAGGGAAAGAGAAACCATTAGACACCTTTACCACTACATAAAATTTATCGTGCGTTACTTGATGCAATTGTAACGTACAAAGATATTCTTTGGTGATAACATTCACCATACACGTTGGATCAATGAGCACCACTCATGAGAGTTTGTCTTTGATCCTCACAGTGATATGTAGTGGGCCATTAAGTGCATCAATAGTCTCACTGGGATCAAAGGTAATGTGTAGATCCTTAGGAGGTGTAGGTTTGTCAACAAGATTCACAACATTGTTGGACTCAACACCAAGGTCATATAGAGAATATACAAGAGGCTCATATTCAAACACATTAGTAGAATGGGAAGGCAAAGGATTAGTAGAGATTTGGAAGTTTTGATTGGGAGGAGCTACATATTTGTTTCCTTTGTCATTCACACTAGCTACAGATATGGTATTATTATCAATGAAGTCTTGAATCGTACTCCTTAAGGTATAACTTTTTTTCATATCATGATTGGGTTGACGATGATATTGGCAAAAGGCTCTGGGATCATAATAAGATGGCAAAAGTTTGGAGGTATCAATTGGCTTGATGGGAGGAATTTTCAACACATTATTATTTATCAATTTTGACATTATGCTATGCAAAGACTCTGAAGGAGGAGTAAATTCTTTTCTAAATTATTTGGATAAAGGGGACACATTTGATGTCATGGTTGCCACTCGAGTATTGATATTTCCATTTATCTTGATGTATCCCTTATTTAGTTTAAACTTATGCAAAATATTGTCGAGAACTCTCATACTTATCCCCTGGAGCCATTCAAAGAGATGAATCAAATTGACTCACTCAAAGCTGATAATTATGAAGCATTGCACATAGCTGAGTAAAGGAAGTAAACTCAGAAAAGAGAAGATTATCCCTAATGTCATTTTGTAAATTAGAAATAAAGTTTTTTTTTGAACATCATGGTTGTTAGGATAACCGGTGAACAATTGAGAGGGGGGGGGGTGAATCAGTTGTTAACAAATTATGTCAATCAAACCACTTTATAACCTTTAACCGGATCACATAAACATTAAGTACCAGAATAGCAGAAACAGATACTAGTAAAAAATACAACTTGACAATAAAACAAATAGTCAACACAATGCAACCATACCACATAACACCATGATTTGTATGTGGAAAACCTGAAAAACCACGGTGGGAAGCCTACCCACAGTCAGATGATACTTCTGCAAAAAATATGTGATACAATGAGGGTCTGCACATGCAGGAAGGCACACTGCTTAGAGCGTACTGCTCATTATAAAAGAGTCTCACTGACTACGGAGAGGTTATAACCACCTCAAGATAAATGGACAACAATCCAGAATAATGAACTGTCAGAGATAGAATCTACCATGCCTGATTACAGTCTCGGTTAAGCTCAATACCGAAGGCCTTTGACCTCTTCCTTAATCCCAATTCGATCACTTATGATCAACCAAATCTCCTTCACATATGATATTACATTCCACGACCACGATCTTATAATCTACAATGAGATCTTACATCAATTTATACCAACCCTAATGCCTAAACCAATTAGGTTGGTCACCTAAAAGATATTACAATACTTGATCATTACATACATCCATATTACAATGATATTCCATGTCGTCTTAAGACCAAAACAACAATAACCAATCCATAAATCATCCCGGTAATGTGTAGAGAACACGTTAACATGATATTGATCCATAACCTAGATAGGCATCAAATCTAACCTGGGTCCACCACGCCAAAGCAATGTCTTCAATTAGTTGAGGCACAATCAAAGAACATATTCAGTATCTTGAAATCCATCTAGAAGCTGCACCAACACCACTTATGCATCTTGTCAAGATTTCTCAGTGAAAGCTCTGTCGGTTAAACCTTAAACCCATGTCGGTAAGGGTTTACAAGAGTGTATAATAGCATCCAATTACCAAGTCAATACCAACTGACCAAAACATGCTTCAGAAGCATGTAATACATAAAGTCAAACATACTCCATTGATCCAAACATGCTGGAAGTGTCCAACATATAGTCCTTTCTGCTGGTAACACTAGATCTTTTACCAGTAACTAAAACTTGTCTGCCGGTAACACTACTACCGGTAACCAAAACTTGTCTGCCGATAACCAACCATAACAACTAGTGTTGACATCAATGACAAAACATCACTGCAACACATAATCAGTTCATCCATAATGCCAACAATGGTTAGGCATAGGATAATCAATTTGAGAATACAAATATTTATATCTACCAATAAAATCAATCATTTTGTCTTTAACTCCTTGCTTGCAAAGAATCAAATCAATCAAAGTAATCCTAGGACCAATATTATTATGAAATTGTTGAATGAAAACATTAGCTAATTTTTGAAATGATGTATAAAATAAGGATTCAAATAATAATACCATTGCAAAGCTTTATCCCTAAAGGTTAGAGTAAACAATTTAGCCATGTAAGTCTTTGGTCATGAGCAAAGTCACTACACAAAGTTTGGAATGTTTTCACATGAGTAAAGGGAACACTTTTTCCATTGTAGAGCTCCAATTGAGGGACTTCCATATGCTTAGGAGGGACTGTCGTACATATAAAATTCATCTTAAAAACAAGTAATCAATTAGAAGCAAAAGGGAAATCATGAATCCCTCATAACCAAAGAATTTAACAAATAAGACAATGGAATAACGCAATCAAGCAAATAGGAATTAAAATAATCAAATGAAATCAAAACTCCCTATCCCAAGATCGCATATTGCTTCCATTGCTCTTCTCCTCTTCATGGTATGATGGCTCTCAAATATTGCGCTGGTAACCTACAAGTGACACAAAGATTCGAAGTTCATGATTGATGAAAATGGAGATTGGATGCTCAATTTATAGAAAACTGGAGAAGATTGATTGAAAGGTGGAACTCAGGTGAGCTCAAATGAAAATTGATAGTTGAACTGCTGATTGTAGGAGTGAAACTCAATAGATTGAATAGATTAATTGAGTTAATTGATTGAGAAAAAGTTGATTGAAGGAAGAAAAATAATGATTGGTGGAAATAAAGAAAATGACACAGAAAGCTTAATTTAGAAAAAGCTAACTAAAAGATGGAAATAGAGATTGGAGAGATAAATGATTTAATTAATTAATTTAGCACGTGCTTGCATTTAGATTTAGATTTTCAATTTAATCTTTGCATGAGATTTATTCAAATAATTGAATTTATTTTAATTCAATTTAGCATTTGAATATATTTAGAACTTGACTTTGATTTTCAATTTGGTTTTTGAATTCATGCACATGTAATTGAATTTGGAAGAAATAATGAAATTAAATGAAATTAGAATTTGGAGATTTAGAATTGAAGAATTAATTAGTTAATTAAATAATTAAAAGAAACTATTTAATTATTTAGAAATAGAATTTAATTAAATAATAAATATTATTTAATTTAAAGGATTAAATCACAATTAATTAAATAATAAATATTTAATTAATATTTAGAAAAGGGTTGAATGATTAGATGATTGGAGATAGAAATTGAGAATAATTAGTTTATTTATTTAAATAATGAAGATTATTTAAATTGAGGAATTAGCCATATAGAATAGGAAAATAGAATAATTAATAAGATGACGAGGAAATATGAAATTAGAAGAAATAGTTAATTAAATTAATTAAATAATAAAGAATTATTTAATCAATTAGAGGAATAATTAGTACATGATCAATGAGACATTTTTAGGTGTCTACATTTGCCCCTCTTTGAGACAAAGTCGGAACGACATTGTTTCAAAGAAAACGAAAAATTCTGCCCCAATATGCCTTGGTGATACTGTTGTATAGTGTAAATATGCCCCCTCGGAAAAGGTGGTCGGAAAATTCCAAAATTGAGACCATGTTTTCGATATCAGTGTAATGAGCAAGCATGTGAAATTTCATGGGATTTCGAAACCGTTTGAGTAAGCTACGAGGTGTTTGATGCTGGCGGGGACCACGGGCATCGAGGTGTCAAAAAACCCTAATTTTGAGCTATAAATAGAGATTTTAGGTTTTCATTTGCTCATTTGCACTTTGGTAATTCCTTGGTTTTCTCTGCAATTTTTGTGCTTTTTTCTGAGTATTTGATCATCATAGCTGGATATAGAGCTCGATTGCATCTGTCTGACTGAGTACATTCATATCATAGACCTCCTGGGACTGGCGGCATGGTATTTTTCCAATTTTGTTCCTGATTTATGTCATTTTCCAAAAAAAATTCCAGGATCCATTTTTGCATTGTATCATGCAATCGCTTGTCAATTTTTACGCATTAGTGTTAACTATACCGCAAACACTCTAAATGCTACGCATGTGTCGTAAGTGTTACGCATGCGCTCATTTAATTACGCATTAGCTTTAAACATCACACAAGAGTCATAATTGTTCCGCATTAGCCATAACTATCACGCATTCATTGTATGTGTAATTTTTTGTCATGCATTTGAAAATATTTTTTGTTTTTCGAGATCCGATATCTGATATTTTGAACATTTTCTCGTTGCAGGAGAACATTGGAGTGTTATACTGCCGACAGAGCAGACCTAGTGGATTAGATCTTCGAGCTGACTTACCAGATGAGGAGATCAAGCATATCCGACAACTTGGTCTATATCATGTTTTACATTTGCCATAGGTTACGGCCAACAGGGACAAGATTACAACTTTGATAGAGCGGTGGCATTCTGAGACCTGTTCTTTTCATCTTCCGACTGGTGAGGCATCGATTACTTTAGAGGATGTATGGCGTATACTACAGATTCCCATTCATGGTGAGAGAGTTGTATATGACCATGATTATGGCATTGTTGGACTATGTGCACTTTTCGAGTGTGAGATTCAAGACGTGCAAATCAGTGGTCGTTATGACATCCCTTGGGCCCGATTAGATTATGATGATCTGACTATTGTTTTATGCGGTGTTGTCGGTGGTTTACTGATACCTGACAGACAAGGGCATGGGTTTCCAGTTGGATGGGGCAGAGTGCTCCATGATATGATTGTTCATCATCGACTGTATGCTTGGGGTCCTTGTCTACTAGCCATGTTGTACTATCAGATGCATGGTATTGTGTATCTTGGATACTATTCTATCAGTTGTGGTGTTACTTTGCTCTAGACATGGGCATGGGAGCACATTTCTATTTCGAGGCCTGTTATTCATGTAGATTTGCATCTTGGTGAGCCTTATGCTTTCAGGTATACAACAGGTATCAGACACAGAGGTTCGAGGAACACCTTGTACTGGAGACATCAGTTGGACATATTGCAGCATTTTATTTGGAGACCATACTTAGATTGCCTCGGTTGGCCTGATGATGTAGTGTACTTGTCTTTCTGCTGACAGTAGAGATATCTTATTGGTAGGACCTTTGAGACCCAACGAATTATCGAGATGTATCTTCTAGGGTGGGTTCTGAGATAGTTCAGTGAGGTATAGGTGACACCTGTGGTTACTGCGTATTTTGCTTGTGTATCGCGAGAGGTATCTGATTGGGGTGTGTGCATACAACCACATGTTGCTTCTGCTAAGTTTGATTCTCTCCAACCATTACTTTAGGGTTGGGGTAGAGGTGGAGCGGATCCAAGGATGACGACGGAGTATGATGCGTGGTTTGCTAGGCACAGGTTAGTGCCTTTGACTGATCCTGTTGTTCCCATTACAGCACAACAAATTTGCCATCCTAGACAACGGTTGAGGATAGACGTAGGGGATAGAGCTGGAGGAGGAGGAGAGGGTGGAGTTGAGGGAGGAGGTGGTGGAGATGAGGGAGATGGGATGTAGACATTGGTGGAGACACCAAGTCTATTAGCAGTGTGGACAACGATGATTCTTCTGAGTCATCGAGTAGCGAGGATGGAGGTGATGACGAGGATATGCTGAAGCTAGAGGATATGCCTGGTGCTGAGGGTGGGATAGGACAGGTTGGTGAGGAGGATGAGGTTGCTAGACAAGATATCAAGTGAGATACTTATCGTGCAGATTATGGTGCCCTTGAGGCTGAGAGAGATCGTCTCCGGAGGGAGAGAGATGAGGTGGTGCAGAGATGTCAGATTACCATGGATGCCTTTGATCAATTTTTTAGAGCAGGTACAAATGCGCGTGACCAGGTAGATATGTATTTCATTGCTGCGCAGGAGTCTATTTATTATCGGCAGACATATGAGAGAGCCATCCCCGAGGGTCAGAGAGAGCCTAGCTTCAGTGCATTTATGGGGAGGAGATCGAGTAGATCTACTTCACAACAGACTAGCAGTGGCATTATGGCACCACCTCGACATCCCGGGGCAGGATCTAGTGGCCAGGATCCACCTGCTGACAGAGGCAGTGTTGGTTGATCATGTTATCTGAGCCTTCGAGCTTATTTATTGTATTCACACACATTATCATTTTTAAGTTATATATATATGACATGCGGGTTTTGATAGTGATCTATGTATGTTTTGCTTCTCATGTATACTTATATGATGCTATGAGTTTTATGATGTATATCTATTCGATTCTATATAATTATGAATGCAATGATAGTACATGTATGTATTAATGATGGTAATGGAAATCTAAATGAATGCAAATGGAATCTATATGAATGCTTAATGAGATCTATAATGAATGTTTTTTGTATGATAATGGTTGAACCAATTTTAACTCAGATACATCTTGAAGAAATGTTAGTTAGATGATAGAAAGAAAAATGGATGGTAGAAAGAATGTTAGAAAGAATGTGATTTAGAGAGAAGATGCGAAATCATCAAACTATCAATAAGCAAATGAGATGAGAATGAGAATGAAATTCAATGAATCACGAACCTGTGTCACATATTTTATTGCGTCAATATATATTCATCACTAAGCCTTATTATTGAACAATGAAACTTAGCACATTAGGGTATAAGGAACTAAAATGCAAAGATATCTCATTGTAGAAACAAACACGTAGCAGACAAGGAGTGAACCCTCCATTCTGGGAATTATGCTAGGGGTCGAGGTATGTGTGGCGATTTCACCTTGATGTGAAGGCTCTTATCACAGACACCCACTAGCGCAATTTCCCTAGAATTTCATCGGTTCACACCACAAACAAGAAACAAAAAAAAAGATAATTCCCATCATACCTCCTCTAGTCACTTGTAGACATCCTTGAGTAGCATAGGAACAATATCTGTCGCCAAATGATAAAAATATAAAGACTAACCCGGACAAAATTCAACAGCTATACTGACCTTGTGCCTTCGTTCTTAGTTGTTTGATGTGATGGTTGATAATGTATGATCTCAGAAAGTTGCGGACCCTGTTTAAGACTGACCTATCTGATTTCGAGTGTATCCTCTTCTATTTAAGACAAGATAATAATCACTTTGATATGGATATGATACGATTGATAAGACAGTTTGATCAGTTGATTGCAGATGTTTGACTAGATAGTTGTATCCTTTGTTAACTTCGTGCGAAGTGTTTGTTGGATATCTGCTAGGGTATTTGTTTCTCACAAGACATTTTATTGCAAGTTTTTCTGATTGATTGATTTTTCGATTTTTAGTTCTTTTCCAAGAGCTTTTTCGATGTTTTTGGATAATGTGGATCGATATTTGAATGTTTTTGGATTGATTTTTTTCATGATCGTATATGGATGTTTTTGGTTGTTATGTTTTCCATATTTGAATGTTTTTGGATGATTTTTTCAAGACTTTATATGGATGTTTTTGGTATTTTATGATTTTTCAATGTTTTTGGATTTTGAATATTTCAATGTTTTTTGGATTTTGAGTTTTTCAATGTTTTTGGATATTGAGTTTTTCATTGTTTTTGCATTTTTGTGTTTTTCACTGTTTTTAAATTTTTCGAAGGACGTTATCTGATTTTTTGGATTTTTTCATGACTTTATCTGATTTTTAGGATTTTTTTAGTTATGCCCCCAGTGTGCAGACCTATATGACATAATGATCTGCAGAATGTATGCGGAGACAAATGAATTTTTGACATGACCTATGTGAATGCAATATGCAGGAGGAAGATGCATTTCCTATTCGAACAAGGTTGACTGCGTTTGTTTTTGCATTTGTAATACACCAATTGAAATGAAGGTGCAAAAACCTTTCATAGATAAGCGGTCAATCGATCTCTAAGATCCCTGGGATCATTCATCTCAACACACTTAGTGACTAGGATTTACAAATGGAGATGCAGAAAACTCCCCCAATGGTTCTTGAAACTTTGATCTTCATTTGCCCATGTGTGTGCAGATGAGTTAATTCCTACTCTTGTGTTCACTAAAGATCCTTAGCATCCTATATGACTAGCTACATGGTTTATCCTAACTTCAAAAGCATCCTGAATAGAGCCTCGCTACCAGCAAGCCTTGAGAGCTCCGACGAGGTTATAGACTGTAATTGCTCAAATATTGCTCCATTGCTAGTAGGCGTTCATAGCCTTGATGGAGTTACTTGCATGTTCCCATAGTCAAGCTTTTTATCGCATTTGTATACATGATATTTCAGTTATATATCATTGCTCTTTTGCCTTAAGATGGATATTTGGCATAGCTATTTTTTTCTTTTTTCTTTTCTTGCCTTGACTTGTAAGTAATGAAACCTACTTGGGTGTGACAATTACAGCGGCGCTGAAGTAGAATTTTAGATTTTCCACTAGTCATATGATCAACTAGGTGTCTAGAATGAATTAGAGATCTTCTTAATGTGTGAGATATAGCAATTGATAGATTGTGGGTTAAGAAGTCTCAAACAGTGAAATCACTACCCAACCATAAGTAAAGCATCGTCACAGGGTAGTGTTGAGAATGAATGACCTTAGAACCTCAAAGACTTCATGTCCGAATATCTAAGAAAGGAGATGACCTTTGCTTCTCTTAGATGCAAACAGATGATAAACTTGGACAGTTGCCTTGTTTTGTTGATGCTGCTATATGTAATTGTCGAAACTTTTGAGAATGCAATGCATTTAAAAAAGAAACTATAGGTAATGAAAATGTTTTTAAATGATATGATATGCAATGCGAAAAGTAAAACCTAAACTACACAGCCCTTATGTAAAATATCGCTTGAGGTGCATGTTGTTCATAGGGTCAGAGAGTGGATCTCCCTCCATGGTAGCCAAATTATATGCTCCATTACCTATGACCCTTGTTATAATGAAAGGACCTAGCCAGTTAGGTTCGAATTTCCCTGGCCTTTCTCGTTCCGCTTGGTTCCTTTGATTCTCTTTAAGTACTAGATCTCCCACTTGAAAAGTTCGTGGGCGGACCCGTTTATTATAACTTCGTCTCAGTCTGTTTTGATATCCTTGTAGATGGTTAAACATTGTTTGTCTTTTTTCATCAAGGGTTTCGAGTTCTTGTAACCTTGCTACCCTGTAGTCTTCCTCTGATATGGTGTTCTGTAAGGATATTCTTAGAGACGGTATTTCTATTTCAATGGGGAGTATCGCTTCTGTCCCATAGACCAAGGAATATGGTGTTGCTCCTGTAGGTGTGCGTACTCCTGTTCTGTAGGCCCAAAGAGTGGGATTTAATTAGAGTTACCCTTCTTAAGCCTGGTATAAGCCTTTGCAATCTTTCTTTATCTGTTTCATTAGGTGGAGCCTGAGTTGCTTCTCATGGTAGAAGCAGTGACAATAACCATGGATCGGATTCGGGTGGTGGTGGTAAACCTGCATTTGTTGCCACATTAGCCTGTGTTGTTGTGTCAATAACTGCATCATTTAGTAACTCAATGGTAGGCTCTTGCAAGAGTTGTCTCATGTCTTCTCCATCTGATTCTACACTAGGTGATGTAGGTGCCTGATTACTTATTTGAGATGAAGATGGAAGTGCCTGTGTGGACAAATTCCTTTGTTATATGTAATCTGATGGTTTTCTTGGTCGATTTAGAATATCAAGGTTACATTGTCTTGCTTCTGTGATATGTTGTACAAGCTTGTATCCCAATCCTCGATTCCTTGGATTATCATTAGGAACAACAGGTTCTAGCCTTCCTTGTTTCTGTAACCCAAGGCCTGTGGTACCATCATATCCATGTCTTTGGAGTATTTTGAATTCATTGCCATACTGATTTGTGTATTCTAGGTATTGTCATATGATCTTCTTCTCTATATATCCAATGGTTAACATCTTCGTTCAGGGATTCTTCTTGTAAGTCACCCGATCTAATGAAAGAGCATGAGTCTGTGTATCTGACAATTTATTTTCCTTTGCCCTGTTTGTGTATTGTATTGTGAGGTTTCTCAAAGGACTTAGGAGAAAGAGACAATTGTTTCCCACTTAAAGTATTTGCAATAGAATACTCTCCACAACCAATATCTTTGATTTGTAAGGAGGATGTTGTACGCATTTCCTTTTTTGTTTCTGTGATCTTTAATGTTTCCAGCTGTGTAGTGAGAGGTGCGGCTTGATTGATAGGTACCTGATTATCCACACTGTCTTTCAGATAATTGCAATGTTGAAATGGATTTGGATCACCCTTTATGGTGATTTCAACACCATTGCATGGGAATTTGACACATTGGTGGAATGTGGATGGTATTTCTTGCATGGTGTGGATCCATGGGCAGCCCAATAACATGTTATATCCCAGCTCTCTGTCCAAGACTTGAAAAGCGACCTCTATCGTTATTGGTCCTACTTGTACAAGTAAGGTTACAATGCCTTTAGATGGACGTTCTTCATCATCGTAAGCCTTGATATTTTTCCTCTTAGAAGAATCAATGTGAAGTTCAGAATACCCTAGTGCTTTGACCAACTTTAAAGTACAAATGTTGAGACCAACTCCCCCATCTATGAGTACTCTTCTGATTTGTCTCTTATGAATGTAAGCTTCCAGATGTAGAGGGTCATTATGAAGCAGTCTATCACTAGGAATATCTTGTTTTATGAATACAATATGTGTACCTTGTGATAGATTTCCCACCATAGACTGGAAGGCATTTTCATCTATATCTTTGTTCACTATCGAATCTTGAAGTGCTTTGTCCAGTATAGCTCTATGATTGTGTGAAATTCGCAATAGTTCGAATAATGATATCTGTGCAGGAGTTTTCTTAAGTTGGTCAACAACATTGTAAGTTCCTACTGCTGGTGGTTGATTTTGTAGTATTCCTTGTAAAGTTACCTTTGATCTGCGAGTAACTACTGCACAGTCTCTGTCTCTGGGAGTTAATGGTGATTGTAGCTATTGTATCATTTGTATCATAGGCTGTTTTATCAAGATTTATGTTAAATCCCTCTTCATAGTCTTTATGGGTATGTTTGACATCCATGATATGTTCTATGATTTCATCTTCAAACCAACCTGAAAGAGATAGTTGATCATGCCCCCAATCTCTGAGACAAAGATTTCTATCATCATCGTACTTTGGTGCCTTTGATATCATGCAAATTTGGTTTTCATCTGTGTGAGTGTTTTGATATTGGTCATCTTTATCAAGTGTTTCTTGTGAATCATTGTTTGCTATATCTCCAGAGCTAATGGCATGAATAGTGTAGTCGTATGAGACCTTTGTGTATTTAGTTGTATTGTCTTGGGTACCTGATGTGGTAGCTTTCCCCTTGTCATGCTTAACAAAAGGATCCTTAAAAATCATATGATTTGTGTTTGCTAAGGTTTTATTGGTATCAATTGTGATGTCCCCTTGGTCTATCATATCTTGGACCAATTTTTTCAATTTGTAGCAAATTGCCGTTTTGTGACCTTTAGTCCTATGATAATTGCAGAAATCATTATCATTCCACCATGTGGGTTTGAAAGGACTTGGTTCATACACTCTTACCTTAGGTAAAGTGATCATGTTTGTCTGTATTAACTTTTTGAGCGCTAACTCAATAGGTTCTCCTAGAGGTGTGTAATTTCTTCTTGGAGCATTTACCCCGGGGTATCTTGTGTTCATGTTTTGTGTAGCATTTACATTTGTTGAGGTTGTGTTATTCCTTGTATGTGGATTAGATGACATACTCGTTCCCAAAGATAAAACGGGTTGAGTTTTGTTTATTGTTCTGGTATCTACAATACCATCATTGGTCACATTTTTGTTTTTCGACCAAAACTTAGATTTGTCATTGTTGTTGGTATTGCCATACTTAATAAGACCTTGTTCTACTAGTCCCTTCTCACATTTGAGAGCTTTTTCTGTGATTTGTTTGAATGTGGTTAAACATTGCATTTGTATCGAATATTTAATCTTAGGAATCAATTTTTTTGAAAACATATCCACTTGCTCTGTTTTTGGGATAACCGTCTTGCACCTCCTATAGAGAGCCCTCCATCATTGTATGAAGGATGCAAATGTTTCATTCTCATATTGTTTAGCGGCACACAAATCCATCAAAGTAACCGAGGCATCAATGTTGTGCAAGAAGTTTGCAATAAATTGTTCAACTAATTCTCCCCATGATGTGATGGTTGGTGGTAAATGTGAAAACCACTCTAAAGTCGGTCCTCCCAGACTTTTAGGAAATAGTCTCATTAGATAAGTATCTTCCGAGGCAACCTCTATACATGTCGTAAAAAATTCTCTGATATGATCTCTAGGATCACCCTTCCCTTGATATCTATCAAATTTCGGCATTTCAAAATGTTGTGGGAAAGGCGACATGTATAATGTGTGATCGAATGGATAAGGACGTAAGTCCTGCATTGTGTAGCTTTTCTTGTTGTTACCAGTTTGCATGGTTGTCATTTGTTGTTGTAAATTCTGTATTTGTTGTGTCAGAATATCTGTTTGTGTCAAAGGTATACCTTGTGTTTGTGTATGTCCCACAAAAGGATTCGTGGTTGCATAACTAGGAGGTTGTTGGAAGGCACCAAGATTATAACCTTGTGTGTTGTATGTTCCACCATGTACTGTGAAATAGATGATATGCGGGCCCATGTTTGGTTGAGTTGTATTTGTTGTATTGGCATGACCTAGATTTGCATTTTGATAACTATATGTGGATCCCATAGAATAGGAAACTGGAGGTTGGGTTGCACTTGTTGCTTGCGTTTGAATAGGTGCTGAGACACTTGATATTATCGGTATGCTCTGTGATGGTATACTAGCATTGATTGCTAAGGATGACACACTTGTTTGAAATTTTGCATTTGTGTTGACATTTGTTTGGATAGGTACGTTTTGAGGAAAAATGGACGTCGTTGCTGTATTTGTGTCAAGGGTGGTGTTTGACTGCTATCTTGACCTAAAGTTTTTCCTGGTGGTAAAATCTTTGTGACATCAAAATCCTCAGGTAGTTTTGCCCCATTTTGTATTAACAATGAAAGATACTTGTCCCTATCGCTATGTATAAGTGCATCTAGGATCATGAGGACATGCGGGTCTTGCTGAGCGGACTCAATTTCTTCCTTTGTCAAATGCTGTTGTAATTCATTTATGGTGGACATTGTCTGTGTACCTGAGTGTTGACCTATTGACATGTCTAAATTCCAAGTAGGGTTTACAGACTGTGTGTTGTTCGGGTCCATTATTCCTTTTTCTTTTTGCGACCTTGTGACGGGCATCTAAAATTGCTTATATGAGGATGTTTCTATGCAAGACGATGACTTAACCCTAGACTGTAGACGTAAATGCAAGGTATGCAAGACTATACTAGACTCTCTATTGAGGATTTTGATGTCAGACCTTTTGAGCATTCCAAGATTTCTGTAATGCAAGTCTTTCCATTTGTTGACGAAGTTGTTCAGCCTCAATCTCTCTATCAATTATACGGGAAATCCTAGACTCAATGTTTATCTCGTGTATGACTCCTATATATTGAGGTGCGCTTCTTCTTAAATCCCAAGCTAAGTTAGCAAGACCATCAATGATTTCTCATTGACCGCCATTTGGAACTAAATTAGGTTGCTCAAAGGGGAGAAAACCATCACCTGGGAGACCCATGAAGGCACATGCTATGAACCTAAAATTGACTATGGACTGAGACGTATATGAGGTCTAGATGAAGATGTATATGATAATGTAGGACTATGTAACTAATATAGATGACAATGCAAAAAACTTAGGACGATAATGAGGACGTGATTGGGACTATGCAAAAGACGTAGGATGAAAATGAGGACGTAAGTGGGACTATGCAAAAGACGTAGGACGATAATGAGGATGTAAGTGGGACTATGCAAAAGATGTAGGACGATAATGAGGACGCAAGTGGGACTATGCAAAAGATGTAGGACAATAATGAGGACGTAAGTGGGACTATGTAAGAAACTGCCTAGGGTCACAAGTATGTAAGGACTTTTGAATTTTGGTTTCAAAATGGACTTTGTTTTCCATAGCTTTGTGTGTAGGACAATGTTTTGTAGCTTTCCAAATCTGAGAAAAATTGCTGGTAGGTATGTATAGCTGACTGACTCAATTTTCATACAATCTTGGAAAATTTGGAGATACGTGAGAAAGAGCCTGAAATAGCCCAAGGGACCGACTCAATACTGGTCTAGCACATCAATACATAAAAAAGCACGAAATACAATCTTAGGCTTGATAGTGGAAACCATTCAAGTGAGGCCCTTACAATAAAATATTGAGACAAAATGAACAGATAGAGAGTCTGGTAGCACTGGCTCCACTCCACAGCACACACTTCTCGGGCATGCCAGTCTCTCTTACCCTGAAGATCCGGAGATCTTATTGCCGAGGGATTCCTGTATCATAGTGTAAGGTACATGAAGGGTATCTACGGGGTACGATCCGCACTCCCAGAATCACTGAATGTAGGGTTTTCTAGCAACTAAATTGGTTCTTAGTATTAGGTTTCGAGGGGTCCCGATCCAACAATGGATTCTCAGAGCAAGCCACTTAAGACTTTAGTTGAGCTTATCAGTGCAGGGAAGGCCCCCACATATGTCGAATTCACTCAACACTCTAGCCGCCTGACCAATATATTTATATAGTGGCTTGAAAAACCTGCTCGAGAGTACGCTAGGAGAGATGATATCCCTAACGCATCCCAATTCGAAGTACCTCTGTGGGGTGATGAAATTCCCAGTCAAAGATACCCCTCACTACGTAGAATAAAAGAAAATTTGGATGTTGTTGTCACCTTCCTTCTTTCTCCCAAGAGCCCGATGGCGGGTAGAAAGTCAGTTAGTGCAACTGTAGGTCCTCCCCAGACACAATAAAAAGTTCTTTACCTTAAGAAAATGAAAAAATGATTTAATCTAATGCAGCCTGATTCACGTTCGTTTTATAGCCCAAATCTAGGTGTTAGATACGCATGTGCATGTCCATTTTAAACACCAAATCGAAGTATGAAGGCATACATGTCAATTTTAACCATTTGTTGATTTTAAGCACCAAAAACCAAGTGTGAGATGCATGCATGTCAATTTTAGCCCATGTTCATTTTAAGCACCAACAACGAAATGTGAGATTATCCATGCATGTCCATTTTAACTGTTGTTGATTTTAAGCACTAAAAATGAAGTGTGAAGTGTGCATACAAAAATACTAATCTAATCCTCTCTAAAAATCTGCCACAAGCTGTAAATAGAAGATTAGTAGTACAATCAAACTAACAGAAAACAAAAACTCAAAACTTGATAGAGGCGAATGCGTAATTTTACCTGTGCGTTTGCATGATACTTACAGACCGAATCCATGAATCTGACAGAGCGAATGCGTAAATCTGACAGACCAAATGCGTGATGATATCTGGTTGATTGCGTAACACTAACAGGTCGATTGCATGACAGAAGGCAGACAACAACAAAAGTTTCAAA
This sequence comes from Cryptomeria japonica, assembly GCF_030272615.1. Taxonomy (NCBI): domain Eukaryota; kingdom Viridiplantae; phylum Streptophyta; class Pinopsida; order Cupressales; family Cupressaceae; genus Cryptomeria; species Cryptomeria japonica. Next base: position 67,396,049 of record NC_081412.1, read on the forward strand.
AAAGAAAAGAAAAAAAAGAAAACTAAACCCGATCAGAAACCTGCGAAACCAATTGTGAAGCCCTAGCCAAATCCCTCATCATCCATTCAATATTGATTATATCATATTTAACTGTATAAGAAAGAACTAGGCTACAGATAAGGCTAGTTGTTCTTCCGAATCCTGTATCAATTTTTCTGCCTAAAGAACCTTTTGATAGCATTTGGCTTCTCTTCTTTGTTGTTTGGTCCTTCTTGCACCTGAAATCCTGAACTGTACTTTTCTTGCCATAAACTGTATTAATTAAATCATAAAATAAAAGCAAGTTGATCCCGGATTAACCAAATTTGAGGCCGAATTAAATAGAACAAATAATAGATGGAAGAAAAAATTAAACAACAAAGCTTCCTGTGAATGTGTGATGCAGAAAAGGCGATTGCGCGATCTGGACAGGGCGATTGCGTGACCCTGTCAGAATGAATGCGTGACCTCGAAGGGTCAAATGCGTGAATCTATCTATGCGATTGCGTGACGATGAATGCTCGATTGCATGACAGAAAAATCTTTTCTCGAAATTCATGCAACCTGAAAAAAATGAAAAATCTGCACAATCTGCAAAAATCACACAGAAAAAAAAATTGTTGTTAGTTCACGTCAGGTTCACCAAAATGTCATACATGTAAAATTCATCTTAAAAACAAGTAATCAATTAGAAGCAAAAGGGAAATCATGAATCCCTCATAACCAAAGAATTTAACAAATAAGACAATGGAATAACGCAATCAAGCAAATAGGAATTAAAATAATCAAATGAAATCAAAACTCCCTATCCCAAGATCGCATATTGCTTCCATTGCTCTTCTCCTCTTCATGGTATGATGGCTCTCAAATATTGCGCTGGTAACCTACAAGTGACACAAAGATTCGAAGTTCATGATTGATGAAAATGGAGATTGGATGCTCAATTTATAGAAAACTGGAGAAGATTGATTGAAAGGTGGAACTCAGGTGAGCTCAAATGAAAATTGATAGTTGAACTGCTGATTGTAGGAGTGAAACTCAATAGATTGAATAGATTAATTGAGTTAATTGATTGAGAAAAAGTTGATTGAAGGAAGAAAAATAATGATTGGTGGAAATAAAGAAAATGACACAGAAAGCTTAATTTAGAAAAAGCTAACTAAAAGATGGAAATAGAGATTGGAGAGATAAATGATTTAATTAATTAATTTAGCACGTGCTTGCATTTAGATTTAGATTTTCAATTTAATCTTTGCATGAGATTTATTCAAATAATTGAATTTATTTTAATTCAATTTAGCATTTGAATATATTTAGAACTTGACTTTGATTTTCAATTTGGTTTTTGAATTCATGCACATGTAATTGAATTTGGAAGAAATAATGAAATTAAATGAAATTAGAATTTGGAGATTTAGAATTGAAGAATTAATTAGTTAATTAAATAATTAAAAGAAACTATTTAATTATTTAGAAATAGAATTTAATTAAATAATAAATATTATTTAATTTAAAGGATTAAATCACAATTAATTAAATAATAAATATTTAATTAATATTTAGAAAAGGGTTGAATGATTAGATGATTGGAGATAGAAATTGAGAATAATTAGTTTATTTATTTAAATAATGAAGATTATTTAAATTGAGGAATTAGCCATAATTAATTAAATAATAAATATTTAATTAATATTTTAGGAAATGATTAAAATGATTAAATGATGATAGAATAGGAAAGTAGAATAATTAATAAGATGATGAGGAAATATGAAATTAGAAGAAATAGTTAATTAAATTAATTAAATAATAAAGAATTATTTAATCAATTAGAGGAATAATTAATACATGATCAATGAGACATTTTTAGGTGTCTACAGGGACAATACAAACAATGCCATTAGATAATGGGCTTGTTACATCAAATGTGCGCACATTAAAACTTGGATTAGGTAATGGAAGTTAATTGTTGTTGTAGGGATGAAACAATTTGGGCTAAGTTGTTGATGGTTGCTTCGATGGATGGGTTGAAATTAAATATATTGGATTGTGATGGAGGAGTAACATTGTTGTATGTAGATAGAGGTTGAGAGTAAGGAGGTGGAACACTATGATATGTGGGTATGGGAGATGATTGGGACTCAAATGGAAGACTCAAAGGAGGAGATATATAAGAATTTTGATTAACAAAGGTTTCCCCCTTGACTAACCTATGTAGGATTAACATTTTGTGTGGAAGTAGTCATGATAGAAAATGTAAATGTAGGCACACTAGGCAAGGATGTAGGCATAGGAATAGATGATTTATTTAACTAGTGGGTTGAGAATAACAAAAGGACTTTGGCACAACTTTTGATAGGCATCATATTAGTATCAACAATATGAGAAAGGCCACACAACAAATCAACACCAGTTTTATCACTTTGCACCATTCTTTGTAGTCCTTCAATCAATGGGATTCTCTCACTTGTTGGGCATTGTTGACTCATCCATTGTTGAATATTTTCAAATTCATTATGAATTTTCTCCAATTGGTCAATGGTAAACCTAGTTAGTGATTCATTTTCATCACAACAATTATGAAAAGAATAGGGATAAATGACATCATTTGTTGGATTGGAGGAACCACTGACATTCTCATGAAATAAGTTATCCAAATTAGGCTCCATATCCTTAGTAATTAAACATTGAGAAGCCAAAATTTTACAACTTCTTTTAAGGGGAATATTGTAGGTATACTAATGGTAACAAAACTCATGCATATCAAAGGGAAATTCGAACACAAATTGAAGGTTGTGATTAAACAATGGAAATTTTTGTAAAAGTGGTTGATTAACCAATTAATTAAGCAACTTGATTTGTGAATTTGAAAGATAAATGCCTCTAAATCATAGCATAACATGTCATAAAGATTATATCTAAAAAATGGATTTTAGAATTATAAATTAGGGTTTTTGTTGAATTAACCTCTAAATTTATGTAATTCAATTGAAAATAAGATCTATGAGTGCAATTTGTATTTTAAAATGCACAAACAATTAGATTCAAGATAATAAATCCAAATTAGGCATCTCACAATTTTAAATTTAGAATTATAGATTAGGGTTTGTGTGAATTTAACCTCTAAATTTTTGTAATTCGATTGAAAATAAAAATTGTAAGTGTAAATTTAAATTTTGAAATGCATAAACAATCAGATTTGAGATCACAAATAAAAAATTAAGGTGTTTCACGTCAGGTTCACCAAAATGTAATAGGAGAAAAATTAGGGTTGGGGTTAAAAATTAATATAACAAAACCACTAAATGTCCTAATTTACCATTATATTAGAGGAGAATGGAATTTGATAGATCTAGGCTTCATAGACCAAGATTATAATCAAATTCCAAGCATCCTAAATGGGGCTCTTTCTTCCTAGATTGAATTGAATTTTTGAATTGCAAAAGATTAGGGCAAAATAGTGAATTATTGAAGCTTGATTATACATAAACAGTGAGCTACAATCGTCGTATGGAGCCACCAACTTGGATCCAAGTAGAAGATGAAGAGTCAGATATGTTCCTAGAAGTTTGGCCTAATTTTTCAAGACCGTGTTACTGGTCACCTTAGTCCTCTGAATTTTTTGTTGTCAAAAGGTTAAATTGTTCATCTCTGTGAATCTTGTTGATCCTCTTGAATGCAACTATGTACTTGTTCCTACACATAGTAAAAACCAGGAAATCATTGCGAATAGGGGTTTCCCTTAGGTCAAACCCCGATTTTGGAATTAACCATGAGATTGAATTGAAATGTAAATGAAGTACTACAATACAATACTTTCCTTTTGAGGGAAAGGCTAAAAAATGAATGAAAACCTAATGGTATACCTTCAATAAAGTTTTATTTGTTTTCAAAAGAAATTAGGATTTTATTTAGATAGTCTTCATAAAACATAGAATATGAATGCTATTCCAATGCCTGAATCTTGACTTCACTTCAACTCCAATGCTTGATAGAAGACCGATTGCTTGCACTTTGTAAGGAAAGCTTAGTGTGTAAATTGCTCTCCTAACATCAATTCAGAGGGGAATTAATGAAACATGTCTTTAAATTCAAATCATAAACCATCAAGATGTGCACTAATAAATAAACATAATAAACACACAATTATAATAGTGAATGGACACCAGATTTACATGGGAAAATCCTTACGGGAGAAAAAACCACCCTCAAAGAAAGATCACTTTATTCACATAAACAAAAGATTACAATAAAGTTTCAAATTCCTTCTTCACAGGTATTCATTCTTAGACTTTTTGATCAACCCCACAGGACAGAACAATACAATCATTTGATCAACAACATTACAATCATACAAAGCATATCATGTATCATTGTACACCTCGAGTTCCTTTTGGTCTCAAACAAGCACAACTCAACTGTCTAGTTCTTTCAACCGTCAGGGAACCCAACTGTCGACCACTTTGTGTTCATGGGATCAACCGTTTGTTCAATCGTCGGTTGTTATGTGCTCATGGGATTACATTATCCCACATTTGTCTGGATCATGAATCATTAGACATTAAAATACAAAGCCTCAACTCCTTTAACCATCCATGAGGCAACCTTTTGACCGCTGACCCATTTGAACACTTGTGGCCTCCAAACACTCAACGACACAACTCCTACAAACTTAGACCAACAAGAAATCATTGACATAGCACACTCCAACCATCCAAGTCACCCTGATATGATCTGATCTCCATCGACCTAACTCTTGGCATTGGTGTAACACTCTCTGACCAACCAAGTTACACCAACATGATCTCCATCGGCCTGAATCCTGACATCGACATAACAGCCTTTGACCAACAAAGTTACACCAACATCATCTCTGTAGACACCTAAAACAAGCATACAATCTCCATCGACCTGACTCCTGGCATCGACATAACACTCTCTCACCAGCCAAGTCACACCAACATGATTCATGCATCGACATAACTCTCTTCGACCATACAGGTCGCACCAACATGATCATCATCAGCTTGACTCTCTCCAACCAGAACAAAATGAAAAACTGTTCGAATATAAATGTCAAGACCAGAACAAAGTTGATCAAGTCAAGTGAATTTGAGGCACAAAAACCAACAAACTCCCACTTGATGAGGAATTCACTGGACTGCCAATCACTTTTAAATGTCACTGAGAACTATGCCAAGACCCATTAAATCTTCTCACCATTTGAACTTAGTTGTTCTCACAAGTTTTGTCAATGCATCTACAATATTTTCTAGAGTGTCTACCTTGTTCAGATTTACCTTTCTATCTTCCATCATGTCACAAACAAAGTGATATCGCACATCAATGTGTTTTGTCCTGGTATGAAAAGTAGGATTTTTTGCCAAACAATTCGCACTCTGACTATCACAACAAATTATAATTTTAATTGTATTAAATTTGATATCCGAACACAACCGATTAAGCCAAATGACCTTTTGATAGGCACATGTTGCTGCCATGTACTCTGCCTCTATGGTGGACAAAGCGACTACAACTTGCCGCTTGCTCATCCAGCTGATTGCACCACCATTCAACGTGAATATATATCCATAGGTTACCTTCTCCTATTAATGTCCCCTGCCCAATCAGAATCCACATACCCACGAATACTAAGAGTCCTTTGTGAATCAACTGATTTACCATGATAACACAAAGCAAAGTTTGAAGTTCCCCTCAGACATCTGAAAACTCTCTTCATAGCATCCCAATGCGACCTACCTAGATTTGCCATAAATCTACTAAGTACTCCAACTGCTTGGGCAGTGTCTGGTTTGGTACAAACCATTGTGTACATAAGACTGCCAATAATACTTGCATAAGGTACATTCTTCATATCATCAATCTCATCTAGAGATTTTGGACTGTCATTAACATATAGTTTTGTTCCCTGCACGATTAGAACTACTTGTTGCTTGTAATCAAACATATTAAATCTATCAAGAACATTAGTAATATATTTGCTCTAGCTGAACCAAATCTTTCTACTAGATCTATCCCTTTTGATTTTCATTCCCAGAATTTATTTTGCTGCCCCCAAATCTTTTATTTCAAACTTCAAACACAACTAAGGTTTTAAATATGAGATCATACCCTTATCATTGTCAATAAACAACATATTGTCTACATGCAAAGCAATAATAAGTATCTGATCTCCTTCAATTCTATAATACACACAATGATTATATTTATACCTCACAAATCCCAAAGATAAAACATATGTATCATATTTCTGGTACTACGTTCTGGGAGATTGTTTCAAACCATAAAGAGACTTTTTAATTTTACATACCAGATGTTCTTTACCTTTCTCCACAAAGTGCTCTGGTTGGGACATATAAATCTCTTCTTCAAGATCACCATGAAGAAAAGTTGTATTCACATCCATCTACTCAACTTCAAAATCATATGCCATTGCAAGTGACAAAATAAATCTAATGGATGTCAGCTTAGCTATAGGAGAGAATATTTCTCCATAATCAATACCTTCCTTTTGAGAATACTCCTTTGCAACCAGTCTTGCCTTGTACTTTCAATACTACCATCCAAACCATATTTATTTTTAAACACCCACTTACAATCCACAACCTTTCTACCTTTAGGCAAAGGTACCGGATCCCAGGTCCCATTCTTCTTCAATGACGATATTTCATCATTCATGGCTTCCAACCAAGAATTTGAATCAGACATGTTGATAGCCTATTTCACCGTCCTAGGCTCATTTGTATCAGTAAGCAAAGCATAGGCACAATTTACATCCAACATCGAGAAACCATACCTATCAGGTTGTATTCTCTCACGTGTGCACCTCCTCAACTACTAAGGTGGAGGTTCTTGGTCTTGGTCTTCTTTTGAATTTTCAGAGTTGCTTGAGCTCTCCTTATTTTCAGGCACAAAAGGAGTTTGTAGTTCCTCCTTTTTTGGAGCTAGAGGAACTTCAACTACTTCTTTTTTCTTTTTTTTTTGTCTTTCCTAACTACAGATCTATTGAGACAGGTTTCAACTCGTGAAAGATAACATTTCTACTGTACAACACCTTCTCAGTAACTGGATTCCAAAGCTTTTATCCTTTCACACCATTGCCATAGCTAATGAAGATACATTTTTTAGCTTTGTTATCCAATTTTTATCTTTTTACTTCAAGCACATGAGTGCATGCCTCACAACCAAAGACACAAAGATGTCTTAAAGAGGGTTTTTTACCTGACCATGCCTCCATAGGCATTTTGTCAACCAATGCCTAAGTGGGAGAATGATTCAGCAAGTAACATGCTGTAGCAACTACCTCAGCCCAGAATTTATGTTCCAGACCAACAATACATAACATGCTCCTTGCTTTCTCCATCAAAGATCGATTCAACCTTTCAGCAACTCCATTTCATTGAGGAGTATAAGACGTAGTCTTATGCCTCTTAATTCCATGGTTTACACAATATTTGTCAAAATCTGCATTATAGTACTCACCGCCATTGTCTGTTCTTAAACATTTTATTTTTCTCCTAGTCTGATTTTCAACAAGATTTTTAAACTCTTTATATCGACTGAACACTTCTAATTTACTTTTCAAAAAATAAGTAAATGCCCTCCTTAAGTAATCATCAATAAACGATACATAATACCTTTACTTAGACAAAGAAGGAACATCCACAAGACCAAAAACATTAGAGTGTACATAGTCCAATACACCAGAAGATTTTTGAGAGTTTGAATAAAATGAAACATGATCCTGTTTTCCATACATGCAATGTTTGTAGAAATCAAATTCAAGGGTACAATCCATCAGCCCATCTACTAGGTTTTTTTTTTTTTTTAAATTTATTATTATCGATAAGACCATCTACCAGGTTTTTATTCTTCAAGTTTTTTAAACCTTTCTCACCAATATGGCCAAGCCTATAATTCCAGAGGATCATTTTCTTTGCTAGAAGTTTAACTTCCATAGAGTTTACATCATGTGTTAACACACTAGTTTTTTCAGACTTTATAGAGACATTATTACAGCATACATGTTTGGCATCTAACTTATATATAATCACAATGCGTTCACCGTTAGCCAATACAATAGACCCTCTAGTCATCTTACAACCACCAGACATAAATTTTACCTGAACTCCAACATCATTAAGCTTACTAACATAGAGTAAACTTCTAGCCAGACCTAGTATATGAAGAGCTCCATCGATTCCCTTTATTCTTCCATCTAGGAACTGGATTCAAAGTCTTCCTCTCCTTATGATTACCAGTGTTGAATCACTCACTAGGAACACCTTTCCACCAACATACGATTCATACTTTGAGAACCACTCTTTGTGAGATGTCATATGGAATGATGCCCCTGAATCAACTAACCATACATCATCAGATGCAGGAACTACCAAAGCTACTATAAAGGTATCTGCATTGCTCGGAGAAGACTTAGTATCATAAGTACTATTTTTCTTCTTCTTCTCCTCTTTGCAATCCTTTTAGATATGGCCTTTCTACCCATAGTTCCAACATTTCACCTTGGACTTCTTTCCCAGAGACATTGACCTCTCTTCTGACTTGGATTTGGTCTTCTTGTCTTTCTTTTTGTCTTTTTCCTTTCATCTGCGTCGAATAGCTAGAGACTCTTTAGTTATCTCAAAAGACTTCCTTCACATCTCTTCTAACAAAAGTGAATTAAACACCTCATCCATTTTAAACTAAGTAGTAGTACTCCCAGTGGCCATTACCAAGTGGTCCCATGTGTCAAGTAAGGAACACAACAACAACATACAACGTTCTTCTTCAATAATGGTTACACCAACAGATGTCATATGTGCAACAACCATATAGAATGCATTCAAATGATCTGCTATAGACGTTCCTCATCCATCTTTAAAGAGTACATATTTTTCCTCAAGAAAAGTTTATTCATTGAGGATTTGCCCTTATAAATATCTCCCAATTTCTTCCACAGAGAATGGGCAATCTTCTCATCATGAACGTTTAATAGAATAGAATCTGCAAAGCTCAATCTTATCAATCCTCTGGCCTTTTAGTTTGCTAAGTCCCAATCTTCTTGCTTCATGCCTGAAGGTTTATTTCTAGACACGACAACCCAAAGATCTCGGTCAACCAACAAATCTTCAACTTTGAGTTTCAACAACTCAAAGTTTGAGCCATTGAGTTTTTTAATGTCCATTCTCCTAGAAGTGCTTGCCATCTCAATCTGCAATCAAGATAGATAAAATCTCTATAAGACTCCCACTGAACCAAATTGACACAAAAAACTAACCCCACCCATCAAGGATAACACAATTGCCCAGGCTCTAATACCACTTGTAAGGAAAGATCAGTGTGGAAATCGCTCTCCTAACATCAATTTAGAGGGGAATTAAGAAAACGTGTCTTGAAATTCAAATCATAAATCATAAAGATGTGCACTAATGAATAAATAAAATAAACCCACAATTATAATAGTGAATGGACACCAGATTTATGTTACGAGAAAAAAAAAACCCACCACCAAAAAAATATCGCTTTACTCATAGTAAACAAAAGATTTCAATAAAGTTTCATATTCATTCTTCACAGGTATTTGTTCTTAATTTTTTTTTATCAACCTCATAAGACAAAACAGTATAGTCATTGGATCAACAATATTACAATCATACAGAGTGTATACTGTATCACTGTACACCTCGAGTTCCTTTCTGTCTCAAACAAGCATAGTTCAACTGTCCAGTTCATTCAACTGTCAGGGAGCCCAGCCTTCGACTGCTCTGTGTTCATGGGATCGACCATCTATTCAATTGTCAGTCACTCTATGCTCATGGGATTATATTATCCCACATTCATTCGGATCACGAGTCATTAGACATTAAAATACAAAGCCTCAACTCCTTTAACCGTCCATGAGGCAACCTTTTGATCGCTAACCCGTTTGAACACCTATGGCCTCCAAACACTCATCGACACAACCCCCACAAACTTAGACCGACAGGAATCATTGGCCTAACCTCTTGCATCAACATAACACACTCTGACCATCCAAGTCACACCGACATGATCTCCATCGGCCTAACTCCTAACATTGACATAACACTCTCCTACCAGCCAAGTTACACTGACATGATCTCCATCAGCCTAACTCTTGGCATTGGCATAACACTCTTTGACTATCCCAGTTACCCCAACATGATCTCCATAGACCTAACTCTTGGCATAGACATAACACTCTCCGACCAGTCAAGTCACACTGATATGATCCTTGTATCAACATAACTCTCTTCGACCATCCAAGTCGCACCAACATGATCATCATCGACCTGACTCTCTCTGACCAGAACAAAATGAAAAATAGTTCGAACAAAAACGTCAAGATCAGAACAAAGTTGATCAAGTCAAGTGAATTCGAGGCACAAATCAAACACACTTGAAGTGTAATTTCTCAACCGATCAATTAGGTGATTGCTTAGGTTTCAAATGAGAGGGGTAGACCTCCTTTTATACTTGTTGGATGAAAAACAAATTAAATTTCTAACAAGGGATGGCACGAGATCTAGGTCCCCGCCCAAAATTAGGTGATCGTTAGTAGGCCCCAAGATGGGCCCTTTTTGAGAGGATCATGGCTTTAGAAATCAGGGATCCAAGATCAAGGGGAGTAAAAAAAAACATAGTTAAAAGTTGTGCTTGCTAGTTGGTTTAAACATAATCAGTGCTTCAATTAGGCCTTAGAAGACTAACGCCAAAGTGAGGCTTAAGTGAGGACAAAATTGAGTATAATTTAGGACACTATAGTTTGATAATGATTTGATGATACATGATGATGACATGCATGCTTATGTATGCAGGAAATATACATATTCAATGGGATGCTTTTATGATTATATTTTTGTTGTGTCATGATACATAGATGAAATGACTAGTAAAATGGGATGGGATGAGTTAGTATGTAAGAAGGAATTAGGTGAATGTAGTATTATGAAGAATAAGTCATCTTGTTGATCAAATATTGAATAGTGAAAGCTATAAATAGATAATGGTTCAAATGAGGAAATGTGAGTTCCTTTCTAGAATTTAAGTAAAAACATAGATGTACAATATCACCAACATATTCGCTAAGTAACATAAACACAATTTCGCACAAACTATGGCAATAACAAAAATTAATTAAAAAACATATATAAACTTGCATAATTGAATCACAACACTTATGTTGATATCAACACCAAAATTTATATTGTTTTATAATCATTACTATATTAACACACCGTTAGAATAATGATATGCACTATCACTCACAAAGCCTTCCTATAGTGTTGTAAAGCTCCAATGCACTCCCTAAGTTGGAATTCCCTCAAAGAACCAAAGATTTTGCGTCCTCTGATTCCAACAAGAATGGGGTTTTCTCCACTAAACAAAATCTCCTATTGGTTTTTATCCACAAAAGATTGAACATAAGGTTTCCAAAAATACATAATATCCATGATGATTATGATTGGATGATTTCTAATTTTATATGTTACTATTAGAAGATAAATTTGTCAACCAAGGCCCAAATGCAAATGCCACACAGTACCACAAGTCGACGTCATAGCCTTGTAATCTTTGCATCGTGTTATAGTTTACCACAATTTCACACGCTACCATTGTTCCCTTTGTCTTGTTGTGTTTCAATTGTTTCTCACTATTCCTATGGTGTTAGGACATCTATCTTCACCCTTGATCCTTCACACATGACAACTCTTTGGTTCTCCACTCTTATGCTCTAGCTTAGATTAGTTATCACCCTAAAAACTCAAACTTTGGTTCTTATGAATGTATCGGGCCTCACCTTTGACCCCCAATGTCCAATCTCTATCATTGGCCTACATCGAGAAACAACTTTGATTGTTGAATTTGACAATCCCCTAACATATCTCAAGTAGCAAGTCCCAACCTCAACCCCGATGATTCCACAAGTGAAGAATCCTTTATACATTTTTTTAAAAAGTTACATGATAAGTCCTCCCTCCCTAAGAGTGCTTCTCCTGAAGCAATACAAATTGGGATGCTTCAATTTCTCTATGCTAATAAGTTGAATCATGGTATAATGTTCATAGAGCCTAAATCTTGTACTTGTTAGATGATGCATCTTCCTCCAAAGAATCTTATGTAAACCCAAATGTTCAAGTGTCTCATGCCAAAATTATGAATCCCACTATAGCGCCCATGGTATTTGGATCTAGTAACTTTCCATATTATACTTGGATCAAGCAATGAAAGTGTCTAACTCTCCATAAAATCCCATTTGACACAAAGAAGAATGAAAATATGCACAAATACCCACAATTTCAAGGGCTGGCATACGAATTTGCCTCCATATTTTTTATCTCATGATGATGATAACTACCTAAAGTATAGAAGCGCTTTCCATTATGTTATAAGTTGTGACCCTCATGAGTTTGGAACAACCAACTTGCATATAAGCCTAAAGGAGGTTGCAAATCAACAAAACATATTCCAAACCTCATCTAAAGCATTAATGCAATAGCTAAAAATAATTAATTTTTATAGATCAAATAACTAACATGGTCTTTCACCAATAGAATTATTCATCATATTTTGCCAAAAAATTTGTAAAATGGTAGTTGAATATGATCCATAATAACAACCCAAAATCAAAAACCTGAATAACCAATAGTATTAGAATGATACAATAGTTGCAATACTAAAAATACCTTGTAAATATTAGTAACAAAAACACTCGTCTAATAACCAAAAATACAACCACAACAATAATAATTGATAGTCACTTAATCCCATGATTGTAATTGGTAAAGAAGAAACCTTCTCGATTCATTGGTTGTGACACTACATCCCTTAGCTACAATTATGAAGTTCCTCACCCTTGGGTTTCAACTTCATATTGAACTCTCTCATGTCATAAAAATTATCATACACATTTCATGATATTATTTAAAATAGGTTTCTCTAGTGCACGGACCAAATCAACCTACATGTAGCTTGGTAATAAATCATGATCATCCCTTGATTCCTTCGTAGAGTTATGAAAAGATAAGGCATTCTCCTATTGTGCAAATAAATTTCTTCAAAATGCTTCCATCTACAATTATTCATAATTCAAATCATCAAATAAATAATGTTCATGTTATCATTAGAACATGCACCCTTGTTAAGCACCTAGCTTAGCTATTCAGTGAAACATGGGAAGATCTCGAGAAGTGTGGGCTTTGATAATTAGATATCAACATCCAGAGAGGGTTGGTTCCCATGTTTTATTACTTGGAATAACTCAAAACATTGTTATTTATGAAGAAAATGGTTAGGAATTATATGAAAGTGGAACCTAATATCTAAAGAGATGATGCACTAAATTATTTTTGTGACCTATGTTGTTGTTTTGACACAAAATTATTTAATGATAATGTTGTTTCGTACACAACTAAAAGTTTTACACATGGCCATGCATAAATATTATGTAGAAAAGTTTGATCATTCACAATCTAATAAGGAAAAGCAAAAACATTTTTTTCACAATTATTGACTATTTGCATCGAGGTACATAATCTACAACTTACACAATACATATGTGTTATACCTAAAGGTGTTGATAATGAGACATGGCATCAAATATTTACACATAAACCACTAGAAATTACATTAATCATTCAATTACACACAATAAAGGAGATCACAGAAGGCCAAAATGCTTATCTTAATTGTTTGAAAAGGTGTTTATATTTTAGAGTAAGTTTAGAAATGCTTGTTTTTAATTGAGAAAATGGAATTACAATGCCATCCTTAGTTTTAAAGCTTAATTCAAGTTTCAAGACTAAACATAAATCTAGAAAGATCTAAATGTGGGAGTTGAGAAACAGAACACCACAGGAGCCTAAAGATCTTCTGCAAGCTGAATAATCTATTACAAGGAGAAGCAATGAAGCAAAATAACTAAAAACAAAACACAAAAATATGCTCAAAAAGATGAGAGCTCAATATTCACAAAATGTGTAATGTGATAATGATACAAGCAAAATAAAAATAACCTCTAATAGGTCAAGAAACCCTAAAAGGGAAAACCTAGGCTTGCACATAATAATTAATAAAAGAATTAATTATTATGCACCTAATGTTAGCTTAAGTGTAAAAAGAGATAATAGAGAACTTAAAGAATTAAACAAATATTGTTTAATTAATCAAGTAAAGACCCGATTACTCTAACACCCCCCTCTTAAGCTAGACTTAGGGAGAAGCTAAAATCTAGAACAACTACTGAAAGCAGGAAAGATGGGTCCCGACAACAAGGCCTGATCAGGTACCCAAATACAATGAAATCTCTATGAAATGAAGAAAAAGGATAAAACCCAGTGGAAAAAAACTCTCCAAAAAGAGATAAAAGAATATGTTGAAAGAAGAAGAAGGAAGGAAGGCCTCATAAAACCCCCCAAGGACAAATTCCTTCACCCCAAGCATAGAGCGCAACTGAAGATAGCGCGTTGATGCAATAGGTTTCGTGAAGTTGTCTGCAACTTGCTTGGCAGTGGAAATGTACTCCAGAATGAGAGAACCATCCTGAATCAATTGGCAGTTGAAATGCATGTGAAGCTCAATGTGCTTCGTCCGCTGATGCTCTACTGGGTTACGGGAAATATGAATAGCATTCTGATTGTCACACCAAAGAACAGTGGGACTATCAGAAGGAAAACCAAACTTAGTCATCAACCGTCGAAGCCGTAAGATCTCCTGACTGGCGAGCACAACAACGCGGTACTTAGCCTCTATAGATGATAATGCATGAGCAGTCTGCTTCTTGCAAGACAATGTGATAGGACTAGAGCCAAGATAGAAAACAAAGCCAAAAGTAGACTTCCGATCAGTGACATCACCAACCCAATCTGAGTTAGTGTAGCCAACAATGTGAGGTTCCCTTGATGTGTAGTGAATACCATGAGAACTAGAGCCCTGAATGTACCGCAGAATATGTTTGATAGCTTGCCAATGAATCTCATGAGGATCATGGGAGAATCGAGAGACAAGGCCAACCACAAAGGAAAGATCACGATGAGTGTGAGTCAGGTACAACAAACTGCCAACCAACTGCCTGTAAAGTGTAGAATCTATTGAAGGAGTGGGACAAGTAGTAATCAAAACAACCCCTGACTGAAAAGGAGTGGGAGAAGGCTTGCAATAAAGCATACCAAAGCACCGAAGCATGTAAAGAGCATACTTCTACTGGTAAATGTAGATCCCATCAGAAGACTGCATCACCTGAAGACCAAGGAAATAGTGCAGAAGGCCAAGATCTGTCATCTCAAATTGGTCCATCAAGGCTCGCTGAATATGCTGAATCATAGAGGATGAGCTACCTATGATGAGGAGATAATCAACATATAGCACAAGAATCAGGATCTCACCCTCAACAAGTTGAATATACACTGTGTGATCAGAATGACTGTGGGTGAAACCAGTGGAGAGCAAGAAAGAATCCATCTTCTCATACCAAGCCCGAGGGGCCTGTTTGAGACCATACAATGAACGCCGAAGTTGGTAAACCAAAGAACTGTCCTGCACAAATCCATGATGCTGCTCCATGTAGATTTTCTCCTGTAGATCCCCATGCAAGAAGGCACTCTTCACATCCATCTGAAAAATAGGCCATCCCCGAGAAGCTGCAAGAGATAGTACAAAGCGAATAGAGTTCATCTTGGTGACAAGGGCAAAGGTTTCGGAGTAATCAATACCCTCAACCTGTGAGAAACCCTTCACAACAAGACATGCTTTGTACTTATCAATGGAACCATCAACAACATACTTAGTGCGATACAACCAATGACACCTAACCATCTTTCTGCCCTTAGGAAGAGGACAAAGATCCCAAGTATGATTCCTCATCAAAGAAGAATACTCCTCCTCCACAGCACAATCCCACTTAGGGTGTCCTATAGCCTCTGAAAAATTCTAAGGATCATCTGAAATGGCATGAATCAAAAGACTAGAACCCACAGTATGAGAACGGGTGTGATGAGTATTCGAAGGATCACCGACCATAGAACCTGTCGCCTCAATAGTAAAGCGAGCCCACTTGGGCATCTGAGGTGGATGTGGGGATGGTGGAACATCAACACCATCATTAGAATCATCCTCAAAATAATCTTGAAGAGATGCAGTGGAAGGAGTGGGCAGAGGAGTAGACACTAGAGTCGGGGTATCCATTGTGGGAAGGCGCTCATCAAATTTAACATCCCATCAAAACAGGACCTCTCTGGAATCAGGATCAAACAACCTGTATGCCTTAACATCCTCATAGTAGCCAACAAAAATGAGGGGTTAGCTCTTCCACTCCATGGCTTTCCTCTAAGCATCGGGAATAAAAGCCCATGCCTCATTGCCAAACACTCGAAAAAAAAAAATATCAGGCTTGTCATGAGACCAAGCCTCCTCAAGAGTCATATGTCGAATCACCTTGTGAGGCATCCAATTCTGAATATAGTTGGCACAATTGACTGCCTCAGCCCAAAAAGATGAATCCATGGACCTGGACTGAATCATACAATTCATCTCTCGTAAAGTTCTGCTCTTACACTCAGTGTCACCATTCTGCTGAGGGGTGTAGGGAACATTAAACTGATCCTGCAAACCATGCTCAGTGCAAAAATATCTGAAAGCCTGATTCACATACTCCCCCCTATTATCTATACGTATCCGCCAAATATAACAACCAGACTGCTTCTCTACAAATGTCTTGAAGATTCAAAATGAATCAAAGACATTAGAATTGTACTTAAAAAAGTACACCCATGTGCATCTGGAGAAGTCATCAATAAAAGTGAGTACATACTTGGCCCCAGAAAAAGAAGGAGTGAGAAATAACACGAGATAGCTGTGAATCAACTCCAAGGATGCCAAAGCACGAGGGACTCTTCCCTTTGGAAATGGATCTCTGTGATTCTTGCCAAGCACACAACCATGACAAACACCATCAGTGCAGGAAATCTGTGGAAGCCCAAGAACAAGTGCCTATGTACTCATCTGCTGAAGATATTTGTAATTGACATGGCCAAAGCGCTCATGCCAAAGCTTACTCACTAAATCTGCAAGTGCTATAAGAGACGAACCTGCACCCGCAAAGGGCTCAAATTCATCAAATCTGTACAAGCGAGATGCAATATCAATACTCCTAGTAGCCACAACCAAATCAGAGTCATGGAGGTCCCAAATAACCACATCATGGGGTGAGAACTCAACTATCTTACCAGAGCCAGAATGGAAAATCTGATAGATGGACAGGAGGTTTGTCGAGATGTCAGGGACAACCAGAACATCCTGTAGAGTACCCCCATCCAAAGAGACAAAACCTGAACCCAAGACTGAATGCTGAACTGAGTCACCCATTGCAATCTGTGAAGTACCATAAGAGGCAAGAGAAGTAACCAACTGCCAAGTGTGAGTCATATGGTGAGAAAAACCAGAATCAAGTATCCATGTGGACCCATAGGTCGAAGCTCAAGTAGCGAGAGCATGACCTTTCCCCATGGAAGGAGAAGACACCTGAGGTGAGGAGATGTGATGTTGCTGCATGACTTCCTCTAAAGCCTCTAAGCATTTCCAACACTTGGAAACTGGATGTCCTTCCTTGCCACAAAAACTGCAAGTGTCGCCTGATTTCTTCTTAGTCTTGGAGGAAGACTCACCAGACTGTGAAGATTTCCCATGTTTCAAAGGAAATGGTGGTTTAGAATCAGACTTAGGAAGAGGCTTGGAGGAATGCTCACTGCCTGCAGAATTCTTCTTTGGCTTCAGTTTCTTCTTTTGCTTCTCCTTAAAGGACTGAGCAACCAATGCTTTGTTCTTGGATCCTAAGAGAATATCTAGCTGAGAAAGATGAGATTGCTCACGAGACAAATACTCACAAAAAACAT
This sequence comes from Cryptomeria japonica, assembly GCF_030272615.1. NCBI lineage: Eukaryota > Viridiplantae > Streptophyta > Pinopsida > Cupressales > Cupressaceae > Cryptomeria > Cryptomeria japonica. The sequence continues at coordinate 67,413,973 of NC_081412.1, forward strand.
CAAATATAGGCATGGTGAAATGAGCACCCAAGCCATCCATGGTGGAGTAGAAAGTAAAGGCAAAAAACTGAAAATGACCCCGAAGCTTTGAAAGAATCAAGTGAATGCACTCTGTGTCTGTCTTGATCTTGCCACATCCCTGAAGAACAGATCTGGTAGTCTTGAACTTGTTCAAAAAATCCTCAATGGTGGGAAAGGAATTAGGTGACAAGGAAACCAACTCTGTCTCAATCTGCAATGCCTGAATCTCATTAACCCTCCCGAAGAGAGACTCAAACTTCAACCACATAGCCCGAGGAGTGAGCAACTCATCAAGGTGAAATAGAAGATTGTCAGAGACATGCAAAGATAGCAAACCCATGGCCTCATCCATCTTATTTCTATGTTGAAGAAGTTCATAAGGACGCTGCTAGAGAGGTTGAACCTCATCCAAACAAGACCACAACCCTCATGCCTAGAGAAGCCTGATGATGTGGGGCTTCCAAATGTGATAGTTGTGTGAAGTCAACAACTCAACTAAAGGATCTGCCATGAAAACTTTGTGCCTACACCTGCTTGTTGGTTTTTTTTATTATGTGATCTTTCAGAATAGACAAAATATGTAGAAGGGTTTGTTTGTTTTGAGAGTTTCAGTGTTCCTGATTTCTGATATAAATGACAGAAAGCAAGAAAAAACACCCCCCATAATAGATAAGCCCAAACCCTAGTACATATTGATGAGAAGGAAGTAGTGCATAAGCAAAAAAACTTCAAACTGAAATCTCATGTACTTGATGAAAATTCTAAGAAAGAAGATCACATATCTAAATAGAGCATGCTGAGAGCTTTCCAACGCTTATTCGTTTTCAAAAAACAGAGTCTGTTTGCCCATTCTATGGACCTGGAAGTGCAGAAAAGTCACCCAACTTTGACTGGAAAAAAGTACACTCAAACAATAGAGTCAGAAAAAAAATCCAACAACACGAGGTCCAGCTCGGAACCATCTTTCCAACGCCTATTCGTTTTCTAAAAAATGACTTCGGATGCTCAAGATATGGCCAACAAATGAACCCCCCCTCAAAAAGGCAAGAGGGTGGTTGTCCGGTGGAGGGGCCAGGTGGTGGTGGTGCTCAGATGGTGCTCCGACAACATTCCAGGGAGGAGTGGCAGAGTGGCGAGGCTGCGAAGGAGGCGGAGGGGCGCAGGGAGAGTCCGAGTGGTGGCGGCTGCGACCCAGGGAGAGGCTGGGCGGCGGGCACAGGGAGAGGTCGGGCGACGACGACAGGAAAGGCCGGGCGACAGGGGCAGGGGCTGACAGGGGCCGACAGGGTGGGGCCGGCGGGGGCCGGACTCGCCCAACTGCCAAAAAGCCTTCCAAAAAAGATTTTTTTTTCTTTGCCTTTGCAAAAAAACTTTTGATTTTTTTGATTTTTTGATTTTTGATTTTTTAAAATAAAAAATTCAGCTTGCATGTCATAAAAAGGCAAAAACAATATTTGTTCTCGAACTGCGTGCCAAGGCCATACAACCTGGTACTGAAGAAAAAATTACCCCCAGATGCTCAGGAGTTAAAACTAGGCAAGTTTTATGTGACTATAGGGGTTTTGGGGCCTTCTGAGCACAATGGTGAGATCCGTTTTGGCCCAAAGTGCTCAGAAAAAAAGATCTATCCCTAAGTACAAAATAAAAACTTCCTGAAACCCCATATTTGCTTCCAATGCAAAAATTCTCAAAACAAGAACAAATAGCTGCAAATCTGAAGCTCTAATACCATGTGAGAGTTGAGAGACACAACACCACAGGAGCCTAAAGATCTTTTGCAAGCTCAATAATCTGTTACAAGGAGAAGCAAGGAAGCAATATAACTAAAAGAAAAACACATAAAATATGCTAAAAAGGATGAGAGCTCAATATTCACAAAATGTGTAATGTGATAATAATACAAGGAAAAGAAAAATAACCTCAAATAGGTCAAGAAACCCTAAAAGGGAAAACCTAGGCTTGCACATAATAATTAATAAAAGAATTAATTATTATGCACCTAATGTTAGCTTAAATGTAAAAAGAGATAATAGAGAACTTAAAGAATTAAACAAATACTGTTTAATTAATCAAGTAAAGACCCGATTACTCTAACACTAAAAGATGAGTTACCATACTTGGTTGACACTAGCAATCTAACTAACTAAAAAATGACCCTAAGCACCCCTTATTAGCTTTTCAATAAATTTCCTTGTCTTTTGTATCATTTTTTGAGGTAAAAATGGTATGTTTTTGTGATAGTTTGTTGATTCAAACCTTTCGTGTGCACCTTGGAGACTTGTTTCATAATTTTTATCCATTGAAACTGCTCCTTGATGGTGGTTGTGTGATTTTATTTATTTCTTTGACTTGTTACATTTAAAGATGCTCCTATATTTTTAGAAGTGAGGATGACTTGATAAAATTTCCTCCGATATTATTTCATCTATTGTCCAATTCACCAAACTTTTCTTATATGCTCTCCACTTGTTCATGATTTCCTTTTGCTTCTCAAAACTGCCACCACCTTCATCTTCATGCTTTTAAGACATGTGAAAAAGACATGAAAAAGACATTGAAATGGCTAAAGCCTCCCCGGGGTGTGAGAGATATTCAAGGATAATTTTTGACATGTGTCCCATTCATTAAAGCCTCTTTATCTCATAATTTTCTCATATATTCATCTACATACTCCTATTCTTGAATTTATGTCTTCATTGCAAAAGGATTCTAATTTGAATTTGATCTCCCATTATCATCTTATAAAAACATTGTCACGTTACAAAGTCTTCTTGTGGGTTAATTACTATTCACTATGCTTATAACCTCTTCATATCATCATCTAGGTCAAACACGCACTTAAACCACCCTCTATCTACTTTACAACAATGTTTAGAGCTTGTAAAGCTTTGGGAAAGCACTTCAACAATTCTAAAAACTGAAAGTCTTTTTCCTAAATGTGTCTCCACCGATACAACAAAGGTTAATTGAATTTTGGGGCTTCTCTTGGGAATCCCTCCCTTGTAAGTATTTGGGACTACATTTAGGGTGAACTCACAATACTGGTTCCCACTTTTTGACAAACTTTGACACTTAGATGAATATTTTAAAAAAAACCTTCACTTTCTGACACCTATAACTTTTAAACCATTAAGAATTTGAAGATGATATAAACTAGTGATTTTTAACATCTTGTTTGTAGATTCTAAATATATTTTTTGTAAATTTGTTTGAATAAAATTTTATTGATTTTTCCATCTCCCTCAAAAAGTAGTTCTTTACAACAAACAATATTTTTTAAGAGTGATGTGTATCCCGAAATGCATAATTTTTTTTCTATAAATGATAAAAACTTAATTCTTTTGAATTTTGGTTTGTAACATCAATACCCAAGGCATGAACTTGGTTTGATAGTGATATGTTGAATATTTTTTATTTTATTAAGTTTTGAAGTTTGACTAATTATAATTTGGATATAGGTGTACGTTTGAACACATAACTTGTTCTATATATATCAAAGTTCAATTTTCTTTTTTTTGTTAGAAAGAAAACACCAATACCTAGTGCATAGATATTTTTTGGAATTTTTTTGAATTAGTTTACTATTTTTCCCAATGCATTGAACAAAGAAGTTCATGTTCGGTGAAAAACCTACATTCATAAGAAATAAAATAAAAATATATTAATGAAATTAAATATATTAAAAGTTATACTATTTGGAAAGCTTATAATAAGGACTAAATACTTAAAAAACACACTTTTAAATGAATTAATTTGACCCCCCAAAAGCTAATGTAAAATTGGTTTTTTATCAGCATTTGATAGATGCAAAGGAGACTCCATTGCAAGTATGATTTAGAAGTAGAGAGGTTCTATCCAATAAATTTTGAGCTAAGAGCCTTTGATTTAACTCTCTTCAATTAATTACTTCAAATGGGACCTCTTAAAGCTTAAATCATTATATTTAAAAAAAAATTGTATGATTTCAGCAAAAATCAAGATGTACCAAAAAGTGGGAACCAGCTTTGTGGGTTCACCCTTTATATACGGGTGAAGATAGACATAATTTGTGAGAAAAAGTAATTTCAACTACTTTCTTGAGAATCCTCACTTGGAAATTCAAAATCCTTACACTAGTCGGGGTAGCTAACCATGATCAAATTTGTCCTAAGTTCAATACCAACATATCTAATGATTGTCCTTCATATGCCAAAAGTTATAATGATACATCTTGAAATGATACTAAAATAGTTTCTATGGGCAAATAATCTTCAAGATGAGGAGAAAATTCCTTTGGTGGTTTGGCATAAGGTTTGTTCCTCAAAGGGTTTAGGGAAAGTTAAAATAGGGCTCTTGGAGCAAAAATGATTTGGCTAATTTATACAAACCTTTCATCTAGATGGTGCGAGATGTTGATGTCCAAATATTTGGATAATATGGATAGAGAAATAATTTTTACTCTAAGAAACTTACCAACAAGCTCTAAAATGTGGAATTTATGTCCTTTTGTAAATATGTTCTTCTCCCTAACATTGTGTGGGTAATTCATAATGGGGAGAAAGAAATTTTTTGGGATGATGTATGGAATGGACACAAACATATTTGTTCTTTGGGTAATTGGTTGTTAATTAAACTAATTCTCAAATAGATTTGGGATTCTAATGTTTTAAATTATTTATTAGTCGATGTCTCCTCCTTTCCCCACCAAGTTAAATGAAAATCATTTGATTTCCTTCTACTTCTTTTTGTATGAAGGTATAGCTGAAGAATAATTTTTCCAAAAGGACCATTATCTTCCCTAAGAAAGAGGATGAAATCGTTTGGACTAAGTTATCATTAGGATAATACACTATTAAAGGGGATATGTTAGCCTCGTTGCTAGAGATGAATTGGACAATTGGCCTTTCAAATTATTTCGGGGTTCTTCTTGTCTTCTGAAAGCTAGTAGCTTCACTTGGCTTGCAGTGAATGGTAGAATTTTAACTGGTATGTAGCTTGATGGACTTGGGATCACTCCTTTATTATCTTGTGTCTTACATGGAAAAACAAATGAAAGCATTGATCATATTTTGCTTGACTATTGCTTTGCCTAACAATGTTGGAATTGGCTTAAATTTATGTTGGATTAGAAATCCCCGTTACATCACACTCACTCTTCTTAGACAATTTAAAAGTCATCCTCTTCTTTATAAAGCTTCAACTTTTGCAAGTATTTGGGAACTGGGCCCTTTTATTCTAACATGGAACATTTGGTTTGAGAGAAACAATAGAACTTTGAAAAATTATTTTTCCTTTCTCTTGAAGGTTATTTCCAATATTGAGAAGTCCATTTCTGAAGTCACAATGGCCTAGGTTGTAAGGAACAACAATTCAAAAATAATTTTCTCCTCTTAGGATGCAGATATGTTGAAGAGATAAAAAGATTTAAAATCCCCTCCACCCAAGAGAGCTATGTCGTAACAATATTTGAGCTCCAAAAACAAGCTAAATGCATTGCCCCTCCTCAAAATTGGGCAAAATTGAATTTTAATAGATCCTCTCAAGGGAACCTAGGTATTTTAGTAATTGGAGTCATTTTTAGAGATGATATTGGTAAGGTTTTAAATGCAACATGTAAGGTCATTCCTTTTGGCACAAATAATGTAGTAGAATTTTCAACACTCAAATTTTGACTAGCCCTTACAATTAATTTTGGTTGCAAAACATTATCCATTTTAAGGTAATTCGATAATTACAATCCAATCATTTATAAACAAAAAATCAACTTTGGGAATTCAAAATACATTTGTGATCAAATCCTTTCTCTCCTGACCAAGTTCAATCAATTCCAAATTTTGCATTGCTTTCCCAAAACACATGGTTGTGCAAATGGATTGGCAAATAAAACTATAGATGAAGAGATATCACTCAAAATCTTTACTAAGAAGGAATTTCTTCATGATTTGGACTTTAGGGCCAAGTTAGAGTATGAATTTAGCTAATTGGGGGGCGTGGCTTACTTTCTATTGGATCAAACAATGAATCAACATGGTTAAGGCTAATTTGGTAGCCAATTTCCACCATCTTTTCTCATGATTACATACTAAGGTTGAAATGTTAAATCACTTTGGAGGATTTTATCATCATTTTTACATTGTTAATATGTGTGTGGAGCATATTTGTTGTTGCATATATGCTCTTGGGAGGATCCCTTTAAGCTTGTAACAAATTATACTCGATCTCAGCCATTATTTTTCTAACTCCTTTGCATCCTTTTGTAGGTGCTCTCCTAGATTACTCTATGACTGTCCATAATTGGTGTCCACTTGTTCATTCCTCTATGTGCCTCAAGTATAATTTCATCCATTCTACTAAAGATCATGCACGTTTCATTTTGATTGTGGTTATATAATTTCAATATAATGCCATTGTACTCTCCAATTGGAGGATGACATTAAATACGGATTTCATTTGTTTCCTTTCCAGATTCCTATCATTTGTGTCTTCTCATGGTCTAATTCGAATTGTGATTATGGTAAAAAATTGGATATTATCTTTGCCACATTGGTCTTAGGAATTCTCTGACCCGAGAGAATACAATCATGAAAAATTGGGCAGAGCCTTCAAACTTTAAAGTGATCATGTGCAATTTTTTTGTAAGGATTGTTCTTGGCAAGAATAAGATTTTGGTCAATTATAGGGCCAACCTTAAACCACACACACTAAGCAACGTATTAAACCTAGAGAATATTAGTCAACTCCCAGTGTTAAATACTTTTAAGTCTAGAAGTGTATTCTTAGTGTGACCACATATGTTAAGCCTATAAAATGTCAGTCAAATCTGAGTGTTTAACACTTTTAAGCCTAGAAGTGTAAGCTTAGTGTGTGTGGTTTAAGTCGTTCCCAATTATAGTGTCGTATTCTTTGAGGTGATGTCTTAATTTTTGTCAAACTACATGGACATCTTATTAGACGCAAAAATGGTCATCACCATTGTAAGTTTGTGTGTCCAACCTTTCATTCTCTCTAAAGAATCTAGAAAGTGGTTTGAATTCATATTTCCTCTCTAGTAGGTTGTATCCTATTAGTAGGTTCATGAAGATTCATGATTTGGGCTCAAATATTGTGTATGTAGAACTCCTCTACATCGTGTAGATGGGATTATTGCATGATTAGTTTGAGAAAATGATGTTAACTCTCAATTGCTTTCACCCAAGTCTCAACATATAAGTTCTAGATGGTGCATTTGAAAAATTCCTCGATATTCACCTCCTTCTAAGTGACACTACACATTCCTATGGTGCCAATTGCATCTTTTCTACTATCAAAGGAGCCAAGTACTAGTGGCTTTTCTAGTTCTCTACTTCCATTTGATGCTTCTTCAAGTTAGCTTGATTGTGTTTGATTTTGAGTCACCCTTCACAAACATTGTATTGTTGTCATGTAATTTTTTTTTCTTTTTGCATGGTTTTGATTGAGAGGTATGAGGTTTAACAAGTGATGAAACAGATGGCACTGCCTCTTTTTGGTCCATCGTCCCCCCATATTCTAATCATGCCAATGATTGGGGTTTAAAATTTTTATGAATCTATGGCATCTTTTTGGTCCTTGACTCCTAATTTTGTAGACATATTTTTTGGGAGCTACCTACATATGTATATTTTGACTTTATTTAATACATTGGTTATTTTGTCATCTTTTACCAACAAAAAAGTATTGTTATTTTAAAACTATATTGTTATATTTATATTTATGTAATATTAACTGTAACTCTCACTTTTTTTGTATTATGGATAGTTTAATAAAAAAATGACAAATATTAAATGTACTTCATTGTGATAGACCATGATAGGACCTAAAATTATGTTTTGCAAAATTTTGGTCACTGGGTAAATTTTGGTTTTTCTGGATTTATCTTGCCCTCTGTCGAAGTTTCAAGGTTTAGGGTTTTAGGGGTTGTGTCTTTTGATTATTTCTTGTTAAATAAAAACCTTGAGCTTGTTATGTTTCATCGTTACTTTTTCCATTTTAGCCAAGGGTCGATTATCGTTGGCGGGGCCATTTTTTTTCCTAAGCATTAAGATGTGTTCGACCGGTCCCTCTATGGTTTTTCCTAAGTCACATGAGAAATTTCCCTGTGGTCGGTCCCATTTTAATATTTGTGCCCGCGCCCATCTAATTTTCTCAAGTGTAATATTTTAACTCTTTGGTCGGTTGATAAAGGCGGGATAGATCTAATGGTCTACGCTTCCCCATGGTCAAAGGTGCAAGGAAGATAAAGACCGTGGCATCACAAGATGATGCCACGTGCCCTCGATGGAGAAGGGTGAAGCGACGGTTTGACCTTTCAAACTTTTAATATTACCGGTTCCCAACATGTAAAACTTGAGTTACTAAGGATGTATGTTTCTGCACGTGCTTATATTGAACGATGATGTTTTAATTTTGGTCTAAGAAGTGCTCGAGAGTTGGCAATCATTGTTAAGTGATCGGTGCAGTTGGAAAGTAAACTGTAAAGCGGAAAATCACGATCGAACCCTAGTTGCTCTCCCCTCTTCCAACTCCAAGGAGAGAGAAGGGAGATTCACTAGGGTTGATGGTTTTCAATTAGGGGAGAGACTTTACATTCAAAAGAGGGGTTGAAACCCACAAGATCCAATCCCACACAATGCAATATTGGATGCTAAATGTGTTTCAAGGGTTAAGAAAGCAAGGCTACCCTCTTTTGTAAAGAATGTTGATAGAAAAATTAAGCTAGGAATGCATAGAAAGTGACAAAGATTCACTTATAAACTGAGATAGGGATATAGGATGAAGTTGCGGACCTGGAATTAGCAGTAAAATGTCGATACGACACTGTCCTGCAAATTTGAGCAAAAGTTGTCGGGACGATGGCGCCTGAGCGCCACGGTCCTCCGAAAAATCCGCGAAACGAAGGGGGATCTGTTCGTCTCTGCACAAGGATTCCAGATCTTCAATTTCAGCCGCGTACCTGCAACCTACACACAGAAAAGCGAAGACGATTGGGGGGTTAGGGATTAGGGGTTTGCCTTTAGGTCAAACCCCGGTTTTGGAATTAACCAAGAAATGAGCAATGCTGTAAAGGTAAATGTCTGTAATGTAAAACAAGTACTAATACCTTGTTGTAAGGATGTTTGTATCCTTATGTGTGAAGGTATAGATGTTGTATGTTGTATGTTGTAGTAGTATGTAGTAAGTGATCTCCTCTTCAATGGTTGAATCCTTGTCTTGAATGCAACACTTAGCCTTGAATGGAGACTTGAAATGATCAATTGCTTGAAAGAATGCTTGAATGCTTGAATGCTTGAGTATAGTTTCCATGCTTTTTCCCTCATGTATGTCTCTATCCAAATGAGAGAGGAAAATGTAGTTTATATACTTGTCAATTAGGGCTGATAGACTGATTTTCCCGACCTTAGGCCGACCAGGAAAGATAATTTTCCAATTTGCAAACATAAAGACCCGAAGTCCAAAAGAGACCGGGCCCAAAATAGGACCCAGGGACCAAGGTGCTGGGCGCCATGGTCCTGGGGGACCAGGGCGCTGGGTGCTCTGGTCCCACCTCCCGGGACAACAAGGTGCAAAGGAGGTTCAGGCCAGGGTGCAAGAAAATGCAGTTTTTGGTGTCATAATCAGGTTTCGGGGTCTCCATTCAGGTTGCGTGTTGCGTCGCCATCGTGAAGACCGAAATGCAGTCGAAATTGCAAGTGTCACAATTTTAGGACACTACATTTAGCCCCCACTTTAGCGGGAGTATGTATGCTCATACTTCCGGTAAAGTACAAGGAAACAATATTGAAAGACTTTCACCACGTCAAGGAGGCAAGATACACCAAGCCCCCAGTGGACTAAGGATCTTACGACTTCGATTGACAAAGTAAAAGGGAAGATCATGAGGGAGAACCATGACTGTCAGTAGTAAGGTTCCCTCACTATGAGTCATGCAAGAAAGATATCAAAAATTTTCAAGGCAAGGTTAAATTTGCCAAGAAATTTTCAAGTATCTTGAAAAGATATGAACGGGATGTATGCCCCCCTACATTAAAGCGATCGCACACGCCTCACCGGAGGTGATTGCTTTAAGGTAGTGATACATATAAGAATGAGAAAGGAAAGGAGCACGTTATCACAAGGATTTAGCCCCCAAGTGTGAGATAAGCCCAAGGATAATAGACACAAAACACAAAGCACAAGGTGACTTCGCTTTCCTCGGGGTCAGTATGCTGTATGATAATTCATGTATATCATATGTATGTATGCATAATTGTTCTTCATTCCCCAATCAAGGAAGGTCACCTAGAAGAAGGGAACACATGTGTCCTTTGAGTCAACATGAGAGAGACCAAAAGAGATCTCAATGTTTTGCATCGTCCTCAAGTAGACAACACTAAGGAAAATAGAAAAATGAGAATAACACATAGAGGAAGTAACAAAAGAGAGGGGGAGAGAATCTGCTATGCTAATGAAACTAGTCTAGCATGTCATCTACCCCCCGATCTTGCTGATCAATGTTTCGGGAAGGCAGGGAACACGCTAGAGGAGGAACATTCAACACAGCAAATGGAGCTATCACAAGATCCAAACAAGGGCTATGTTCATGTTCCAAGCCACGTTGTTCTTGTCTAGGAGCTAGGATAAGTGCTTTAGAAAATTCATTAGATAAATGGTTATCAATATCAACAAGTTCATATTCACTATCAGAAGCAAGAGAAGTAACATTTTCATCATGAATAACATTTTCATCTATAGCATCATCAAGATTTATAAAAATAGGGTCTTTAATTCGCACAGGATCAAGACCATCATGCATCTTATGTTTTGGAGATTTCGGCTCAATCGTCGGCTGAGGAGAAAATGGAATAATGCTTGTTGAAGGTGTTTTTGGGGATTGCAAAGTTTGAGAAGCAGCTGCTTGAGCTCTAAGACGACGCTTTCGTCGACGTTCACGTGCAGAACGATTTCGTCTAGTCTTAGTAGGAAGTTGAGAAGATTGAGGAGGAGGAATGTTCTCATCCTTATCACTTGGGTGTTTAGGTTGTGGTCTCTTAGGCTGGATAATAGGAGAAGAAGAAGGTCTCTTCTCTCTATAGAAGGAAGGAGGAGGAACTGCTCCATATAAAGGAGGAATTTTTGGTTTAGGAAGAAGACCAAGTCCATCATGACGAGGAGGTATAGGTCTACTTTTAGAAGGTTTATTAGGCATAGACATAGTCACAGCCATAGGAATGGGTTGGGAATCTTCTTGAGGAAAGACATTAGTTTTATCTTTCAAAGGAAGAACCTCCTTCTCAAGAATGATAGGAATATCAAGTTTAGGTGTTCTAGGTTCACTTAGAGATAGGATCATATCTGTTTTCCACTTTTGATAAGATTTGAAAAGATGATCACTTCGCGGAGGAAGAGCTTGGAATTGTTTAGGCCAAAAGTAATCAATAGGAACACTAGAGGTTCTTTCAGCTGGTTTAAAGAGACTATGATTGACAGTAACAACTTCACCATTATGGGGAAATTTCAAACACTTATGAATAGGAGAAGCAATAGCTTTCATGGAAGATAGCCAAGGATAGCCAAGCTTCACACGAAATTGTTCGGAAGATGGAATAATAGCAAAGTTCACATCAAGGGATTTGTTATGGACCTCAATAGGCAATGTAATAGAACCAATTGCAGGAGAAGAAAATGCATCAAATAGTTTCACAATCACATCTGTTTTGTCATATATCACTTGATTCAATTGCAAAGTAAAAAGAAATTCTTCAGTAATAACATTAATCATGCACAAAGGATCAATAAACACTCCACAGCAAGGTGTATTCTTGACTTTTGCAACTATGTATAAAGGACCATCAGGTGCCCTAATGGTTTCACTGGAATCAAATGTGATGGAAGGTTCTTTAGGGTTTTCTTGCTGCTCTACAAAGTTAATCACATTCGGAGTCATAGACACAAGACCATCAGATGAGAGAGAGGAATCATTAGTCTCAATCTCATTAGAGGTATGAGAAGGTAATGGATCAGTGAAAATCTGAAGATTTTGGTTAGGAGGAGCTACAGATGTGTTGCCTTTATCATTCACTCTAGAAATAGAAATAGTATTATTATCAATCAAATCTTGAATTTTACCCTTTAAAGAAAAACATTTTTCAGTATCGTGCCCAGGCTGACGATGAAATTGACAAAAAGCTTTGTTATCAAAATAAGGTGAAGTAATCTTTGTAGGATCAATTTGTCTTATAGGAGGAAGAGTAAGCACAATTTGTTCCAATAACTTATTCATAATACTATGCAATGATTCGTTCAAAGGAGTATACTTTCTTTCTTTCTTGAAAAATTTAGAAATAGGAGGCACACCTAATGCTGCATTCACATTGTTGTTGATGATGTTTTCATTGAATTTGATGGAATCTCTGTTCGGTTTAAACTTCCCAAATGGTTGTTGACTGCTATCACCCTTATCACTCAGAGCCATAGGATGTGATTGTTCCATTTGACTCACAGTCAGTTGATAATTGTGAAGAGTTGCACACAACTGTTGGAAAGAAGTAAACTCAGAAAACAAAAGTTTGTCTCGAATATCTTTTTGTAAATTAGAAATGAAGATTCTTTGAATATCATTGTCAGGCACTGGAAAAGAAATTTGAGCATACAAATGCTTATATCTACCAATGAAATCAGTCACTTTTTCTTTAACACCTTGTTTACAATGCATTAAATCAATCAAAGTAACTTTAGGACTTATATTGTTTTGAAATTGTTGAATGAAAGCATTTGCAAGTTGTTCGAAAGAAGTAATAGAATAAGAAGGCAACGAGCAATACCATTGTAGGGCTTTGTCTCTTAATGTTCTAGTAAACAATTTTGCAAGCAACCTTTGGTCATAAGCAAAATCAGTACATATTGTTTGAAAAGTCTTAACATGTGTTAGAGGATCACCTTTACCATTATAAAGCTCCAAATGCGGGATTTCAACATGTTTAGGAGGGATAGCTCGAACAATGTCAAGAGAAAGTGGGCTCGCAACATCAAATGTGGGCACACTAAACTTAGATTGATTCATAGAGGCAATTTGTTGCTGTAAAGAAGAGACAGTTTGTGCAAGATTGTTAATGGTCACTTCAGTCGAAGAATTCATATTGGATGTGTTAGATTGAGATGGAGGTGTTATGTTATTGAAAGAAGGTAAAGAGTAAGGTGGTGGGACTCTATGATAATTAGTCATAGGAGATGATTGGACAGGAGGAACACTACAAGGAGGAATGGAATGGTTAAACGAATTGCCCCCTTGCGTCATGTTCATTTGTGGAGATATAATAGGGACACTCATTGAAGGAATGAATGAAGAAGTCGGATTAAATGAAGGAAGAGGGTTAATTGAAGAATAAGGGTTACCCCCATGACTGGTGATCATAGGAGGAATGTCTTGTGTAGAAGTAGCCATTATGTTTGATGTAAAGGTAGGTACGCTAGCAATAGAAGTCATCAAAGGAATAGAATGATTGACTTGAGTAGGAGGTTGTGTATAACCCAAATTTTCAGCACAACTCTTCATAGGCATCACATTCGAATCCACAATGTGTGCAATACCATGCAAAATATCAATTCCATTCTTATCACTTTGAAGCATACATTTTAGACCCTCAATTAAAGGAAGAGCTTGACTATCAGGGTATTCTTGAGACATCCATTGTCGAAAATCGTCAAATTGGTTATCCAATTTCGAAAGTTGTTCTTCAGAAACCTCATGGAGAGCTTCTTCATCATTAGGAGGATTAGAGGAATTACCCATGTCCTCGTTAAAAAGGCTATTCAAATTAGGTTCCATCTCCTCAGTAGTTAAACCTCAGAAAGACTTAATTCTACGACTTCGTCTAATGGGAATAGTGTAAGTAGGGCTTATTGTTGTAAAACTCATGCACTAGAGAGAGAGAGAAAGTTTTGAATTTAGAGGTAGCAATTTTCAGTAAAATCAACCAATCTTCTGGATTTAAGCTGTTAAATACAATCAGGACAATCTCCCGAAATTTCAGAAAAAATGTCAGGGACCGTGGTGCTTCGGAGTGCACACGGTCCCAGCAACTTTTTTCGAAATTCGCAGGGATGAAAGTTATGATGATTTTAGAGCTAATCTGAAAAAATTGAGTGATTTTACGATTTGTAGATAGGCCAAATTAAAGTTGCAATCTCAAAATTGAACCCTACCAAGATTGTCGAAAAGTGCAAAAATTTGAATTTTGAAAAAGAGAGGGAAACTGAAATTTTGAATGTTATGATTTTAGAGGGAATGTCAAGAGCAATGCAAATTTTGAAATTTAAAAATTGACTCAATTTCACGCAAAATTCAATTTTGAAAGTGGAAATTAAAGTTGTTGTAATTAAGCACTTAATTTCAAAAGTCACAAATTGTAAGAATTTGAATAAAGCACTGAAATTTCGAATGAATGCAAACACACTTTTCAGATTTAGGACAGTAAGAACACAATTTTGACACAAAATTTCAATTTCGATGATTTTTGAATGTTTAGAAGCCTTAATCCAAGCAATCACAAGACCAACTTTGACTGTAATTTTGAAAGTGTTAGATTTGATAAAATCAGCCAAAATTCTAGATTTTAGCGGGAAAATACAGTAAGATCTAGCTCCCGAAATTTTGGAAAAAATGTCGGGGACGATGGCGCTCGGAGTGCACACGGTCCTCGCAACTTTTTTCCAAATTTTCAGGGATGAAAGATATTGTGATTTTATTGCGGAATCCAAAGTTACAGCTGATTTGGAGATGTTTTGATCAGTGAAATTGTCGGACAAAGGTTGAATCAAGAGGGTTTCAAAAATTAGGGTTTTGACACTTAACCACTTAATTTTCAAAATTAAAGCACAAATATGAATTGATAATTTGTAATAGAAGGGCAGATCTGAAACAAGCATTAATAATTAAACATTTCACAAGCTTAATTACTAAAAAGAAAATTTAGGGTTTTTATGCAATTAACCTCTAAAATTTTGCAAAAGATCAAACATGGAAATGTAATCAAGGAATCCAATTTTCAAATCTAACTATGAATAATCAGAAAGGATGTTCACGTCGGGTTCACCAAAATGTAAAGCGGAAAATCGTGATCGAACCCTAGTTGCTCTCCCCTCTTCCAACTCCAAGGAGAGAGAAGGGAGATTCACTAGGGTTGATGGTTTTCAATTAGGGGAGAGACTTTACATTCAAAAGAGGGGTTGAAACCCACAAGATCCAATCCCACACAATGCAAGATTGGATGCTAAATGTGTTTCAAGGGTTAAGAAAGCAAGGCTACCCTCTTTTGTAAAGAATGTTGATAGAAAAATTAAGCTAGGAATGCATAGAAAGTGACAAAGATTCGCTTATAAACTGAGATAGGGATATAGGATGAAGCTGCGGACTTGGAATTAGCAGTAAAATGTCGATACGGCACTGTCCTGCAAATTTGAGCAAAAGTTGTCGGGACGATGGCGCCCGAGTGCCACGGTCCTCCGAAAAATCCGCGAAACAAAGGGGGATTTGTTCGTCTCTGCACAAGGATTCCAGATCTTCAATTTCAGCCGCGTACCTGCAACCTACACACAGAAAAGAGAAGACAATTAGGGGGTTAGGGATTAGGGGTTTTCCTTTAGGTCAAACCCCGGTTTTGGAATTAACCAAGAAATGAGCAATGCTGTAAAGGTAAATGTCTGTAATGTAAAACAAGTACTAATACCTTGTTGTAAGGATGTTTGTATCCTTATGTGTGAAGGTATAGATGTTGTATGTTGTATGTTGTAGTAGTATGTAGTAAGTGATCTCCTCTTCAATGGTTGAATCCTTGTCTTGAATGCAACACTTAGCCTTGAATGGAGACTTGAAATGATCAATTGCTTGAAAGAATGCTTGAATGCTTGAATGCTTGAGTATAGTTTCCACGCTTTTTCCCTCATGTATGTCTCTATCCAAATGAGAGAGGAAGATGTAGTTTATATACTTGTCAATTAGGGCTGATAGACTGATTTTCCCGACCTTAGGCCGACCAGGAAAGATAATTTTCCAATTTGCAAACATAAAGACCCGAAGTCCAAAAGAGACCGGGCCCAAAATAGGACCCAGGGACCAGGGCGCTGGGCGCCATGGTCCTGGGGGACCAGGGCGCTGGGCGCTTTGGTCCCACCTCCCGGGACAGCAGGGTGCAAAGGAGGTTCAGGCCAGGGTGCAAGAAAATGTAGTTTTTGGTGTCATAATCAGGTTTCGGGGTCTCCATTCAGGTTGCGTGTTGCGTCGCCATCGTGAAGACCGAAATGCAGTCGAAATTGCAAGTGTCACAATTTTAGGACGCTACATAAACATAGAGCAGATCCAATGGTTTTCGTAACCCCGTGATCGATAGATGCGAGGAGATTACAGATCGTGACATCACGAGATGATGCCACGTGTCCAAGGTGGGCCAAGGAAAGCCAATGGTGGGGTCACTGAAAGTGGTGAAATAGGCGATGATTTGGATATGCCACATCATGCTAAGGGTGGACCTGCTTGCCACATTGGAGGGTCAATGTCAGATTGACTGGTTTGGTCTATGAGATTTGCTAGCTCGAAAGATGATTGATAGTCAGGTTTTAAACTTTTCAAATACAACTTAAAGCTATTATTTCGCTCGCACGAGTAATAATGGTGGACGAGACAATGGTGTTTCATTCCAAGCAGTAATAAAAGCACTCTTAAAGCTATTCTTGATTTATAAAGAAATTCATAGCGATTCAGAAGACATTCCCGCAGTTGAAGAAGATTGAGACGATTTCTTGCAACACATAATCGCTATCCCTCTGGTGTAATCAAAATAGTAAGTTCTTCTGAGGTTTTTCATTTGTTTTGAAGTAATTAATGTTGTAAATTATGCACAAAATTATAGGAAAAGAGTTTCAATTGTTCTAGGGTTAGAAGCTAAACAGAGAAAGGTGAATTTTGCTTGAATTACTATTGTAATTCAAATTTTGTGTTAGCCATAGTCTTTTCCTTCTCAATTTGAGGTTGTAGTAGAAAACCCTAGTTCAAAAGTTGGATCCCTCATGAAAACATTTAGGGCAGACTGAATACTTGAAGAGGAATATTTATGATGATTTCTTGGACCAATTGAAGCCCTCGACAAATGATAGATACCAAGGGCAGAAATTTGTTAGTGGAAAAACCCTAGGAGAAGGGTTAACTGATAAAGTATACCGCTTGGCAGATGCTAGGATACCAATGACTGGGTTAGAGACGTTCAAATTATGGTATGGACAAAGAAACTTACATTCCCCACTCTCAAGTCCCTGGCAGTATGATTCGGGTAAATTAGTGGTGTCGAGTGTCTTCATGGATGTCGACATTCTCAAGGTTGTTGCAAATAGATGACCCTGTCTCGACAGTTATTAGGGGAAATGAAGGAGAAACTTTGCTAACAATCAGAAGAGAAGAATTCTAGGAGATTTTGGACCTATATGAACCATCTGCTAACCTAGTACAAGTAGACCCGAAGTTAAAAGCAAAGTATTATAAAATGAAGGATTTCATTAGAAGTAATTTTCTTCCAATGCATTTGGCTAGAGCAAGTAATACAACTTATTACATTGGTCCTAGTTCAGAGGAGCCATTCCCTATTGGTGCTTTTGCTCCCTATTTTCAGGCTACCTTTTTCTCTTTGTGTCAGATATTGGGTTTCAATTCAATTATAGTTATGCCACCTGATTTCATGTGTATGGCCATGCAAATTCAACATCCAGATTATACAGTCATTTTTAACTTCGCTCCATACCTTGAAGATAAGATTCATGAGGGGTTACAGGAAATTAAAAATGAAGTGGCTAGTTCTAAATTGTACTTGTATTCCTTGCTCATGCACATGCTCCTGTATAGGAATGCAAATTACTTTGAAGTTACCATGAACCTCAAAAGGACAATTGACAATAAGGAGATTACAATGCAACTTTGGAGCACAGATATGTCTTGGGACAGAAATGAGGCTAGTTTTGTAAGAGTGGACAACAACTTTGCTTCTAATTTGAGGCAAAGGTTGACAGTAAACCCACCAAGGATCCCCAAGGAGATGCATGATTTTGTACGGCCTAAAGAGCAGTTGCCACTTGTCAAGATTGAGCACAATTAGGGAGATTTCATCCCTTATCATGTAAGCATTGTTATTAGAATCTATAGCTTTTCTAGTCAGCCACATGTATTTCCTTTTAATGTTCCTTTGAGAACGGGTTTTGTTGAGGTAATATGGCAGATAGGGTGCATTCATGATAAGGAATTAAAGGGAAAAGGCAAAGGAACAATTTTCCCCAACTATACCATCATCCCATATTTTGTGATTTTGAAAAGAGGATATGAGCATTTTGACAAATTCTTTGCACCATATCATTTAGGGGTGAGCATAGCTAGACACAGTGACCCAAAGGGGTTTTACAATATCTTCAAGAAAAGAATAAAGGGAGGTCTATTGCCTCATGAGCATAAATTTCCGGATGATATAATTAGAAATGAATTTGATTCCATGACTCAGGAGTGGAGAAAAGAGAAGTGAATAATTTTTAGGAAGTTATGGGCTGCAATTCAGAAAATGGATCTGAGCTATGATCCAACAAAGGATTTTACTCCATTTTGTGCTAAAGTCAATTTTTTTATAAACAATTTCGATGAATTGAAGCTGATATTGAAGGAGAAGAAGGCCAAACTTGAAGAAGTTCATGGCCGACAAGTTGAAAGAAGGGATGTACATCATCCAACACCCGTCACTGTGGAGGGATCAGTTTTGATTCATCAAAAGGGGATGCAACAGTCAAGCTCACGACCTCCTTTGCCTTAAAGAGCAGATGGCATGGTAGAAAAGAGACTTGTTCATGAATCTTCTCAAAAGATAGCAAGAGAAGAAACAAGTGATGAAGAGGAGAGCAACGATGACAGTGGAAGGTTAGTAAGGAGAAAAGGTAAAAGGATAATGAAGACAAAGCCTTTCCCGAAGATGCAAATCAAGCCTTTTACAGGAGTCAAGATCATTGATCTTGAAGACTCAGATATAAGTCCTTTTCCGCCACCTGTGCCCTTTTCACCTGTAAGGCGGGATGAAGAACAAATGGAGGAAGATATTTTTGTAGCAACAAGTGAAAAAATGCAAATTAGTATTCCTCTTTTGCCCCCTAATTTGGAGTTGGACCTCACTCCTTTAGATATTCAAGGTAAAGCTTTCAAGGATGCAAGAAAAGAAGCACGTGATAAGTTTCTTGAAGATGATACTTTTGTGAGAAGCTCAACCTTTTTGCAATTAGTATGGAAGATGAAGATTGAAGAATACAAAAGGAGAAGTATTGAGAAAAAGGCCCAAAGGCTCGATAGATCTGATCAACAAAACCAGGAAGAGGTCAAGAATGAAATGATGGATGAGTTTTAAAGAATCACTGCAGATGAGGGCAGGATGATTATAAGTCAGGATGGAGTTTTGATTTCACCAGAATGGGACATAGCAGATGCAGTGGCTTTTGATGCAATTAGAAAATCAAAAGGCCATCAATTCAGTTCAGAGGAGGAAGCAAGGTTGGCATTAAAAGGATCAGATTTTGTAGATGATTATGCAACCTTGGCAATATGGGCACTAGAGGAAGGACCTAGAAAGCCTAACATTAATGACTTAAACCCCAATTTAAGGGGAGGCCTTATTGTAAAAAGAGCATCTGACACATCAAGTGTAGAGGCTATAGAGTTGAATGTTGATGCTAAATTGACACATGAGACTTTAAAAAGAGAAGCCTTGGAAAAGGTGAAGTTAATGAGAAAGTTTGATAAGCTTTTCAACGATTACAATGCAGTTCAAAAAAGGTGTGTGGAGTTGCAAACGAGAGTGAAACTCCTTGAGCAGGGACATATTAAGGTTTCCTCTTATGTACTTACTGGGATATCTGCGCCATCAACATCTAGGTCATCACCTGTTATCCATGAAGAAGAAGCAGTTCAACCTGATATGAATGTTGGTATCCCTAGTATATCATTAGTCCCATATGATGATGATGAGCTTGAAGCCACTAGATCAACTGAACCAACTCAATCTCAACTTTTGGAGAAGATTGTTGAATTAGAAAATAAGCTAAAAGAATCAGAAGATCAATCAGCTGGGCAACAAAAAGAAATAGTTAACTCAGTGCTAACTCATTTAAATGAAAAAGTTGATAGTAGACTCAATAGCATTCATGTCTTGTATTCTTTATTATTTAATGCTATTCAAAAATTTGATGATGATAAAGAAGTGGCAATCCCTTTGTTCACAAAATGGTTGTAGAGGGGAAATGAGCTCAAAAGAATGTCTATGACTTCTAAGTATCATGCTGAGAGACCACATGCGCTCCAACCAACATATTTGTTGGTAAAATCAATGCAGGAAGCCCAAATTTTGCCAGAAAATATAGAGAGAAAGGTAAGGGAAGTGATGAAAATTTTCAGTGAGTTGAATGAAACTCTTTTGCCAAATTTTGAGGATGAAGATGGGGTAGTCAAGCCTCTACAATTTTGGAAGGATGAGGTATAAAGAGTCATCAGTACCCAGGTAGAGATAATATGTGAAGGGATGAACATGGATATGCTGGAGGATAGCATGGACAAAATAATTGCCACGGGGTCATTTTTTAAATCTTTTGAAAGAGAGGCAAATCAAGTAGCCATTAAATACACTCTATACAGAGCTAAAGTTGATGAAGTCATGAGTTTCGAATGGCCATTTGATGAGGAATACAATGGATGGAATGGGATGTATCTGAATGATGAATAAAGGTTGCAAACAGTTTGATATAACTATTTTTGTCTTCTAGTGGGGGATATTTTTTAACCAAAATAACAGTAATGGCGGTAAAATTCATCATTATTTTTTGAGAAGAGGTCGCGGATTTTGATCCTGCATGAACAAAATCAAGAATGGAATACTTTTGTAACAAAATGCAGTTATATGTGATCATTTTAAGATGACAGGTGTCTCCTCTGGCCTGAAGCTTGTTAGCTCCCTTGTTTTTTTATAAAAGGGAATTCAGGGCTATGAGACGGGGTTCCGATTTTGGTCCCTTAAGTGTTCCGAATTTTTGATTCCAATAAAAAGTTCTAGGTGAAACGAGCAAATTGTAAAGTCATTTGTAGAGCAAATAGAAAGAGTCGTGTTTGTTTTTTTGGAGGTTCTTGAAGGATATATATAAAATTTATTTTGACAGATGCAGCTGAATTATCAAATAGAAATATAATTCGAATCCATTTCTCTCCAGTGTATTATTCTACCATTTTTGAATGAATGACATCAAGGATTTTCTCATTCATTGCATTGTTATGGTGTATGTATTTTCTGTTCATGCTTTGGCCAATTAAAAGCTTGAGTAGAATTGCAGAATGGTAGGGGTATTGCAGGGATTTTGATAAGTAGTTTTGGGTTGGGGTTGCAAATGTGGTGTGTTGCAAGGTAATACTATCTTAGATCTATATATTGTTAGATAAATTATGTCAGAATTCATTTTATGTAGTATGAATTAATGTACCCAATTGAGTAAGGCACTAATCATAGCTTGCAATTGTCTTAGTGTTGATTTTCTGTTCAAAATCACCAGCAATTTGCTATAATTTGTTGAATATCAGAATATTTTCATTTTCATGTATGTTGCTAAGTACACATAATCATCTCATGCTCTAAATTGTTTGAGGATCACTGAGGAACTTGCCATTCCTGAGCATTCTCCCTTTTTGTCAAGCCTTTACATGAGATTATTTGCTTTGTTTTGTGCGTAATTTGTGAGTATGGCGTAGAGATCATAAATTGGTATAGGGATCACCCTTCCGGGTTTTGCATAGCCCAAAGTGTAGAAGGATTTTGTATCCTTGTCAAAGTTGGTCCAAGTCTAAAGAATATTGATAGTTGGATGTGGCTTTCCATAGGTATTTTGAGGAATTGGCTTGGTCTCTTCCTTGTAGTAGTGTAAACCCATTTATTTTGGGAACCAACAGACCACTCAAGGTCATATGGTCATACTACAAAAACAATGAAGTATATCCCAGACTACCCCATTATAAACTATAGATATACAAACTATATATATGTCCTTATATACAGTTCTATAAAACATTAATAGTTTATACTATTGTTGTACTCATCCATCCCATTCCATCCCATAGGTGGGATGATCTCAAAGGCCTCATCTTCACCTCGAATGATAGAAATTTAACTCTACTCTATATAACCAAGTCTTTCTTCAATGTCTCTGCTGGAAATTGCTCATTATATTTCATTTGAAATTTTAGGTAGTTTTGCAAGGAGTGTTCTCAATGTTGTTCAATGATCACATTTGGCCATACTTGGTTTTTCATTTCTTAACCTCCATTGCTAAGGTTACCTACAAAGAAACATTGAAAAATATGAATTTCCAATGTCCTCTTCAGGGATTTAAACTTATCCTCATTTCTTGCTTTCCATATACACCATAAAATCTTTGTAGAAAAATAAATCCAAAATAAATTGCATTCTTTATCGATATTACTCATAGAACCAATAAAAATTTATTTCCAATTAAAGTCCCCTATATCCCTCCAGCTATTCAAACCATCACAATAACATTTTCCACATTTCATTATCATAAAATCATTTTTAAAAAAAACTTATAGACTAAGGCTTCCTATATATATTACACATCTTAACATAAAAGGAATTTAATTTACATGAAAATCTTTGCAATATAAGTAATTGTTATCACAAAAGCTCACACCCTTGTTGAGCTATCAACTCAACAACCTTGTGAAACATGAAAACAACCCCGAAGTGTGGGACCTTGCGCAAGGGGTTGAATCTCTAGAGAAGGCCGACTTCCTTCTCAATCCAGGTGCAAGTGTTGAACCAACTCAAAACTTCAAAACTTACTCATAAGCCTATCCTAACAACTTGATGAGGTAAAGGGAAGAGAGAATTTCTTAAAATAAAAGGAGGCAATGCACCAAGAAGAGATTGTTCCTCTCCCTACCCGAAAGGACACAAAGAATCAACTGAAAAACCCAAGAGATGCACAAACTTCAGTTGTATGAGTGACCCCAATGTATGTATGGAGGTTAGAATTCGTTGAATGCCAATAGGGGAGAAGGTTTCCCACAAGTCACACTCAAAAATAATTTAACACAACATAAATGAGAGAAGAGCCACAAAACATACACCTATGATGAAGGTAAGAAAACATACACAACATACATAAGTTGAAAGAAGGCAAGAATGATGATTTCAATTAATTATAAGGCCAATGGCCAACTTATAGTTGCAAAATACATAATAATAGAAGAGAAGTGAGAGAGCGTAAAATATCTCAAGCTAGCAGGGAGATAATCCTTTAAAATGAGGCTTAACAACTTTTATATAGAAAAATGGTTACAAGAGTGATCGTGACCTCTGTATGTCAGTTTGGGAGTGCAGGGAAGTGCATGCACTTGGCTTCTATACATGCAAGCAACCTAGCCATACCCTGAAAAGGCAACCCCGAGAAGGGTGGATTGACTAACCTTCCAAAGTCAAAGTATGCAAACATGACATAAGTTACCACAACAAGCATGACCCTGTACATCCCTTGATGGAAATCCTGCCAAAAACATTAAATGCACCCATGTGGCTCCACCAAAGAAGGTGCATAAGTCATAAAAGTTGTTAGAGCATTTAAAGCTTTGAGTGTTGATCACGCCATCTGGAAGTGTCGCTAGTCGGAAAGAAGTCTGGGGACTTTGGAAACTTGGGTTGGGGAAGATAAGGAAAGAACTTCAGAATCTCGGGGTTCCGGGAAGGAGAAAGGAGAGTAATAGGGAACGTCGGAACCTCAAGGATTTGGAGTTTCGGGAAGGAGAAGGGAGGCAAAGTAAGAGAACTTCAGAACCTCGGGGTTCCAGAGTTCCATAGAAAGAAAGGAAGAAAGGCTAGGAGGGAACTTCAGAACCTCAAGGTTCCAGAGTTCTGATGAAGGCAAGGGAAACAAACTTTGGAACCTCAGGGTTCCAGAGTTCCAGGGAACTGAGAACGAGGAAAGGAAAAGGCAAGACTTAGAAAAGGAACTTTGGAACCTCAGGGTTCTAGAGTTTTGAGGAAGGGAAGAAGAAGAGAAAGGAACTTTGGAACCTCGGGGTTTCGGGGAATTGAGAAGGGGAAAGAAAAAGAGGAACTTCGGTAATTTGGGTTTCCAAAGTTTCAGGACAAGAAAGGAGAGGCAGCAAAGGGAAGGAACCTTAGAACCTCAAGGTTCCAGAGGTCTGGAGAAGGAAAACAAGAGAAGGCAAAGAGAAGGAACTTTGGAACCTCAGGGTTTCAGAGTTCCGAGGAAGCAAGAAAAGAGAAGACAAAGAGAAGGAACTTCGAAACTTCAAGGTTCTAAAGTTCCGAGGAAGGAAGAAAAGTCTAAGGGAGGAACTTCCTCCGGGAAAGGCAACACCTCACACTTCATGATTCTTCTACCTTTCTCCTTGATCAAATGGGGCAATGCTAGTCCATGGATCATATCTCTGATCGGTTCTTACTGATGGACCAAAGGTGTCATAAAATGACATCATTTTTGACAATTTATGTGGGATGCTTGCCTGCTCAGTACGAAGTCCAGAAGCCTTGAGCATCCATTGGGTACTAAGTAATTGGAAGACCCAAAACATGTGTGCGCCATCATTCAGAGGAAAAATAGAAACTATAACACACACCCTCTTGAGGAGAATGCGGTAGGTGCACAAGAACTTATGAAAACAAAACAACATCTAATCTACTATTTACATAGTCATCAACACCCTCTTTAGAAGCAGGGATTGAGATGAATCCCATTCACTGGGATTGGAAGAACCTCACCATCAAACCTTGAGAGATGAGATGGATTAGCCTCCTTTAAACTAGTGATGGCATATGGGCCACTCCAGATAGCATTAAATTTGGAGTGTCTCCCAGCTTTGGCTTTGTCTGCATCCCACTTGAGAACTAGATCTCCCTCTTTGAATACCCTATTAGTCACCCTTTTGTTAAAAACTTTCTTGAATTTCTCTTGATGAGTCTCAAGTGTATACATATCCTGACTTCTAACCTCCTCCAACTCCATCATCTCAGCTAGCCTTACTGTCATAGCATCATTCTTTGTCAATTGTAGCTAATATGCTAGTTCAAGAGAGGGTAACTCTAGGGAAGTTGGGAGTCTTTATTCCTTCCCATATACTAGCATAAAAGGGGAGTTACCAATCACACTCTTGGGTGTGATCCTGTCAGCACATAAGGTTATCCTCAACTTAGTATGCCATGCCCTTTGATTGTCTTCAATCGTCCTTTTAATTATCCTGATGAGGTTCTTGTTGGAAGATTTAGCTAAGTCGTTACCTTGAGGGTAATAGTTGGATGATGTTTTCAAGTATACACCATGCTTAACTACCCAAGAACTAATTTGGGTTCCAACAAATGCCCTGGCATTATTTGATATGATGGTGGAGGGAACACCGAATCTTGTCACAATTCACTCAAGGGATTTCCAACATTGAGGCCTCAGTGGTATCCCTCAATGCAATTGCCTCTGTCCACCTAGTGAAGTAATCTATTGCAGCTAAGATCCACTTATGGCCATCACTAGAATGTGGGTTTATCATGCCAATGAAGTCTAAACCCCATTGGGCGAACGGTTGATCTACTTGGATGGGATGAAGAAGTAGGGCATCTACTCTTTTCTTCCCATAAAAAAGAGCAATTTCTTGCAATTCTTCACCCATCTATGTGAATCACCTGAATAAGGATGGCTAGTAATAACCAACCCTCATTACTTTGATAGTCGTAGTCCTTGCAGAGAAGTGGCCCGCCTGAAGAGCCATCATGAAATTCCTCTGACAATCTGCTGACTTGGTTTTGCTCGATACATCATAGTAAGAGTCCATTGGAGTCTTTTCTAAAAAGAGTGTCATTCACTAAGACATAGGGAATAGACTGCAACCTGAAATGCCTTCTTTTTGTTCGGTCCAGACCTTGGGGGTATTTACCTTCCATCAAGAAGGTGGTCATGTCACTTACCCAACTAAATTGAGTATTGTTGCCGGTTGGTTGATCCTCTTATAACACAAGGGTGACCTCTGAAGTAGTCTCAAAAGATGAGACAAGTTGTTCACATAGGCTCCTACCTCTTACAAGCCTAGTGATCTTGATGTTGATGTCATTTTACATGACCTTGCTTATCCACCCAACTCTCTTCTCACTGATGTCCTTATTTAGAAGGAAATCTTTGATACTTGAATGTGGAACTAAGACCTGGATCCTGTTGGACAAAATGTGTTTGGACTTTTTTAATGCCCTTACAACATTGAGGACTTACTTTTCTACATAACTATACTTAAGCTCATAGTCCTTTAGTCCCTCACAAAAGAAAGCAATAGGTTGCTCCAAATTCTCATCGTTCAGTTGTTTTAGTACAACTGAAATGTTGGATTCTCCTTCGAATGTATACAAGATAAAATCCCTTTCATAATTAGGATTGACAAGGGTAGGGGCCTGAGAAATTGCTTGTTAGATCTCTTCAAAATTGGCCCTTCCCTCCTTGGTCCAATTGAAATCCAAGTTTTTTTTCAACATGGAAGTGAGGGGTTTTACCATGGTGGTAAGGTTGGGAATGAACATCCTCACAAAATTGATCCTACCAAGGAAACTTTGCAATCCTTTCTTGTGACTGGGGAGTGAAAGAGAAAGAATAGCCTCAACTCTCTTTGGGTCAATTGTCAAACCCTCCTTGGCGATGTGTCCTAGCAATCTTCCTTGATCAGTAGAAAATACACACTTGCTAGGGTTTAAGGACACACCATACTCCCTACATTTCATGAACACCTTCTCAAGATGACCAAGATGGTTAGTTGTATGCTTCGAATAAATAGTTATGTCGTGAAGGTATTGTTGTGATGTATTCACACATCGCCCCATTATAAATCGGGACCCCTACTTTTTTTTGCTTTCTGGGGTTTTCTTTCTAGGTTTTTAGGGTTTTGTTTGTTAGCCTTTGCATTTTGAGTGTCACCAGGGGGATCACTAGGATGGCAGGCTCTGCTTGAGCCAGGGGGAGTCAACAGGTGCTCTAGGTTAGGGTTTCTTTGAAAGTCTCCCTTAGGCCTAGTTTTGCTCTTGTTGCTAATAGTGTCTTGTTTGAGTTTCAAGAGGTCAATGAAGCTTGGTGAGTGAATATCAGCTTTGAAGATCTAAGTTAGGTCAAATTGGTGAGTGATGAAGTTTGGAATGTCATCCTGATCTTCAAATGTCCTGAAATTTTGCTATCTAGAATGTCATCCTGATCCTGAAATTTGACTGTCTGGAAAATTGAAGAATCCTCCAAAAACTAGATTTTGCATTATAACTCCTGGACGTCCGAAACCACTCTCAAACATCCTAACAATATATATGGAATATAACTTAAAGTATAAGTAAGAAGAAAGATATAAGGAAATGTCACTTATACTTAAAGGGTCCAGAGCAAAATTCACTTTTCCTCTATTTTGCTCTTTGATATGGCCAAGTTTTGGATTTTTGAGGCATGGTTGAGGAGGATTTGATGCATATTTGCCTTTGAGAAGAGGTTTGAGGCGATGAAGTGGTAGAAATCAACCCAAAAGGAGAATTTTTCTCCAGACCCTTCCAAAGGGTCCAGAGTGAAATTCCCTATAGGTCCTGTCCTTTGCCTAGGTCTAGAGCGAAATCCTCAGTTTGACGCCCTATCTTGCCTAAAATGATGAAAACGACCTTGTTTTGAACTAAAAGGATGGCAAATGGATTTGATTATTGTGAGGAGAAGCGATTTTGATCAATCTTGAAGGCAAAGAGAAGCAATGGAGTGTGAAATCAACCTTAGTCAAGAAGTTCACTCCTGACCCTTCCAAAGGGTCCAGAGCGAAATTCCAAGAAGACACCCATTTCTTCCTTGTTTGGACCAAGATCTTAGTCCCTTGGGTGTATTTGGAAGTAAATCAACATGTTTTTTCCTTAGGAAGTGAATGAGGATGAAGGGAATGAATAATCAATCCTAAATATTGAATTTCGCTCCTGACCCTTCAAAAGGGTCCAGAGCTAAATTCTTGCAAACACCTATTTTTCCCCTTGGAGAAGGTCAAATCCTTGGTTTTTATGGTGTGGATGGAAGTGAGATGATGTGTCCTTTCCTTTTGAGGTGGTTTAGAGTTGAAGGAATGAAGAGTCAAGCCTAGAACAAGAATTTCGCTCCTGACCCTTCCAAAGGGTCCAAAGCGAAGTTCCCAAAATCTCTCTTTTCCTTCCATTTTGTGTCAAGCTAAGTGTGGATTGAACTTGGAGAGAACCCTAGACATGCATTTGAATGGCTTGTGGCCACCAATGATCAATATTTTGAGCTAGAACAAAGATTTCACTCCTGACCCTTCCAAATGGTTCAGAGCGAAAACCTAAATAGGTCCTGTCCCTGGCCATGATTTTTAGCGAATTTCTCCTAGGAAGCCAATTTGAGGTCAAATAAAGTGTTGCTGGCATGAGAGAAGGATCCAAAGGGAGATTCAAGGTAGAACAAAGTGAGAAGAATGGAGCTAAGTAAGAGAAAACAAGCAAAGAAAGAATTTCGCTCTTGACCCTTCCAAAGGGTCTAGAGCGAAATTCCTCAAACCGCCTATTTTCTCCTTGTGTGAAGCCAAAACATTGATTCTTATGGCATGGTTGAAGGCAGAGTAATGTATTTTTCCATGTAAGATGAATTGAAGTGAAGGAAATGAAGGATCAAGTCTAAAACTTGAATTTCGCTCCTGACCCTTCCAAAGGGTTGAGAGCGAAATTCTCAATTCCACCTAATTTGCTCATGATGAAGGTCAAGTTGTGAATTCCTAAGATTTGGTGGAGAGAAGGCTAGCATGTGCTTGTCTTGGGGGGAATTTTGGAGTAAAAAAATGATAAAATTTGAGCCTAATCAAGAATTTCGTTCTTGACCCTTCCAAAGCGTCCAGAGCGAAATCCTTAAAAAATCTATTTTGCCCCAATTTTGCATCAAACCTAGTGTTGAATCAGATTAAGGGAATCCTTAGGCATTCATTTGAGCAAGTATGGTCACAAAATGCGAATAATTTGAGCCAAGAATGCAAATTTCACTCCTAACCCTTCCAAAGGGTCCAGAGTGAAATTCTAAATAGGTCCCGTCCTTGGCCTAGATCCAAAGCGAAATCCTCTTTTGGTCTTTTTGGGGGTCAAATCAATGATATCTTCAGGAGAAAGCAATTCAAAGTTCAAGAGAAGTTCAAGGCAAGGAGATGGTGAAATTTGAGCTAAAATGCAAATTTAAATTTTTATAGGGCTTGTCCATGGGAAGGATTTTGAGAAAACTTCATGTCAATGTCTTCTTGTTGATGTTTTAAGGTAGAAAATGCTATGTTGAATGAATTTATTATGTGTCCTTATTCACCTTTTGGTTTCTTTTGCAGATGGAAGAAGATCAGGATAAGGACGACCTATTCTAGTTCATCATCATCAAGGACATTCCAAAGCCATAAAGGTGGACTACATGTGTTCTAGGAGTTGCCAGCTACCTCGAAAACCTTCACTTCACCACACTAAGGAACCACAAGACGACAAAGAAAGACTTCACCAACATTTCAAGGCAAGGTATGCTACCGGAGAAAGAAGACTTGACAGTAAGGAAGCCTCATCAAGCACATAGAGAATCAAGGAATACATCATTCATCAAATTGAAACAAAAAAGAGATCAACCAAGACACAGACATCATACAAGGTGGCATCCCAGTCACTTTTCCTTCAGTCAGATTGGCCCACCTCAGCATGTCCAGATTCAATGTACCTGACTCATCGGAGGTGGCACAAACTTTGGTGTACCTACCCCTGCCTCCTATTGGTCCTCACTCCTGAAACTTAATTTTCTAATTGGCTAAGGAAATTTATTATGACAAACCCTAATTAGGGTTTCTATCTTGTAATCCTAGCCATTGCTTCTAAGTCCATCAGAGTCGTCAATCTATAAAGGGCTCTCTATATAAAGCTTCGACTCCTCATTTGTAAAGGTTAATAGTTAATAGTCAGAGAATAGGAAATAGTTAGAGAGAATAGGCAATAATTTGTAGCATTTTAGAGTAGAGTAGAAAGAGAAGGCAAACATTGTTGCCAAGACATTGTTGCAAAAGACTTGTAAACTTCATTGAAGAAATGGTGAATTCTATGTGTCGATTCAACAATTTGCATGGTCTCTATACTTCTCAAATTTGATTTTATGTTATTATATGAGTGGAAGAAATGTGTATGATCGATGGTGAAATTTGTATATCCATACTACTAGTAGTTTGTTGATTGCAAACTTTCCTTGTGTAGTCAACTGGAATCATTCAGCTTAAGCTTAACTTCAATTATCGCTTCTTCATTGATATGCATCAACCTGATGGTATCTATGCCTGTAGCGGTGATCTGAACATCATAAAGCCATCTTTAGAAGATCACACTAACCTTGTGGAGATGATCCTAACATGTCAAAGCAAGACTTGGTTAGAGTTTCATCAAAGGTCATCCATTGCTCTTACATTCTTAATGTTAGAAATAGATCCCATTTCAACCTTTATCCTTTTTTCCTTTTTCAAAATCAAGGGCTAGTGAAATTCCATGTCCCAGTAATATCCAAAGCAAATCAGATGCTCAAGTCATCGAGTGTAAGTTTCGTTATGATTCTAGCAAAATCACATCATACCGCGAGAAGCTTATCCACACGTAGAGACCCTACATACAAGAACCTTGGAGTTACTCTAATTGATCCTTTGACAAGATCTTTAGCAGTTGAGAAACTTTGTTCAAGAGAGGATAACATACCGTGGTATTTTATTCTGTGTTCGCATGTGCATGAAAAACACATTCACAGGTATACAAGCACAAACTTTTCTAATATCCCCTTGAAAGCCATGTCCATTTCTCTTTGAAACGTGGCACCTGAATTGGTTAGCTCAAAGGGTATTTTACAATAAGCATAGATACCCCACTTAGTAGTAAATGTAGTCTTGTATTGGTCTGATTCTTCGACCAAGATCTGATTGTAGCCCAAATACCCATCCAAGAATGAAAATCTTTCCGAGCAACTAACCTTTTGGAGAATCTCCTTCATAGAGGGAAGGGGATAGTGATCTTTAAAGGAGACTCTATTGAGATCCCTAAAGTCTACACATAGCCTGATTTCCCCATTCTTCCTTCTTGCAGGGACAAGGCTTGCCACCCAAGAGGAGTGCTTGATAGGGAAAATGATATTGTCTTCTGTCAGCTTGGTCAGCTCCTTCCTCATTAGTGGCTCAATCTTGGGGTTTATTGGTCTTTTCTTTGTCTAACTAGCTTTGCATCCGGGTTTAGCTCTATAGTATGTTGGGCTAAGCTAGGGTCAAAACCCTTCAAATCTTCATAGGTCCAAGAAACTATGTCATCATATTTTTGGCAAAGATCAAAAAAGGCCTCTTTCTTGACTGAGGAACACACCTTGCCCAATTTTAAGGACCTACCCTTAGCAACAACAACTGGCTTGTAATCACCACTCTTTGTAGCCAAGTTCATCTTCTTCTTCAACTTATCATCCAAGTTGAAAATGCCTTCCAAGGTAACTAGACCTTTAGGCAACTTGTTGGAGTTGAGCTGCATGATTTGGTCTCAATACTGGTATTGCAGCTTAGACTGATTTTTAACAAAAAATTCTTCTTCATTTTGTAAGAAGTTGATGATCTACTGATCGCTTTCAAACACTTGCCAATTTACCTGATTGTTTGGGACAATAGGCCTCACAACAAGCCTGATGTGTTGCTCCTTCTCACTTGCAACATGTGTTGGTATGTCAAATTGAGCACCAACCGCTGCGAGCCTATCAACATGCTTATCTGACCTCTAGGAATGCTTTGGATATTAAAGGCCTCAAATCCTTCAATCAAATCCCAAACCCTATGTTTTTATGATTTGAGTATGTTGTTTTTTGCTACACTTTGAGCTCAGGTGTGATTAATGACCAACTCACTATCTCCAAATACTTGCAAAGATCTGATCTTTTTGCTTTGTGCAAGTTGGAGGCCTTGGATCAAGGCTTCATACTCAACGACATTGTTGGTGCAACCAAATTGAAGCCTAAAAGAGAAGAAATATTTCTCCTACTCAGGAGAAACAAGCATCACACCGGAATCTGCATCGTTCTTATTTCTTGAACCATTAAAAAACATGCTCCATAACCCCTCTAGGTCTCATTGTGTCTTGATGAGGTTAGGGATAGGACTATCATCTTCATCGATACAATAGGTGTCAAACTCAGTCTCTTCAGCCTCAGCTAATGGATCAAAATGAAAAGGATTGGCCCATTCGTGCAACAAGAAATCAGGGACCTCTTTCAAAAGAGTAGCAGGCTCACAAATAGTACACTCGTCTCCCTCTTCATGCAAAGTGCAATTCATGTTTATAGGGCTATGGGTGTAGGGCTCAATGTGGTTTTGGGTAATGAGATCTTGCCTTATGGTAACCTTGGTACCATACCATGTGGGACCAATTAGAAGACATGTACCCACCTATCTTGGTGGTGAATTCTCTAGACAGTTAGATGGCAAAGAAGGCAGGGAGGTCAATGATTGATACGTCTTGCAAGACAGTGCAACCAGGACATGCATGCAAGGTTAACTTCAAATTTTTAACAACCCCAACTGTCTTAATAGAAGTGCCATCTAATTGGACCACCCCTTTGGTTACAGGTTCGTATTCTATACCAAGAAGATCAACTACCTTCTTAGGCATGACTAAGATACTAGCTCCTGAATCTATCATGCAGTTGTGAACCAAGTTATCTCCTATGATTAAGGAGATATAGAAGGGGGGAGGCTTGTTGAACTTGCTTGAATCCTCTTCCTCCTCGGGTTGCACCAAACTGGTTGAGACTGCCTTTCTGCTGACTATTGCAAGTATGCCCGGGTGCCAACACTAGGCTGATTTGGGTCATATTGCTAGCCAGAAGTGGTTAGCTCATCCTCCACCACTAAGGTTTGGACAAACCCTCCATTTTGGCATGCACCTTAGTTGTGTGGCTGATTGCATGGTTGACACCAATCTTGCTCTTGGGCGAGGTTATTTTGCATTGAAACTATCGCCTTTGAGTTGCTTACAGCTGTGGGGTTCACACTATTCAAAGGCTTGGTGTTACTCCATTGGTTTTTCCCTGAAAGGGTGACCTATTCTACTGATAGTTCATATTTTGCACCTGATAAGGTCTGCTATGTTGGGCTTGTTACCTCTTTAGCATCACCAAGTCATTGCTAAAATTTTGTAATAGAGCCTTGACCTCATGGAGCTCATTGAAGGATGTATATGGTGTGGATGATTGTCCTACGAGTGTCATGGGGATAGGAGCTAAGGTGGGTTGTTATGTAGGAGCTTCTATGAAGAGATGCATTTGAGGCCTTGGAGCAATCTTCCCGGCCTGAATCAAACAATTTTCTACCCTTATGGCTATGTCATATGCACCCGGTAGAGAGGCTCCACCCATTAATTGTACCATGACAACTATATCGTTGTTGAGAGCTCTAAGAAAATACAAGAAGGTATGATTTGGAGATGGCTTCGCTATAGCAGGAATTCTATTTCATGTCTTATGGAATCTGAAATTCAAATCTCCCATGAACTTGTGGGGTTCCCTCTTGATCGTAGTCAACTGCTCGACAAGTGATAGGTGATCACTTTTGTCTTTGAAATGGTTTCACAACCTCTCCCCCAATTCGTCCCAAATGTGAATGGAGCTAGATGACAATCCTCTATACCACTGCAAAGCTTTGCCTTTCAACGATGTGGCTAAGAGTTTGACAACAACATCATCTTGAGTGATATTATGGATGAAGCAAATGTTTGCAATGTCTTGAATGTGCTCAATGAGCATAGTAGTTGTTTCACGAGTGAAGTATGGTATACTCTTCAACGCAGCCACTGGTATGTCATTCCATTGAGTCAAAATAAGGGGACTTCCCCCATTGAAGGTAACAAAAACCTGATTTCTTGCCATGTGAAACAATGGTCTATTGATACGAGTGGTGGGAGCCCTTGATAGTAATGGTCTTTTGAATGGGGGGGTAGAATGAGACCTGGGAGATGGAGTGTTTATAACCTTGACTTCCATAATTGATGATAACGAAGGTCTACCTCTTTGCCTTCTAGAGCCTGAAGATGAGAGTTCTTTGAACTAGAAACTATCTCTAGAAGACGCCCTTGTATGAATTTTAGGCATGAAATCTGGAGCTGCAACAAGTCATGAGCAAGCAGTGGACCTGTTGAGCAGAGACCTCAAAACCTCAGGGTTCCGGGTTTAAGCACTTCGGAACCTTGGGGTTCCGAACCTCTGGAGTAGCGAACCTCGGAACTGGGGGGTTCCGGACTTCCAGAGTTGTGAGAGCTGCAATGAATTGGGAACCTGGGGGTTCTGGGGTCCTTGAGTTATGAAATTCATATGAATAAGAACTGAACTTTGACCAGAGTCACCAAGTGCTTGAAAGATGATTGCCTCTAAAGGCTGAAACACTAAGAATTAGCACTAAATCCTTATCATGTATGTCAAACTTAGTCCCACCGGGCGTGCCAAAAACTGTTATCACAAAAGCTCGCACCCTTGTTGAGATATCAACTCAACAACCTTCTGAAACATGGAAACAACCCTGAAGTGTGGGACCTTGCGCAAGGGGTTGAATATCCGGAGAAGGTCGACTTCCTTCTCAATCCAGGTGCAGGTGTTGAACCAACTCAACACTTCAAAACTTACTCCTAAGCCTATCCTAACAACTTGATGAGGTAAAGGGAAGAGATAATTGCTTGAAATTAAAGGAGGTGATCCACCAAGAAGAGATTGTTCCTCTCCCTACCCAAAATGACACAAAGAATGAACTGAAAAACTCAAGAGATGCACAAACTTCAGTTGTATGAGTGACCCCAATGCATGTATGGAGGTTAGAATTCATTGAATGGCAAGAGGGGAGAAGTTTTCCCACAAGTCACACTCAAAAATAAGTTAACAAAACATAAATGAGAGAAGAGCCACAAAACATACACCTATGATGAAAGTAAGAAAACATACACAACATACATAAGTTGAAAGAAGGCAAGAATGGTGATTTTAATTAATTATAAGGCCAATGGCCAACTTATAGTTACAAAATATAGAATAATAGAAGAGAAGTGAGAGAGCATAGAATATCTCAAGCTAGCAGGGAGAGAATCCTTTACAATCAGGCTTAACAACCTTTATATAGAAAAATGGTTACAAGAGTGATCATGACCCTTGTATGTCAGTCTAGGAGTGCAGGGAAGTGCATGCACTTGGCTTCTATACATGCAAGCAACCTAGCCATACCCTGAAAAGGCAACCCTAAGAAGGGTGGATTGACTAACCTTCCAAAGTCAAAGTATGCAGACATGACATAAGTCACCACAACAAGCATGACCCCATACATCCCTTGATGTAAATCCAGCCAAAAACATTAAATGCACCCTTGTGGCTCCACCAAAGAAGGTGCATAATGTTGGCATTTTTTGATGATTATGTTGTGATTGTCATTGATGGACACACACTTGCATTGAGATCACTTTTATTTGTATGAGTTAAAGCTCAACCGGAATTTGTTGCAACCGGTATGTTGTATTATAGTCTTTAGACTATTGGTGTTTTGCAGAATGTGTTTACCAGTCTGAAGCGGTATGTTGACTCCAAGCAGTTCGTGGATCTCAAGCGGTACGAGGGATCAAAGCGGCAAAAAACATATTTCCCAGTCTTCATTTTTGTAAAACCGACAACTAGTATTTTGTGTAAACCGGTAATACTCTGATGAGTTGCCAACCGACATTCTATGATGAGTTATCAACCGACATTTTGTGATGAGTTACCATCCACCGATTGTTTGACAGTGCCGACACTCTGGCAGTGCTTTTTGTGTCGTGTTACCAAGTATGTCTAGATTCATTAAACCTAGGAAATTGGATTGTAAACCTATTGGACCGACATGCAATCAGATTCCTTTATAAGGACATCATGTCTAGGGTTTTAGGGGGTTGCTAGGGTCTAAGGTGGTTGATGAGTTTTTGTAAGAACGATCTTAATTGTGAAGATCAAGTTTTTGAGGTGTAATAGAGTGTGAGTTACTGAAGACTAAAGTAATGTTGAAATGCATTAGCTATGAGCTAGAATGGATCTAACCAAGCAATCTGTGCCATTTGCTAGATCATTCACTTGTTGATTACTCACATCTTTGACAAGTCTGAAGCCCTTAACCGGGTAGGCTCAGAGTAGCCTTTATAAATCCTCTAACAAGGTGGTTCACATATGTGGATCTAAAATCCTCTAGCAAGGTAGTCTTTGATCGGACTTATCTCCTAACAGAGATTGAGATTCCTAACAGGATCTGTTCTGGTAAAGAACATTGTATGACCTTAACCGGTCTGGTTCCTATTCTGCGGATAGTTACTTGTGAGTTTCATCTCACCGTGGTTTTTCCCATTTGGGTTTCCACGTCAAATATTTTGTGTTATGGAGTTATTGCTCATGTGGGTGAATGTCTTATTTGCATTTTGGTTTGCATATGTGTTAACCGGTTTGACTGTTAAACTGTTCTACTGGTTTATCACTAGACTATTTAAGTGTTTAAATACAGTGTTTTTTGGTATACTAATTCACCCCCCCTCTTAGTATTCATCAAAGAAGGTGCACCCCTGTGGCTCCACCAAAGAAGGTGCATAAGTCATAAAAGTTGTCGGAGCATTTAAAGCTTTGAGTGTTGATCACGCCATCTGGAAGTGTCGCTAGTCGGAAAGAAGTCTGGGGACTTTGGAAACTTGGGTTCTCAAAGAGGGGAAGACAAGAAAAGAACTTTGAAATCTCGGGGTTCCAGGAAGGAGAAAGGAGAGTAGTAGAGAACGTCGGAACCTTGAGGTTCTGGAGTTCTGGAGAACTAAAAAAAGGGCTAAGGAAGGAAATTTGGAACCTCGGGGTTCCAGAGGTCCAGGAAGGAGAAGGGAAGCAAAGGAAGAGAACTTCGAAACCTTGGGGTTTTGGAATTCCAAAGAAAGAAAGGAAGAAAGGCTAGGAGGGAACTCTAGAATCTTGGGGTTATAGAGTTTCAGAGAAGGCAAGGGAAAGGAACTACAGAACCTTGGGCTTCTGGAGTTCCAGGGAACTGAGAAGGAGGCAAGGAAAAGGCGAGACTTAGCAAAGGAACTTCGGAACCTCAGGGTTCCAGAGTTCCAAGGTAGGGAAGAAGAAGAGAAAGGAACTAAGAAGGGAAAATAAAAAGAGGAACTTCAGAAACTCGGGTTTCCAGAGTTCCGTGAAAAGAAAGGAGAGGCAGCAAAGGGACGGAATTTTGGAACGTCGGGGTTCTGGAGAAGGAAAAAAAGAGAAGGCAAAGAGAAGGAACTTCGAAACCTCGGGGTTTTGGAGTTCTGGGGAAGGAAGAAAAGAGAAGGAAAAGAGAAGGAACTCCGGAACCTTGGGGTTTTGGAGTTCCGGGGAAGGAAGAAAATTCTAAGGGAGGAACTTCCTCTGGGAAAGGCAACGCCTCACACTTCATGATTCTTCTATCTTTCTTCTTGATCAACAAGGGCAGCGCTGGTCCATGGATAGTATCTCTAATCAGTTCTTACTGATGACCAAGGGTGTTATAAAATGACAACAGTAACCACCTAAAACAACCTCTTTGGGCTCAAGAACATTAGACTAGAATAATTTTAAAATTCTTTGCCAATGCTTATACTCTAGGTTTAAATTCCAACGTTTATTTAAAAAAAAGTAATGTAATCAACACTAGAAAGAGATTTATATAAAATCTTAGCTTTTCATTTATGAAGAGGTGTGCCATTAGACCATTTAAATTCCTTATAACTATCAACATCATGTATACAACAATGGGAGTGTGTAGCACATTATAGTCTTCCTTCAAGATGAAGTCCTCCAATTCAATGGAGGTAAGGCATATTCACAGCTTAGGGAAGCCCATGTTTTTAAGAACACATTATTCAATATATCACTAAAATATTTTATCCCTTTTAGGGACCACCACTTGGTAGAACACCCTTATAGTAATGCAATGGGTTTACCCTTGTACTCCAATTTCCACCAAATGGGTTGATGAGTATGCACCTATCTGTTGTTGTTACTAATATAATTATTATTAATGCCATTATTTTCAACTAACTCCAAAGCTTTTAAAAGACTCTTAAATTCATAGGATCCTACAAGAGCTATTGTGCATTCACTAGTCAGAAGATCACAAAAGAGAAGAAGTTTCCAGGTTTTGGCTTGTTGAGGGATAACAAGCTAGATATTGTTTCTAACAATAACCTTCCATAGATCATCTCCTTCCAATGCCTCGATGATTCATTTGAATGCAAGAGAAATACCATACTTCCTTAGGTCTTTAAGGCCTCTACCACCTTGGGCTTTATCTGGATAGATTACTAGTCTTAATTGATAGAGTGCTTCTTTCTCTTCCCCTTCCCATCAGACCATAAGAAGTTTCTAATCTTCTTTTGAAGTTCATTAAACTAGTAGCTATAAAAAAACCAAACATAAGAGTAGTACAGACTATGAGAGGATAATATCTTTTGACAAATCAAAATCCTGCCCCCCAATGATAAGTATTGTTTATTCCTCAATGTTAGTCTTGATCCATAACCATAAAAATTTTAAATAGGGGCCAAGAGAAAAGGGGATTACCAAGTAATTGACTTGCTTATGGGGCCTCCCCCATTGAAATTCATACTTTCTAACCAATCTGAGGGGATGTCTACCCAACTTATCATGATGGATGTGAGATTGGATATCTTGCACCTAAAGTAGTACAAAAGGAATCTAATGTTTGAACTAGACAATCCGTATTATTTTATTCAAGTTCCACAAATAATGCAATATCGTCAACAAATTGTATGCTTGGTGAATCTTCATTGTTTGGTAAGAAAAGACCCTTAATCCTTAGGGTCAAGTAGGATTCTCTCAATAGGTAGTGGATGGAATTAGAAGCAATTGCAAAAAGGACAAGGGCTAGAGGGCATCCTTGCCTGGTTGATATTTCCAATATGAATTCCTCTAAAAGGAGCCATTAACTTTCACTTGTGCAACTACATATCTTAATAAAATGTTAATCACCCTAAATAAATTGATAAGAAAACCAAATGCCTTTAGAGCCATCATAAAAAATAACCACTCTACCCTGTCATATGTCTTCTCAAAATCTAAAAGGAATATAACAAATTTTTGTTTAGAATATCTAGCCCATTCCATTGTCTTCCAACTCATTATAAGGTTTTTCAAGATGTATATATCTTTAATAAAACCGGTTTGAGTGTTATTAAAGAATGAAGGAAGATTATCCACAAGTCTTAGGGCTAATACCTTGGCCAAAATCTCATAAGAAACATTAAGTAAAGTGATTGGCTACCAATTTTTAATCAATTCCCTATCCCCATCATTGGGAATTAGCTTAATTATCCCTTTATTGATTTTCTTACCTAAAGAACCTTTATTGAGAGACTCTTTATAAACTCAAAACATTTCATCACTCACCCAGTCAATGTGTTTCTTATAGAACTCTACAAGCAATCTATCTATCCTTGGTTATTTGTCATTGTTTAGGATTTTGATAGATTTTTTGCTTTCCTCCTTGAAAAGTCCTTTGCTCAACTCATCAACATTTTCCTTAGAGATCCTATTTGGAATAATTTGTTTGGGGTAATCTCTAGCATTGTGTCTAGGTATATTATCCCTTTCAGATGTAAAAAAAATCTTATAAAAATGAGGAATTGTCTTTTGATATCCTCTCAATTTCCGTTAAATTTATCTTCATGCCAAATTTTATCTATATGCACTTTAATACCTTTATCCTTGATGTATCTAAAGAATAAGTTGGAACATTTGTCCCCATTACTCAGCTACTTTAGTTTATCCCTCACTCAAAGGCCTCGTATTTTGTTGATCTAAAAGTTCCTTAGTAATTTTTTCACAATGTTAAGTTACCCACATAGTTTCTCATTCAATGGGTCTCTTTGTATGAGAGTTTCAACCTTGAGAAGCATCCCTTGAAGACAATTCTTAGCTTTACTTCTATCCATGACTCTTATTTTACCAATAGTTTGAAAGATCAGTTTCAAACCATGTATATTATGCTCCCATTTATCTATAACAATCATATCCCAAAGCATACATTTATTAATATCTATGTTGGTGAAGATAGTATAATTGCAATCCTCATCATTTAGTAGGTTAGTATGAAGGATGAAGTTATTTTTCCTTCCACTTTTCTCAATACCATTTATATTAATTGGAATTCTTTATCTAATAGGGTGATGGTCAAATATTGACTAGGGGCAAACACTAACCTTGCAACCATTAGTATTTCGGTCAAAGTTAAAAAAATCTCTATTCACATAAAACTTGTCCAATTTGCAATATATTCTTCCGTTTATGACAATTACACCATGTATACCATGTGTTTGTATTATCTTTCTTTATTACTTTGAGTGGATTAAATAAGTTGACTTTAGATTTTATTCTATACCAAAAGTGTTTTTCATTATCCTTCTAGTCCATGTTAATATCACAACATTTATCCTCATTATTCTTAATCATGTTGAAATCACCACCCTAGAATCCAAGGTAGGTCATGGATATTGTAAAGTCAAACCCAAAGTTGATTCATGTCCCTATATTCATTGGGTACATTGGGAGGTACCAGAAGTAGTCACAAATTGAGCCCATTTTTAGAAGAAGGATAGTTGCACTTCCTTTCCCTTTCTCATGACTAGTGAAGAAGTAGGAGGAGTTTTTCCATATATAATTGAGGTTTGTCTCAAGGGTAAACCCAATGTATTTAGACTCTTTTAGGAGAACTACATCTTTATGTTTGCCTAGGTTTAGAAACCTCCTTACAATGTATCTTATATCAAGAGAGTCAA
This sequence comes from Cryptomeria japonica, assembly GCF_030272615.1. Lineage (NCBI taxonomy): Eukaryota > Viridiplantae > Streptophyta > Pinopsida > Cupressales > Cupressaceae > Cryptomeria > Cryptomeria japonica. The sequence continues at coordinate 67,454,916 of NC_081412.1, forward strand.
GTCTGTTGACATTCCATGAAGTGTAGTTAAGAACCATGACAAACAATTATTGAGAGGTGTCCATTGCATTCCTAAAGACATCAAAGCATTTAAGAATATTGTCTTCTATTTATTTCCTTCTAGAGAAGGGTTCAAAGACCTCCTTCCTCATCTTCTTTATTTTGTGTTTGGTAAAGCTCATTCCTCCTTTACCAATTGTGATAACGTTTTCCTTCTTAGCCTAATTAGGGTCAGGGGGAGAAAGAATTGTAACTCTCACCTCAATAAAATAGTATTAATAATTATAATATAATATAAATAGTATAGTAAAAATATATATTTTTATTAAGAACATTATTAGTTTTTATTTGTATTGATGGGATTCATGTGTGAGCATATGACCATCAAAATGCATGGTCACAATTAGAACTGCATTAAAACTTGTAACATACAAGAACTACCAAGACAATTTGTTTATGATGGTGAAGAGTGGAAAGGGATAATTATTATCAAAGAAAAAAGAATGGTGACCATTGATAAGAGAGAAAATAACACCCTTTATAATTATGAAGCAAACACATGAGCCTTAACCAATAATTTAGCAAATCAAGTTTTAAATAGTTTTAGCATTACATTGCTCTTTAGACTAGTTCACGCATATCAAAATGCTTGAAATATTATTGCATCCAATATAAATAAGTTATGGTTATACATAGGCATATCACATGGCAAATATGAACTGTCTACAAATGTGTATACCTATAAAATATTTTTTAATAATCTACTCATAATACAGTGAACATTTACTTGTTGACATAGAATGTCAAAACTACTTGCATAAAGTATTTTATATGCACATCAAAATTATGATTGTATTTATTTAAAATGTAAAGTTACATGGATTACATGCTCATGATAGGTTTACTTGCATTATATTATTGACTTTGTGTAGTGTCCCTCCTCAACCTGTCTTTTGTTTCATGCATGATAGACTCTCTAGACTTATTTATGATGTTTTGGATTAGGACTATGACTCTATTTTACATTTCAGATGTTTATGATAATGATAGACACTATATGGACATATGTTACTAATGACCTATGTGGTTGATGATATTTTATATTTATCATCATGCTATATGATGGACATATATTGATGGATCCTATATGTTTTGTTATGTTGAATGGATTGTATTGATTATGGATTTAATGGCATACTAACCCTATTTCATGGTTATATGTGACGATTGGCATTATGATGTGTATGTGGATTCTATGACTATCTTCGTGATAGGGACAATGTCACATCACTCATTGTGAGCATGATGTAGCATTGCAATTCTCTATCACCTGCTTGTCTATGATATATTTGTATATGTTGTATCATGGCTTTGTGGATGCAGGATTTGTAGGTACCAGACATCGACTCCACCTAGCTTCACAGGTCTAAGCATGTCTCTAAATCCGAATGGCAGTTGTCAGAGATGGCACGAGTTCCCTTCATATGCTCTAGGTGTAAGATGTCTACCTCGGGTTGTCAGTTGCCTTGGCATGATTTGCCATGTTAGTCAATGAAGTATGGTTCTTGTTGGTTTGTGAGTATGTAGATATTTATTTAATTCATTGATGGATTATTATGGTTTAATTTATTTATTTGGGATTTAGTGTTTGTTTATTAATTATTGATTTATTGTTTATTTGATATTAATTGTTTAAATAATATTTATTGATTTATTGTTTAATGTTACTTTTATACTTTAGTGTTGATTCATATTTTATTGATGGCTTTTATTTATTTATTTTTACCTTGGTTGTTTGTATTTAATTATCTATTGGTTTAATTGGCTTTATTTGAAATAGCCCATGGTATTTATAGGGAATGTTTATTACTAATGCATTGGTAAATATTACTTATAGTATTTTTATTATTACATTCTCTTGATACTTGGTAAATGAGTTTTATTATATTCCCTAACTACCATTAATCGTTATTGGTCAAATATGTATTGGGGAAATACAATATAATATATGGTGGGGTAGGTAAGATTTATTGATTTTTGCATTATTTCCATTGGCTAGTTTTGAAGACTAGGTTTTTTAATGCAATTCTTTTTATTTGGCAACCTGTGTGCATTGTGTCGGGTTACCATTTTTTGGAAGATTTCTTCTGCATTTTGATTTGGAGCTCGAGGATTTTGGCTTGTTGCTTGGATTTTTGGGTGCTTCATCAGATTTCATCTTTCCATCACTCCTAATTCCAGGTTGAAGGATCTTTCTTTTGCATTTTATTTTCATTTCCTGTTTTCTCTGTGTCTGCAGAAAAGTGTATTTTTGGGCATGGGAAAATATTTGTAAAGTTTTATATAGTTTGGAATTGAAATATTTCATGGGAAATTTATATTATATGGGTTACATTATAGTTTTGGGGAGAAATTTATTCTATGATTATGGCCATGTCGTGAATGCACGACTTTGTGAATTTTGTCTGTGTTGATTCTTGTTCATAGCTTGTGTTTTGAGTTAGGATTTACATTGGTATTGAGAGCTTTGTTTTGGGTCTGTGATCTTAGTGGAAGTATTATCGAGTCGAGCAGTACTCTTTGTATTTCTTTTGAGTGGGTTTTGGCTTAGAGTCATGAGGCTTTGTTCTGTGCGAACTCTCATTATTGTCTACGGTCTTATATTCTATTTATACCAATCTCTTTGTTTTGCATGGGCGTCTCTATTGAGCCCTTATTCGAGCCTTATTATTGTGTCCTTGATTTTATTTCCTTGTTGCAAATTTTCTCTAGTCGTGTCCCTATTTTTGTAAATGTGCTCAATCTTATATCGAATGCAGGTTTGTTCTAAGTATATGCATTGCACAGTGTTTTATATGCACTATCAGAATCCGTAATTGTGCTATTATATGTTATAAGCGTTATAACCTTCAGTGAATGTGTTGTAACTATTAATATATGCGCTTAAAAAATTATCAAATGCACTATAGAATCTTGTAAATGTTTTGCTTTGCGTTGTATATGCGCTAAACTGTGTTGTCTTGGTGTTTTTCTCAATTTTGCTTATTTGTGATGAATTTTTTGGATCTGCTCTTGTATCGAGGCTTATGTTGAGGTTTTCTGATGTTTTTCAGTATTGTATTTTATTTGATTTGGTTTTATGCTTCGACAAGTTGATATACCTTGTCATAGTGGTTTATGCTTCTTCACTTTGTTGATATGTTGTGATTTTGAGGTTTATGCCTTGTGTTCGTCCAACAAGTTGATGAGCCTTGTTGTAGAGGATTATTTCATGTTTATAGCAAATTTTGATTGCCCTTGAGATGGCTTTTGATTCATTATTTTGCATTTAGCCTCTTGAAAGTTTTAGATGGATTTGAATGCATATGAGTTGCTTATGGAATCTTTTAGATGTTGCTACGAGCCTCCTTGTTGTTGTAGTTGTTGTTTTGGAACATGCTAGGGGGAGTGGGCTTTCATGTGATGGTTGGGGTCATGAGAGGTAGGTTTTTAGGAGGTTCCTTGTAAGGATGCCTAGAGTCTAGACCGCCATGGCACATTGGAAGGTTTATTTATTGTAAACAAGTGAAAACATTAATAATTAATTGGATGGGTTGGGTAATTAGGATTTATCTAATCAAGATAATTAATAGTTGTGAGCCCCAAGACCTGATCATAGGGAGGATGTTTTAGGATAAGCTTGGGAAGGCCATTGCAATGGAAAGTCAATCTCCTTTGATTCTCGCATAGGTTGAGATGGCTCCACATGTCTATCAGGATTATATCTTTCAGGGTACTGCTTTCTATGTTTTTGGAGGATAGTATGTGATGACACTCCACTCCTACATGTGTCCTTTTATTGTTGATCACTTTTATCTTGATTGATTGGAATGCCTCTGGGAGTTTATATTTGTGGTTGGCTTGTATTTGACTTATGATTATGTATTGTAGTAGTGCTCGAGTTGTTGAGTCTCTTTAGTTGTTAGGTGTCAGCTTAGGTCTAGAGTTTATGTTGGGACCTTGTGTCATTTCCTAACATGAGGGGTGGTTCCTTTGGTTCCACATGGTCAGGTGGTTGATGTCTTCTTCCATTGGGATGTCTTATTGGATTCTTCATGCATGGTTGTGGAATCTTTTTCATTAGAGCTCATGGATGATTACTGTAGTAGATGGATGGAATTGATGTTATGATATTTGTAATGTATTTATCATGTAAAGATGTAGATGATATTATGTATTAGAAGAGATACACTCTTGATGTATAAATCATGTATTTGTTATAGTGGATGTTTCCTTGGGACATGGCATATGATTGTAGAAATGAACATTAAGATGTATCATGTATTTATATTTAAAAGTAATGGATTCTTGGCATTAGATGGTATAATGGACGGAATTTGTCACCTCAAGGATGATGAATTATCAAGGATGAATTATCCTTTTGATTACCTCTTCGAACAGGCACAACGTTAAACCAGGGTATAACAGAATCATGCGAGGAGCGCCAGACGCCCGAGAGACGTTTCTAGACGGCTCTGTAGAGCCTCTGCCCACAAGATGAGTGTGCGGAGCTGGGACTCCAGCGAAATGCTTTGTCATCCTATACAGACGAAGTACAGAGTCCTGATTGAAAGTCCAAGATGTGCTAATGAAACTTATGAAACAACTAAACACTGCTAAAAATTATGAAAAGTACGAATTACGGAACAAAATGCGAAAAATAGTAGAGAATAAAGAAATCTCACAACCGGTCCATGTTGTGAAGCCTCCCACAAAATAATCTTCTCTTCACGAAGCTGCACCTACACATATGAAAGAGATAAAATGTTGGGGGTTGTGTTTTGGAGTCTGCCTAAGTCAAACCCTTGTTTTGGTGTTTCCACCTCCACAGACAACCTAAAAAGCCATGAGAAAGGAAGATGATAAAGAAGATGATGAAGAAAAGTGTAAAGGCAAATACAAAGACAATACTATGTTATTTGGTAATTGGAAATAAACAAGAAATTTGAAATGCAAGATAGAGTTAGATTAGTCCCCTAGTACTTCACAAGTGTTGGCATGCTTGGTAAACTTGGTAACTTGACGATGTTGCAACAATGGTGGTGGTGTCTCCAAGATCTTCAATATCCAAGATCCAGTCTTCAATCTACCAAAAGATCCCCTGAAAATATCCCAAAACCTAGGATATAGGCTAAGGGAAGAATCTAAATGTTGGTGGCTGCGTAGGGAGGTGTTACGATTCCTTCTTGGCGCAGGTCGTAACATCCCAATGACCACCTGCTGGCTAGCAGGTTGGTAGGATGGTAGCGCGCCGCACCTACGTCCACGAATCTATCAGGCTGGTAGAATTGGTAACATCTCTGAGGAAGTTGACATGGACTTCTTCGGTGGATAAAAGGACAAGTTGGTAGACTTGTCCTCCAAACAATATGGGGGAGGCACCACATGTCGTAATTGCCACTAAAGGTGATGAGGGTGATATTTTTTACTCTACATTTTGCCCCCACTTTAGCAACCATGTCTATGTTAAGAGATGCAAAGCTAAAGTAGGAAGAATAGAAAAGGTTAAAAGGAGAAAATATCGCGATAGGGAAGCAGATGCCCGTTGATCAGATGAAGTTACCCTCGACAATATGATGTTAGTATTTTGGAATGGAAATCGGTACTTGGAACATCGACAACAGGCTAGCTATAGTCTAGCCTGAAGGATGATAAGATATGATAAAGAAGATGGAACAAAGCACAACAAGAACAAACCTCGTTGTGGAGGAAAGTCCCTAATGACGAAAAGATACATGATAGGTCGACCGCCATTGATACAAGATACGTCGATATGGTTAGCATGATGCACCATGTCGAGAGCTATATGATAGGGCATGATAAGCCGGTATGGATGACCATACAATAGGAAAAATTGGAACGTCGATATGGATAACCATATGATAGGGAAAATTGGAACACCGATATGGATAACCATATGATAGGGCAAATTGGAGTGTTGATATGGATAACTATATGATAGGGAAGAATGATATGCTAGCATGGGTAGCGAGGCATTGGATCACCATGTGATAGGATAATTAGAATTGGAACATAGTAGATTGGCCTCTACTAAGGCAAGAAAGATGACGCAGATTGGAAAGATGGTTTAGCCCCCATGAAGGCAATCTTTGGAATAAGTCAAGTGGTTTTTTCCTCACTTGGAAAGAAAAGATCAAATGTTTTGGCCCCCACCTAGGCGTTCATGATAAAGAAAATATATGAAAAAGCATAAAAATAAAGGCACAGATGCAGAAATGATGATATGATGGCCCCACCTTAGAATGATATGCATGGAAGGCATGTCATTCTAAGGAGAAGAAGTGTTGTGGCACGTCAACATAACATAATGTTTCTGTGGGATGTCACCAAGAGATAGTGACACATAGATGTTCACAACATCAAAATATGCAATGCAAGAGGACATAGGGATCTGATAGTTTGGCATCAGAACCCATAGTAGTGTCAAAATGACATATAGTATCACTGCGAGATGGGTGCATTGTCATAGTGCCAAATTTCTCAGATCTGAAGAAGAGCACATGAAGACAAAAAGAAAAATAAAATTGTGGGTCAACATGGAAGAAGGAAAAGAATGCCCCCAATGCTTTGCATCATCCCCAAATGTTGGAAAGAAAGATACGACAAATAGAAGGAGGTAAACAAATAGAGGAATGTGTAGAACAAAAAATCCCTTGTATCTGATTACCTATGGAGTAACTCAGGTCCTGTAGGAGAGAACAAAAGATAAAGACAACAAACCTCTCGTATCTAAGTACCTACGGAGTGACTTGGGTCCTCCAGGAGGGAACAAATAAATAAATCAAGCACAGGGGAACACAAACACACACTCATGCAAGCAGATGGAGATATAAAAGAAAATTCCTAACGATCAGCCCTTAGGAGGGGATCGTACTGTAGAAGATCATCATCCTCAAGAAAAGCCTCGTCCTCCCAATCTAGGTGATAGAGAGAGGGGGGGCGATCTCGGAGAGGGATGATTGCAAGGGCTGCACTGAGTGCCTCACCAGCAGCAAGGGAAAGTGAGGAAGCAACAACAATGCCTTCGTCTTCAAGCTCGGAGGAGGCGAGGGTCAATGATTGCGTGAAGATCGTAGACAAGGTCGGAATGTCCTCTAAGGAGCCAAACATGTAGGCCTTCAGGGAGGAAGCATGTGACTCACTTGGAGAAGATGTAACAAGAACACGATTGTCGACCTCTGGAAGAGGGGTAGTGACGAACTCAGTAGAAGGTAGGGCCTTCTCAATCATGCAAACAGAAACAGGCAAACCAACAGGAATGGAGGCAGGCAAACACTAGTACATTTGGGGCTCAATTCCGATGGTCGCTTGTCGGAATTTTGACTATTTTTCATCAGACTGCCGACAAATGCAGTCGTCAAAAACTTGTTGTCAAATATTATGATGATGCTCACCAACGTCACAATTCGGATGGAAACCATCAGGTCTCCATCGGTGTATGTCTTACTGATAGCCTCATCGGCTATCGGCAAGATGAAATGTTCCCTTCACTGCTAGTGTAAGTCTTGCTAATGGATTTCATTGGCTATCAACAAGACATGCACTGATGGAGACCCAATGTCTCAGGTGTCGTCAGGGTAGTACATGTTGATGAAATCCATCGGCATGACTTACACTAGCGGCAAAATGAACATTTTTTCTTGTCGATAGCCGATGAGGCTATCAGTAAGACATACACTAATGGAGGTTTCAGGTCTCCATCTTTGTATGTCTTATGAATAGCCTCGTCGGCTATCGACAAGACCAAATGTTCCCTTCACCGCTAGTGTAAATCCTCCTGATGGATTTCATCGGCATGTGCTACCCCGACTACTCATCCGCCGAGAGAATTTCGTCGAGCATACAACATCCTCATTGGATGTTTTCATTGATTTTCATCGGAATACCGACATCGTCTGACGATAACTAGGAATTGTGTACCAACGAGGATGTTGTATGCCCAATGGTATAGTCATCAGAGCAAATATAGGGGGCGTTGGAATTTCGATGATTATTTAACTTTTGTTTTTAAAATAATACAAAAATCATATAATGACTACTGAAAGCCAATAGTTTCATGTCAACCCATTAATTTTTTTACGGCGTGAGATAGGTTTTAGGTCAAAACCCCACACAAAATGTAGCTTATCGGCTAATAATGCAACAATATTTTGATCAATTCAAGCAAATCATTAGAACTTGTTAGGGCACTATCCTTCTTAACTATGCCCGATACAAGGATTTGTCTCTAGGTTTCTATAATGGCTTGTGCTCTATCAAATCTCCTCTATTTGAGCTACCTTGAATGCATGTCTACCACTATTTTAAACTTTGATAGTCTATATCCTCTATGTTGCTAAAATTGAAAGGCTCCTTTATATCACTATGAATATTGGCTCAGGTGTATGGCTTCTGCAATAAGCATAGGATAGTATTTATATTGATTTGATACAAAAAAAATTACTCACAACTGTCTTTGCAATAGTGAATGTTCTTGTTCTCACATATAATGAGTATGATGGCATCCTTGTCATCTTTTAAAAATGATCTCTTATCTAAGTGCTTTTTCATATTGTTTTGATTATCTCACCACTAAAAATCCTTCATCATTGTGATTTGCTAACTATCGACACTCGTGGAGAGTTATTTGACTGCTCTTTGTATCATCTATGGATCTAGGGCTTTTGGTTTGACTAGCGACTCTTGGTCTCTAACTTTGTATGACTTTTATCGTCACTACTCATTCTCTTCAAGTTGATATCTACATTACTATTGTTGTATCTTTCCTGTGATTGAAAGCTTTGATATCTCAACTATAGTGAGTTTTGACTGTTAATGAGGATAGTTTACGACCCCTTTTGTGATAAGTTAATTACTTAAAAGTTAATACTATCCTCTAGATGTCAAAGGAAATTTGGTCATGTCCATTAACCGCTACAATTTGGAGTGCAAAAGAGGGAATTTACCTGAGAGTCCACTATAATTTTAAGAACAAAGAGACTCTATGGCATCAAGAGGTTGCAATTGTAGCCTATGTTGGCCATAATCCCTATTGCAGAAATAATGAGATGTGAGGTAACAGTTATAAATTTTGGATGAACTAAAAGAGACATTACAAATACAACCTACCCTTTATAATACCTAATTGAAAAAATGGATGCAATACAAGTCCTTGTATCAATAATGTCTGGCAGATAGTAAAAAACTAGAACAATAAATTTCATATAAAAGTGGTTAGACTTAAAATGATAAGGATTATTAAAAAATGCTAAAGAAAATTTCAACTAATAAAAAAACTTACAAGGATGAGGCATATTCACTACTTTTGCAGTTGTGCCATGCATATCAGCACTAGAAGCAACTCATAGTGTTAGTGTACATACAAGACAATATGGGAGTTCATTGTACCCAACAACTTGTGGTGTTGTTGTTCGTATTGGCTCTATTGGACCCTGCAATTACGATTCAATATACATTATTCAATAAGATTAACTGTGCAACATAATGAAATATTGAAAAGTGTGTTATCTTATTGAGCTTCACTTTGTTTAAATAATAGTTTAATATTCTCTACTTAACAAGGCCAACCACATGAAGGTGGAAGCTCATTTGCCTCCCTCCCCCCCTTAACATCACTCTAAATTCTTTGTTAACATCTAACATTCATTTATTCTTTCATCCATTATTAAAATATAGTATTCATTCATTATCACATAATGTTCATTAACACATAACATTCATTAACACACAATATTCATCAATATTCATTAACACATATCATTTATGAACATTCATTAGCACATAATTACATTCATTAACACATAAAAACCAGTCATTGTCAAATAAGGTAGATTACAATCATTTTTAATTTTTTTTTTTGAAGCTATGTAAAAACTAAGTGGAGCATCGTTTTCTTCATCATTTACCCCATCTTTAGTTTCTTTGCCCTCTGCTTGTGATCTCGATGTATGCCTAGTCCTATACAGAGAATGAGGATACTGAATCAAAGGGGGGTCCTCTACAATAACAAATAAATGGGTTAAATTCAAAACATTTTTTATTATTGTTACAAGTATTTCATTAATTTAAAGAACATAACTATGGCGCTCTTTACCTGATGGGGTGACATCATCTTCCACATCATTTTGTCTAGCCTCAACCTCAACATGCTGAACTCCCTCTAGATCCTCCAAAGTTGAAATACGAAAGGTTACATTAATCAATACACCAATTGCAATTAAATATGTTTAACAAAATAATAGTGCTCCCCTTTACATGATTGGAGAACATCATGTTCCTAATGTTGTCTACCCGAATCATGCTCCACTTGGTCACCACCGACTACATGCTCTAAAATATTAACAAAAAAGGTTACATTAATTACTACACTAATTATAATTTAATTAAGATGTTTAATTGTATTAATAATTACATAAAAAAATTGAATAGCAAATGAATACCTCCACTAGTGGAATGCACATCCAGACCTTCATGTCCAGGTTGTGTTCCATGATTAACAGGTTGCATTCCAATATCATGCGCATTATTATCATTGCTTGCTTATTTAAAAAGAATATAGTCACTTTATGTTGGAACTTAACATGAAATAGATTATTTATAAAGTATTCAATTTGAAAGCATTTTCATTTAGCTTATTTACCTTTGTGATGGATGCATCAGAATCTCATGTTTTCCCACTCAATTCTCGTAGTCATTCAGCCATGGTTGTATAGCCTTGCTGGTAGGCAATTCTCTTGTTATCTTTTGTGGGCGCTCTATTGAATTCAGAGCTCTGCATTTTTTCTTAGTATTGTTAATTTTGCTTGTATTGTTTGATAAAAAAAAAACTATTTGCAATTTATAAATATTTTGATGCGATATTTCATTTACTGAATCTTACAATTCGTGCGACAAGTTTCATATAACCACCAGAGCTGAGTTTGTGTTGTCCATGCTTTTCTTGTCTTGCCTTGGTTGCCTTTAATGTGTCACCCAGTCTATGGAAAGTTTGAAATATGTTAGATTATATAAATATAAAGAGTAATTAATACATAATTACATTCTTAATAGTACCACATACCTTCTTCTGGCGTTTGGTGGTGTATTTCATTTTTTCCTTTCAATTCTCTCCTTCGCATCCAAAATCAAGTCCATCCACTCCCTCTCTGGAATCATTGGGGGACGCTCGTACTTTACGTTCTTCTCTAAATGTATCATGTATTGGTCCCTCACATACTTTAGATATGTGTCAGCTTTTTCAAGGACCTTAGTTTTGTCGAATGTGTCATTTTTGAACAACCCAACCATACGATTTGTTAGTTCATCTTTTAACTTTTTTTCTTGGTCATTCCTCCTTTAAAGAAAAAACAAACCTGTTAGATTCAAAAATAAACTTAAGCTAACTTTGATATAGTTCAAGAAAAAGATCAAAGGAAAACTATTCTAGCAATGATATGAAATCAAAATAATGGATTAGGGTTAGGTCACATATGATGTTCCACCTTTTACGTATGGTGGGCCCAAATATCTGCAATGCAATGTCATTAAGATTTTTTATAAAAATTATCATTTCCTGCAAAAAAATTATGGGATCGTTAGTCCAAAACAAGTGATCAACAAGTAAATTATAATTAGATTATATATAATAATAATTTTAAAGTACCTGGAACCTTCTATATCTTTAAGGGAATCAATTCTTCATCGCTCACCACCAATGTGGCCTACAACGTTCCCGTACTAACAATACGGGAAGATCCAAGAAATGATGGTATGTTATCAGCAGTAATCGCCTCTGACGCATCCTTATGTGCATCTCCTACTGCATAAAATGAATCCACTATGAAATGCCCCCAAGAAAGAATGCTTCAAGGGAAATAAACACATAACGAAAGAGAGAGCAAAAGACAGATCTACCAATAGTGGGCGGGTCAACATGACATGCAATGGACGATGTCTACATGCTGCGTGTTGTCGACATTGCAGTTGGCAATACAGGTGGGGCTAACCTCGGATGAGGTGGCATTTGCACAGGAACATTGACAACACCTGAAGAATAATACATATAATATATAAAACATTAAATATATGAAAATTGCAAGAATTGTAAACAAGGATGAACCTTTGTTAATAATTGTAAAGAAAGATGAACCTTTATTAAGTGTTAATCTTAATGATAGAACAGTATGAAGGAGGAAAAAGGTAGGTAAATTTGTGACAAGAGGGAAGTGTAAAGGAAGAAGGAAAAAGACACCTTGAAGAACAGTGTAATGTATTATGGTTTGATAAAATCAGTAAAATTTTGTGTTTTCGAACTTGTTAATTGCAAATTTCCATGACACTCACGTTTCATGCATTGTTTCAAGTTTATTCTCATCAATAAAATAGATTAAAAATGTCTAATCAAGGATTGGAGGGTGAAGTGTAATGAATTAAATTTATTTTATGCCAAGTTAGAGAAATGGCTATGAAGAATGAGGAGAGTTTGAATTGTTTTTCTCTAAACTATCCAAAACCCTCAGTTCTGGGTCAGTCACAAGGGTTTGTTAATATCCATTGATGTAGTTATTGAAAACTTCTCAGATTATTGATTCCTATTGTTAACTCAAGTATCTTTCATATTGAATTGTTCTTATGTTGAATGATTGTACAAATGTCAAGAAAACTAGTGCCCTAGTAGATTGAGACAGAGTTTTCCCTATTTTGGGAAAGCAAACCATATTGTTTTATTGAGTGATGTCCAATGGGTTGAAATAGGATTTTGTTCATTAAATAAGGTTTTAACAACTCTAAATAACCTTCCCCGGTATGATGGACATTGATAAGACAAGAAAGTTTCAATCTACTTGTTTGATCATGACAGTCACAATGAATGGTAGTTTGGGTTCCTTATTTTGTAGTTTTGGAATTTGTAAGGATTCTATGAGTAAGTGTAGATTACGAGTTCTTGGGTAGTTGGAGCAGACATTAATGAGATGGGGACAGTGAAAGAAAACTCTTGGAGGACAGGGGTAAGTATATGTTAAGGTATGATGGTTGAAATACTTGGTATTTTCACAATGTTAAGGCTAACATGGAGTTGCTTGAACATGTAACTTGTCTTGTTGGAAGTTGAACTCAAGTAGAATGTGATGATATTTAAAAGGAGAGAGTATCATATAGTGAGAGGTTTGTTGACAGTGAAGAGCAAATCACAGTATGAAGCTCTAAAAAATTATAAGTGATGAAGTGAGAGGTTGATCCAAGTCAAGGATCTAGAAAAAGGATGTGTTGGGGGTTTGTTGAGAACAATTGAAGGGATGTGTAAGGGGTTTTGTTTCCCTGAGGTATGAATGATCAATCATGAAGAGAATCAACTAGATCCCTCTGCATCAACCACATAATAAATATATGATCAATAACACTAGCATTAAAAAAGTAAGTTCACAAGTCCAAAGGAATAGTTTTAATGTATAGAATATGGTCATCACTTGACCTACCTTCAATACCCTAATCATGGCCACCAGGTTGATGAGGACGCATAAAATCCTGTAAAAACAACATGTACATATTTTATTTAATGACATAAAAGAGAATAAAATATAAACCATTATTAAAATTTTGTTATAATTAAAGCTTTCATTACTGCTTACTTGCAGGTTTTGTGTCATTCACATCAATTGTTGTTGCCTCTCTTTTATTTCATCGATCTGAGGGCTCATGGATGCCAAAGCAAGAATCTCTCTATTAATTTTTCTAACAGACTTTTTCATCATTTCTATAGGGTTTGTGGTAAATGTGATGTCATTATCACATGATACTGTTGAGTCCACATCCCTATAGAGGTGATGAGGTACTGCAGGCCCCTTTCCCTTTCCCCGAACAGCCGTCTGTGACAAGAATATTATTAACACTATCAAAATTACTCATAATGTAACAATTTGCTTCTATCTAATTTGTACAATTACAATGAGGTTTGCCTGCTCGATAGAAGTGTTGGGACCTAAATGCTATGTGACGGATCCATGTCGCCCTGTGACAAAGGAAAAATATAAAAATGTTAGTAAAATGAAACCAATAGACTTAGCAAAAAAATTTAATAATAAAATGGTATATTGTAGTCATTAATTGGAGGTTGGTTTAAATGGTATATAGTACGTACCACCCCCATGATAGTAGCTTTATTTGTATCTATACAATTCAAATTGTAATCAATTAGTAGCTCTTCACCTACACTTATTGATTTTATCACACATACAAATACACGATTTCCCTCACGCTCCTCAAATATGCAATTGGGTTGCTTATTGGTTGACCTAGGTCACGTACTATTTATAAAACCTACAATATTCCTTGTTGCTTTTGGTCTTCCATCAATGTATACAACCACTCGTTTACTTTGATCATTATCTTTCTGTTGTATATAATTTGTTGATAGTTCATACCTACGCATACTTTTTTTATATCGAACAATCTGCATCCAATATTTGTAATTGTAACAAGGTCCGACATACTCCATCTATTCAACAACTTTGTTGTAACAGACTATTATGTCGTCCATGAAAAATAGGCCCAAATCATGTAACGACGAAGGTGCTATGCGATATATCCTCTCGTTAACACAAAAATCAGTGTTTATTGGAGGAAGTTCCTTGGGTACCCTTTTTTTTGTAGATGTTTGTACCTCAAGGGCACCTCGACGTTGCCTTTGGTCTCATCATCGTAAGAACTTGACTCCCCTTGAGAAAGGAAAAATTCCATGTGTTTATTGAATTTTCTTCTAATCTTTTGACCTCTAGTTGATCTCCCTATTTTAGATCTACTACATGTCTTAGTTTCATCTTCTATTCCTACATTTCCCTTACTCAAGGAAGACACATCTGACAAATACCTATTTGGTGATACCTGCACTCCATCAAATGAGTTAGTTGGTAATGAGAGATATTTTTCAAATGAGGGTAATGTTGATGAAGAAGTCGACCCTAAAGTTGATGTTGAGATTAAAATTTGAATAAGTCCAATTGGAGCCTCGAGTGTTGATAACTGTATTAGATTTGTTGCTAATGTCGAGGTTTGAAAAACTAAGGAATTTTGTTTTCCTAGTAATTTTTTTAAAATAAACTATTTCTATAGGGTGTATTGAATTATACCTATCGATCCATGAGACTATGCAGGATCCTCATCAAAGGGGTTCAGGTTCCTGCATATGTAATTCAATTATCTTATGTTAGCTAAAAATTACACGATACGTATACTAAAAATTACATAGTACACAACATGAACAATATGTAGTCATCATAATCATTGTATATTTTTTTATTCCTTACCTTTACTTTATGTAGACTGTGCAGAATCCTCAAGTAAAGGGTTGATGATGTTTGTAGTCAATTACCTATTTCCACCAAGGGTGGTAGCTTCACACAAAATATATACATGAAATCAACACCAACAATTGAGCATCATAAGAATTACGTTTGCAATTTGATAAACAATAAATACATATGTATCATAAGCACCACATATGTATCATCATATATGTAATTGAGCATCATAAGCATCACATATGTATCATCATAAACATGTAATCCATCAAATATATATCATAAATCACCATCCATCACATAGCTAATAAACAATCCACATAATGAATTAATTATGTAACCATATAAGTCAAATAAAATTCTAAGAAATAAATATTAAATAGATAATATACTAATCACATACCTCATACATTTCATTCATGTCATTAATCTTCTTCTTCATCCAACTCGTCATCATGACCATCATGATCATCTTCGTCGTCATCATCATCATCTCCGTCATCATCATCATCATCATCATCATCATTGGCATTGTCACCATCATTATCACCATCACCATCATCAAGGACATCATCATCATCATCATCAAATTCTTCTTCTTCGTGAAAATTTTTGTCAGGAACATCATCGACTAACTGTCGATCGTGGTCATCATCTACATCATCTTCTACTTCTTCGGTATCTTTTTCTTCCATCACATTATACTTTATCAGCCTTCCTTTTGGATCATGTCTAACAACAAATGACCAACCTGGTTTATGTGGAACCTCTGAGTAAAATACCTACTCACATTGGCTTGGAAGAACATATGGCTCATCCCCAATTGGCTCAAATGACCGTGTATTAACCATTGTAAATCCATTATCATGTTCAATAACAGTTCTATCGGGATCATTTTTATTCAGTCATAGCCTGTACCATTTGATGATGAACAAAACTAATTTGAAGGAATTAAAGTCACACTCAAGTATATCATCCAAAATGCCATAGTATCGATTTTGAGACTCTTGAGGATGTATGTTGTTTCTAGATGAAATATTAGCCACCTCAAAGACTACAGTTATCCTAGAATCATAAGTTTTCTTTGTATCATCCAATTTTTTAATGCGAAATTTATGACCATTGAAGCACATAGCATTGTGGTGTTTGACCTGAAATATATCAAACATGTCAAAATTATTGCATCATGAGTTGATAAACATATGGGTGCTTAATAAATTTATACGTACCTATTTATCTCTTAAACCATATGCTAAATCAATTTCCCTTTGCGTAACATTGGAATCTCCATTACGATGAGCTTCTTTAACAAATGAAGACACACCTTCCCATGTTAATGTGCGACCAGAATGTTGACATCGTTCAATCCATACCGTCATCCAATCAAGATTGTTTGCAATATACAAATGTAGTGCATCCCACTCTCGACCAACTGTGCAAAAAATAAATAGACGACTTACAACCGATTTATTTTGAAGATTAAGAATTAGTTAACTACAATAACATCTTATAATTTCCTCTCACTTTCCTCAATCTACCTTTCCCCATCAAGTACTCCCCTTTGAATTTGTTAATGGGGTTGGGATCCCAAATGCAATCTATGTGGATCTTTTTTGCAAACTTAGGAAGATATTCAGTAATGTACACCATAGTCTAGTATACCATATATCCCTCCACCATAGAACCCTCGGGATGTGCTCTTTGTCAAACCAAAGCCTTCAAAAATTTCGAGTGCCTCTCAACCATCCACATTGACCTAGTGTGTACAGGGCCATACAATTCAATATCCTCAACTTGGTGTATGAGGTAGTGTTCTTGTGCATTGAAAAAAGTTGAAGGTAGACACTTTTGCATTTCGTACATTAGATGAGGAATTTTTTTTTCCAATATTTTATATCTTCTTTATGGATTTCTTTAGATGACAACCACCTACAAGAGATTCAAGACGCAAAAATATATAAACGAGACTTTACAAAATAATATACAATATATTACATAACAAGTAAAACAAATCACAAATATAATATCTATACAACAAATTGAACAAACATCACTACTTACCTCATGTATTTTCCAATATCATATATGACTTGCTTGACATTATTGTCGAAGTGGTCTAGGAGAGATAGAGGTAGAATGTACTGCAACAATTATTAAATGATCTTTTCATTATTTTATAACATAATACAATGAAAAGTACATGCGCAATATACAAATATATAGTAAATACACAAGAACATGAATTACCTTAATGAAGGTATGCCAATCATGTGTTTTCATCCCTGGCCCAAATTCACTTTTCTTTGATATGAGATTGTTTATGTTTGTAGCAAATCCTGTGGGAAATTGAATTTTTCATATGACTTCTTTTATAGCATTGTTTTGTTGCTCCGTTAATAACCAAGGAAGGGCACTTATATTAATCTGGTCTCCATTGCTATTTGATTGAATGACATTTTTCATTGCATGATTGGAATCCTCAATGTCACTACAAATTTTAAAATGTTTTTCTTTGTCACGCCTTCCATCCAATATTTTCCATAATGTGTCTATTATATTCTTTTCAATATGCATAGTATCAAACAAATGCACAATTTGTAGCTTCTCGCAGTAGGGCAACCTACTAAATTATCTGGGAGAACTTTTTAGTCCCTTTGGAAGGTGGTCATCCATGTCTTAACGACCTTCATGATCAACAATTACATCATCAGTAAACAAAACACGATAGAAAAATACAAATTTCAAACATAAACCATTAGATGGAATGACATTACCTTGATGATTAATTATATCATATTCCAACTTCCATAGGTGAGGTGTCATTCTTCGTGGCTTTGATCTAATCTCTTCTTTCCCATTGAAAAGATGTTTTTCAGTATTCTGATACTTATGATTTTTGTGGAGGAAGTGTCTATACTCATCAAACACCTGCTTTCCTAAACTTTTTGAATGATGAGATTTCATCTTTGGACCACAAACTGGACATGCAAATTTTCCCTTTGTTTGAAGACCTAGAAGATAATGTATAATTTGATTAAATATATAAATTTTTATAATTATAATTATCATGTGCAACTTGAACACTATAACATACCACAAAAATGTGTTAGTCGTGGGGCATCATGTATTATCCATACAAGCATTGCATGGAATTGAAATTGTCTTTGTCCTATTGGTCTAGAGACGTCATGCATGGTGACACCATTCCATATTTCCAACAACTCATCGATAAGAGGCTCAATATATACATTCATATCTTTAACTTGGTACTTACCTAGTTGAATGAACAAAAATATTACATAATTATTATGACCACTTTACTGTAATATTTATAATTAAATGTAGATGACTATTAAATGAGAAAATACCTAGAACAATCATTGCCAACATTATGTGCTCCCTCTTTATTGACATTCATGGAGGAATGTTATTGTTGATAACAAAAACAGGCCACACCGAGTAAACATATCTCAACTCTCCAAATGGATTGACACCATTCGCTGCAAATGAAAGTCTGAGATTATGAGGTTCTTCTTTTAAGTGTGGCCACTTTTCCTCTATGTCCGTAAATGTTGAACCATCTGCAGGCATTCAAATAATGTCATCTCGAGTTCTATTGCATGCATGGTAATCCATAAATAGTGCCAAGCTAGTGCCCCTGAATAATCGTTACATACATGGAATAATGGGAATATAACAAAGAACATTGGGAGGCACCTTTTTTGTTATTTGATCTGTTTGATATCTACTGATATGACATTCAGGGCATTCTATTCCAAATTCATGTTGTTTATGATATATAATATGATCATTGGGACAAGCATCTATTGATTGATACTCCATTCCAATATCTTTCATAATGGCAGATAATTCTCAGTATGAGCGAGGTAGAATATTTGATGGTGGTAACAAAAACTCACCTATCAATCTAAAGAAAAAAATATAATTTGTTAATATAAAGAATATTAATGGTACATGATTCACCATTTATTATCTATAATGACATATATGGCATACCTTAACATACGTGAGATTGTTATGTTGGATAAACCATTCGTAACCTTCAAGTTCAACAACAACAATACATTGGAGACAAGAGTTGTTTGGGAGCCTTCGTAAAGGGCCTCATATGCCTTCTCAAGTAGAGGTAAATCGTGAACAACATCAAGTTCATCTTGATCATCATGATCACCCGTGCCAATACTAAATGTGTCATGGATAAATGTATTTGTACCATCATCTTCAATTGTGTGTTCTAGCGCATGATCATCATCTTCCATGGGATCATTGTCTTCAGCTTTGATATTCACACCTCTATGTTCCTCCACTTCGAAAACCATATTCTTTGGGTTGTGTTGGTCAATAGCATGTGCCCTGGGGTGCTCGACCTATATAAAAATGATCGACATAAATAAACCATGATCATGATCTCATCATCAAGTGATTTCTTATGTATATAAATTGCTAAAATGATATAATGAACAACTTACCAATGGATGATAATCATGTCCCCCTTCAATGTGACCATGTTGCCTACAATGTTTCTTAGTTGTTTTGATTAGAAGTCTTCTAGTCGTTAAACCCTTACAAATTTTGTAGGGACAATAACATTTTACATCACCTTTTCTTTTCAAGTTAGACCACAATCTAACAATTGTCTCCTTATTTTGTTCTTCATTGATATTATCTGACATGGTCTTTCTTCACGGGCAAAAAAATCCATGAAAAAATTACAAATCGAACCAAAACCATTTAACTCTTCTTTTTCATCTCAAAACACTGAACTTAATAGATAACGTATTTAATGTAGCTAGTAGTCACAAATTCTTTTGAGATAGATGTCCAATCATTAGATGTTCAACATAAATTATTTTTCCTCTCCCACCAACTCTTCCTCCCTCCCTCTTTCTCTCCCTCCCAACAAAAGATGTTGAGTGTAGATGCTAAATGGCATCAATAAAACTGTCCTCATCATGGCGTCTAAAAAATTACTTAAGGAAGCAAACAGTTGGAGTGAGATAATTATAAACACCATCAACTGTGCATTTGAATTATTCTGAGTGCAGTCAACTTGAGTGAATAAGGTAGATTCATTGAGGATAGCTCATTCAACAGTCAGATTTGCATCTGTTGGATTAGGCACTGAACGCAGGGCTTCACATTAGACTTCAGTTAGTGACTATGATTAGTCACCAATCATATAAGTATATCTGATATCTGCTCATGTAATCCGAACATTATATTGAAAGCTTTGATTTGAATTTAATGTTGGGTTTTTCCTTCAATCTGGAGGTTTTCCCAGGGTAATCTGCGTGTGTTGTCTTGTGTTTTTGCTTATATTGTTTATTTTTTAGTTTTATTATTACTTTTGATCACTAAAATTATCACCTTCTATATAAGTGATAGGGTGCCTTAAGGTGTTCATAGTGATCCTTGAGAATGGAATGAACTCATAATTTTAGTTGTAGTCACATAAATCTGTCCACTTAATTAAATGAATACTTAGTATTTATTTGATTATTTAACCATCAATTAATAATTAATTAAATTAATATTTAATTAATTCATCTTAACCCTCTTCTCCTATTAATTAAATAAATTATTCAATTTATTTGATTTAATTCACTTAACCAAATTCAGACCATTAATTAAATAAATAAATCATATTTGTTTAATTAAATCTTCTCTCACATTTAAATAAATTAATATTTATTTAAATCCCCCAAAATCCCACCTCTCACATTTAAATAAATTAACATTTATTTAAATCACCTTTGTCCTCTACCCACTTGTATTTTCCTACAAAAGCAAGTTGCACAATTATTTTAAATAAATAATTTATTTAAATCACCTTTATCCTCCACCCACTTGTATTTTCCTACAAAAGCAAGTTGCACAACTATTTTAAATAAATTATTTATTTAAAATCCTATTTATCCTCACCCACTTGAAACCTTTAATGGTTTCCCTTAAAGTATTCAAACTTGATGGCTTTAAAGTCTTCAAACTTGATGGCTTCCTTCTATAGTGTAGCGTCGTAAATTGTACGCACTTGCTAGGGTGGTACAATTTCACACCTAGTTTAGCACCCGCCTTGGCGCATTTTGCATTTTGCATTGCATTTCCCCTTTAGCACTTAATTAATCAAATTAATTAGGTCTAAGGTTCTTCCACATCATAAAGTCGGGGCCTTTTCATTAAAGTGTGCCCCTTTCATTTTATTCCTCCAATACATCATTTAATCAAAAACCCTAATTAGGTCCTATTTTGAACTTGGGGGCTTGATTTCGGGGGTCAAAACATCTCGAAATCACCTGTAAGTTCGGGATTCGCTCTAAAATCATCATATCCGACGGCCCTGAAAATTTGGTGAAAAGTTGTCAGGACCATGGCGCCCGGCATGCACATGGTCCCGGACATTTTTCCCGAAATTTTAGGAGCGCGATCCAATCATAAAATAAAGCTTAACCCCAAGAAATTGGCGGGATATTCAATCTCTAGGTCGGCCAAAAGACGAAATTGCAACCTAGGGTTTCATACATAAGAGCTCTCTTTCTTCATTTGAAAGGATCCGATTTTTGTTTTCAGGAACTTCATATGCAGCGAAAGAGCAGATCTTTGAAGACTTCAATAACATTCAACATCCATCCATCAAGCATTCATCAATTTCATTCATTTAGGGCTTGGGAGACATTGAAGAACAATAGGAGATTACCGACTGAAGATTGGCTTGTACTCCTCCCTTGAGGGTTGGGTATGATTTCATGTTGTTTTCATGTCTTTGCATAAGCTTCAATATATCCTTTATTCATGCTTTAGATCACTTTGCATCTTGATTTAGAGCATTTACATTATCATTTACAAGCAATTAGGGTTTACTTTCTAGGTTGCTCTAGTTTGCTTTCTTGCATTTAAGGACCTTGCACACACACTAGGTCTGCACACACAATACATTTTACAATACAACTTGGCTATTCGTGGAGGTGGAAATCACCGAAGTGGGGGTTTGACTAAGGCAAAACCCTATATAGCCGCCCAAACACCTTTTTCAGATATAAGTGCAGGTTTCAGATTCGGACGACGCCGCAAGTTGTAGATCCGACGGAAGCAGACTGAGACGGGACAACACACCAAATTGCAGAGCAAAAGACCAGGACAGGGGCGTGGGGCACCCTAGTCCTGCCAGGACAGGGGCGCTGGGCGCCCTGGTCCTGCCAGGACAGGGGCGCTGGGCGCCCTGGTCCTCCTGACAGACAGCATTTTCAGCATTTTTGACAGCTTTTCCAGAGTGCAAAAACAGCAGTTTTCGGAGCAGTTTCAGGGGCAGAATCAGGACAGTGGCGCCTGCGCCCCCGTCTCGAACATTTTCACTCAAATTTTAACACCGGGTATGCATTTACATTCTTGTCTTGTCCTTGTGTTTACAGCTTTTCATTATTTAAGTTCAATTCTGCAATCTTGTTAGTAGTTCATACTTGCACTTTGGGGTTAGGAATTGAACTTGCATCATTCTATCTATCATTTGCAACAAATGAATAGAAATCCTAAGAGGTAGCCCGTGGCTCTCTCTCTTCCACAAAAAGAAGTAGCCAATTGTGTGATACCTCTAGGCTCTTTCGTATTCCACAAGTGTGTGGTTGAAAGTGAGATTAGGGCATGTTTGCTTAGTGTCACTTTTTCTCCCACACATTTTGGTGAACCCGACGTGAATCTATCATTGCTTCCTCTTGCATTGCATTTGTTAGATCTAGATCTAGATTTAGTGTGTTTTCATTTCATTTTCATTATTAAAAATTTATAAAAAAAAAAAAAAAGTGTGTTTCTTTGCATTGTGTGTTTAAAATTTTATGCAATTTCAAAATGTCAGATTTTTATTTGCAAGATGTTCATATTTGTGATGATTATGAGTTAGATGAAGCTTTAGATGAATTTTTGAAACCTAAATATACCAAACCTTCATTTTACCAAAAACTCATAAACATTGTTACTATGCCATTTCGTTGTGATGAGAAAGATAAGTTGAATGATTCCTCTCAAGGGTACATTCCTATCAGCTCTTCCACTAAATCTAGTAACATGGTTGTTTTCAATGATCCCCTCTATGAAGAGATATCTCCTTTTGAATCAAAAGATAAACCTTTTAATAGATATGATCATGCTTTGTTGAATGATGCCCTTGATGCCTTTGTGTCTCCTAAAAAACACTCCCTTCATGAGGATCCTTTTGTGCAAGAAGATGACATTATCCCTACATTTCCTAGTGATGGCCTTTCCTTTTCCAACAAAATTCCCACTAGAGATGATGAATTAATGATAAATGCTTACCCTTCTCCTAAAGTTTGTCTTACCCATAAGCATCCCTTAGAGAAAGAAGATGAAATAATAAGCAATTTCCTTAATTCTCTCTCCCCTAAAGATCATATTGAACATATTTTGAGGAAAGAGGATGAGTTTAACACATCTATTGATGCTCTCCCTCCTAAGGATGAGGAATTAATAAACAATGTTATCTCCTCTCCCGAAATTGACAATACTTCAAACATTCCTTTCAACAACCTCACTATTTGGGATGAACCATTAGAAGAAGGTATAGATTATTCTCTACCCCTAGCCAAAGGGGATGAAATCAAGATTGGAAACTCCCTTGATAGTTTCTCCCCTTCCTTGAATCTCAATTATTCTCCCTCTAAAAATAAAGCATCTCCCTCTCCTCAACTTGGTTCTACTCATAAGGAAACCCTAGTTCAAAGCAAGATGGTTAACATTTCTTTCAAAGATCTCCCTCTCAAAAGTGAGACTTTAGAGAGTAGTGTTGATCCTTCTCCTAGAGAGTTTATTCCCCATGTAGATCCTGTGATGATAAAGGATGATATGACCTTTCCTAGTATTACTCTTCCTACTAGAACATCAATGCCTATCCCTTGTCTCTCTCCTAAAATTGATTTGATTCGTGATAAGATTTTAGTGCAAGAGAAGACTATCAATAATTCTTCCAACACTTTTGTTCATTCCTCTAAACCATCCTCAATCAATTTGATACATGTGAATGAGACACCTAACAAACCTCTTCTCACTGTCCAAGGTGCTTGTCCTTCTCAAAATTCTCAACCTTTAAATAAGCCTATCTTAGTGGTTCAAGGTGGTTATGCTAATGATTCTTTTTGCACGCCTAAGAAACCTATTATTACTGTGCAAGGAGGTTATTCTACTAAGAGCCCTTATGAGTATGCTAAGCAACTGACTAGAGAGAGTTATCATGCGGTTGCCCATACCTATAACACAAGAAACAATACGCAACCTAATCCTCCTCTAGTTATCCCCACTTCGCTTCCTCCTTCCCAACCTATTCTTCCTCAAGCTCCTCGTATTTCACAAATGCTTAGTAAGGACTATGATCTCATAGAACAACTTAAAACTACCCTTGCTAAGATATCCCTTTGGGATTTGATCCAAACTTCTTCTGCTCATCATGGAATGTTACAAGATGCCTTGAAAGATTTGAATGTTCCTCCACCTAATACATCTAGTAATATAGTGTCTTTGGTTAACTCTGTGATGAATCCTAAAGCTCAAATTGTGTTTACCCAAGATGAGTTGCCTACTAGTGAAATTCAACAACAATATGATCCCTTGATGATTGTGGTTATCATAAATGACACTGCTATAAGACGAACACTGGTAGATAATGGCTCTAGCCTTAATGTGTGTAGCATTAATCTATTGCATAAGATGAATGTGGATACATCCCTTATTGAGCCTGACTCTCGTCCCATTCGAGGCTTTGATAATGTGGCTAAGTCTTCATTAGGTATTATCACCTTACTCATCACAGTGGGACCCGTTACTTTGCCTACTCCTATCCATGTTATGTCAGGAAATCTAACATACAACTTGTTATTAGGGAGACCTTGGATTCACGGTATGCAAGTTGTCCCCTCTACATTGCATAGACAAGTTAAATTCATTTATAACAATAAGACATATACCTTGATAGGTGATACTAATTTTCAAGCTTGTTTGCAAACATCTAAGCCTTCCTCTTCTAGTAATGACTCTTTGAACAAGATACCTATGGATGAATCCTTACCCTCTGATAATCAAAATTCTTTGGATGAGTCTGAGGCTCCTGAAGAAGATCCTTCTCGACTTGAATATACGCATAAAAAGGCTTTTGATCCTGAGAAGGTTCTCACAGATGACGATTGGGGATCTCTTGACTTTAATCCCACCTTTGTAGGTGAGTATAGGGTTCCTCCTAGAGATCTTAAAGGTAAAAAGAAGGAAGAAACTAAAAATCAATCAATCTTACCTGAACCTATGAGCAATAATTTTGTGGCCGCTTCTCAAACTTCTTCTCCTCACACCTCTAATTATGAAGAGTTTGATTCTTTGTCTTATGAAAAACCACCTTCTCTTCCTGAAATGGCTGATCGTTATGGTCGTGGTTTTCGCATTTTTGCTAAGCATGGGTATCATGGAAATGGTTGTGGCGCTCATGAACAAGGGATAAAAGTTCCTCTAGAGACTAATTTTTACAATTATGCCTTTGGACTCGGCTATAATCCCTGCAAACGCACTAAAGCATCTAAAATACCATCTCTCAATGTGAATACTATATTTAGTAGTGATGATGATCTCACTTCAACTAAATCATCTTCTACTTCTATCAACTCTCATTCCCCTCATAAGGAAATCTTGGCGATGAACAAATCTCTTTATGAATCCCCTCAAATTTCTAAATCCACTTATGAATCTTTATCTCCTATTCATCATAAAGTCCTTTCCTCTAGGGATAAGGCTCTAATAAATTACACTCATCCCTCTTCTAAGATTTCATGTGACTTTTCTTCTTCAATTTTTATCATTTTATACATGTTCTTGATCTCACTTATAGTTGAGCATTTAACATGTCATATTCAAATACCTCATTTAGTCTATCATGTCTTTAAATAACATTAATGGCTATTATGTTGCTCATCATTATGTGACATTGGTAGCTCATTTACTGGGGGCTCATTGTCATTCATGATGGTACAATTTCAAGTGCAATCATATTTTTTGAAGCAACATAATAGCCTAATTTTCTTGTTCCTATGGGGACAAGAATGATTTCATACATCTCTTCTTTTGCTTATGTCCAAATCTCTCCCTAGAAGATTGTGTAAGTCCTTCTCATTGACCTTATCCTTGGGAGGCAATGATCTTTCCTTATTTTTATCTAAGGATCCACTTTTTCCTATTTTGTGGATGGTGTGGACTTTATTACTTGATGTTATGCCTTGTACGCATTTGTTGTTGTTTGTTCAAGGATTCTCTCTTACAAGAGGTGTAAGTCCTTGACTACAACCTCTTTTGCACTTGGTAAAATACATCCATAATAAATTCACTCTCCCAATTGGGTTAAAAAGAGTGACATCCTTCATTAAGAATCACTTTCACCTCGCAAAAGAAGGAAGTATTGCATTCTTATTCTCTTCTTTGTCTTATTCTAGAAGATGTTATATTTGTCTAAGACAATTCCTCTTGGGGATAGGTGTCTTTTGTACAAATATTTCTTCTCCTCTAAGGATCTCCTTTACACATACTACAAGATATCCTTTTTCAACTATCTTATCCTTGCTTAAAGAGTGCAAAACTCTCTTGCTTGGATCTATGACATTGTTGCATTTTTGGGGGTATCTTCTTTTGTGATGAAGGTAGGTATCCTTGTTCTACTTTACTTATGACATAAACATTACACTTTTTGAGCAATGGGTCATTCTTGGAACCAGAGCATAGACTCTTAGAGCGAGATGTCTCCATTTTTCTTTTATGCAAGGTGATTATTCTCGGAACCAGAGCACAGACTCTTAGAGTGAGATGTCACACTTTTTTACTATACATATACAGGTTGTAGCATACTCGGGCATAGACTCCTATGAGGTGCTTCTAACCTCACTTACACACACATGCACGAGGTTGAGTGGAACTAGCGGCATAAGGCTAGACTTTCTCACTCTCCTCCCTTACATGGATCACCTAGACAGACTCTAGGGGCTAGTTTTCCATGTCCTTTTTTTCATGGATCACCTAGACAAGATCTAGGGGCGAGAAGTCCATGTTTTCTTTCTCACTCTCCTCCCTTACATGGATCACCTAGACAGACTCTAGGGGCTAGTTTTCCATGTCCTTTTCCCATGGATCACCTAAACAAGATCTGGGGGCGAGAAGCCCATGTTTTCTCTCTCACTATTCTTCTCATGGATCACCAATGTGTGTATTCATGCTTTTCTCCTTTCTTTTCTTCTCTTTGCATTTTGTTTCCATTTACATCCTTCATCTTGTGTTAGATAACTCTCAAAACCTCACACTCTTTGTTGTGTTGGAATTGAGATTTAGTCCTCTTTCTTACCAAATGATTCTCCATTAGTTTTTGATCTCATATCAAATCTTCTTGTGAGCATTTGTCATCAATTTTCTTTAACAATTCGAAGTGGTAAACATGATACCCTATTTCAACTCACTAAAATTAGCAAGCCGAAACAGGGGGGGCATATAGCTACCCTCGAATTTTCATCACCTTCCTTAGTAAGCATTAGGTGATTTTGTGATCTAACATGTGGTTTTGTAGGTTGTGGTTCCTAACTGAGTACTGCAGATACCGCTGGGGGCTTCGTTCGACAGACTTATGGATATCCTTTTTCAAATAATGTTTACTTTCCTGTACTTTAGCTTGCATATGCACGTAGTGTTCATATGACCGCTAAAGTGGGGGCTAAATGTAGCGTCGTAAATTGTACGCACTTGCTAGGGTGGTACAATTTCACACCTAGTTTAGCACCCGCCTTGGCGCATTTTGCATTTTGCATTGCATTTCCCCTTTAGCACTTAATTAATCAAATTAATTAGGTCTAAGGTTCTTCCACATCATAAAGTCGGGGCCTTTTCATTAAAGTGTGCCCCTTTCATTTTATTCCTCCAATACATCATTTAATCAAAAACCCTAATTAGGTCCTATTTTGAACTTGGGGGCTTGATTTCGGGGGTCAAAACATCTCGAAATCACCTGTAACTTCGGGATTCGCTCTAAAATCATCATATTCGACGGCCCTAAAAATTTGGTGAAAAGTTGTCAGGACCATGGCGCCCGGCGTGCACATGGTCCCGGACATTTTTCTCGAAATTTTAGGAGCGCGATCCAATCATAAAATAAAGCTTAACCCCAAGAAATTGGCGGGATATTCAATCTCTAGGTCGGCCAAAAGACGAAATTGCAACCTAGGGTTTCATACATAAGAGCTCTCTTTCTTCATTTGAAAGGATCCGATTTTTGTTTTCAAGAACTTCATATGCAGCAAAAGAGCAGATCTTGAAGACTTCAATAACATTCAACATCCATCCATCAAGCATTCATCAATTTCATTCATTTAGGGCTTGGGAGACATTGAAGAACAATAGGAGATTACCGACTAAAGATTGGCTTGTACTCCTCCCTTGAGGGTTGGGTATGATTTCATGTGGTTTTCATGTCTTTGCATAAGCTTCAATATATCCTTTATTCATGCTTTAGATCACTTTGGATCTTGATTTAGAGCATTTACATTATCATTTACAAGCAATTAGGGTTTACTTTCTAGGTTGCTCTAGTTTGCTTTCTTGCATTTAAGGACCTTGCACACACACTAGGTCTGCACACACAATACATTTTACAATACAACTTGGCTATTCGTGGAGGTGGAAATCACCGAAGCAAGGGTTTGACTAAGGCAAAACCCTATATAGCCGCCCAAACACCTTTTTCAGATATAAGTGCAGGTTTCGGATTCGGACGACGCCGCAAGTTGCAGATCCGACGGAAGCAGACTGAGACGGGACAACACACCAAATTGCAGAGCAAAAGACCAGGACAGGGGCGTGGGGCGCCTTGGTCCTGCCAGGACAGGGGCGCTGGGCGCCCTGGTCCTCCTGACAGACAGCATTTTCAGCATTTTTGACAGCTTTTCCAGAGTGCAAAAACAACAGTTTTCGGAGCAGTTTCAGGGGCAAAATTAGGACAGTGGCGCCCGCGCCCCCGTCCCGAACATTTTCACTCAGATTTTAACACCGGGTACGCATTTACATTCTTGTCTTGTCCTTGTGTTTACAACTTTTCATTATTTAAGTTCAATTCTGCAATCTTGTTAGTAGTTCATACTTGCACTTTGGGGTTAGGAATTGAACTTGCATCATTCTATCTATCATTTGCAACAAAGGAATAGAAATCCTAATAGGTAGCCCATGGCTCTCTCTCTTCCACAAAAAGAAGTAGCCAATTGTGTGATACCTCTAGGCTCTTTCGTATTCCACAAGTGTGTGGTTGAAAGTGAGATTAGGGCATGTTTGCTTAGTGTCACTTATTCTCCCACACATATAGTCTTCTTAAGACTTTAATGGTTTTCCTTAAAGTCTTCAAGCCTTTAAGGGTTTCCCTCAAAGTCTTCAAGCATTTTAATGCTTTATCTTCATTTTTCTCATTTAAATAAATTAATATTTATTTGAATATTTATCCAAATGCAAATTACACCATTTAATTGAAATAAATGATTTTATTTTTAATTGAAAATACCAAAATTTCTCCCACTTGCATTTTCCTACAAAATCCACTTGCATGCCTAAACCCCTTCTAGAATTTTCTAATCACTTCTAAATAACCTAACCCCTTCTCTAAACTTTGTCACATTCCTAAGCAAAAGGGAAGTCACTTCTCAAACCCTCAAAGTCTTTGATAACCATTGAAGGCTTTCAACCTTCAACCACTAAATGGCTCAAAGTCTTTGATAACCATTGAAGGCTTTCAACCTTCAACCACTTAATCCCCAAAGTCTCCAATAACCATTAATGGTTACCTCAAACCCTCCCACATGGTTAAAACATTTGTTTTGACTCAACCTCTACCCAACCCAAAGGTCTCATCAGGCCATTAATGCTTTGACCATGATTATCTCTTAAACATTTGCACAAAGGTTTATCCTTGGATTAACTCTTAATCCAGTGGGTAATCTTAATTTGGACTTGACCCTTAGCCTCTAGATAACCATGAGGTCTTCTCAGGCCTTTAATGCCTCCAACCTCTTCTCTCAACCCAATCCTATGTTGACACTTGTCACCATTTTATTGGTGCCAATTGTGCACATGGATCCCCAACTTTCAAACTTGGCCCTTGATTAAACCATTCAATCTTAACCCTTCATTTCCCCATTTCTTCTATAAATAGAACCCTTCTCCTCAAGCAAAAAAAAGGAAGCATTAGAGTATTGTTGTTATACTGGCATTAGCATAGAGCTTTTTCATAGCATCACTATCTACACTTGCATAGCATTTGCTTATCATATTCAACCATCTTGAATCTCCATATGGCATCCATGGCTAGTGCTAAAAGCTGAGAGCTACACTCATTTGGGACTTGGAGAGGAGAGGAACAAGGGAGGAGCAACTATGAGCATCTTGATTAGCTATTTTATTCTATGTTTATATGCTTTCTATTTCATGCTTAATATCTCTCTTGATATGCCTGTTTAGGATAATCTTTTGTTGCTAACACTAATGTTTATTTCTTGTGCTCTTGTGTGTGTTGCCATCAAACAGATTTTCTAATCCTTTTTGCAGAGCATCATTAGTAATTCACTATTTTACAAGACAAAATTACTTGGAGAAGTGAGGACACATTTGAGTTTTATAGGGTGTCTAGAGTTTCTTCCTAGAGGGGATCTTACTAGTATATTGATGATAATAGATTATTTATTAGAGTTTTTTCCTAATTTAGTTTTCCACAAGGTAAATCACCTGCATTATGTCCTTGTCATGTGGTGTTTCTTTTATATATAGTATGTAATTGCTAACTATATTTTCAATTTGAATAAAGGGCCTTTTCACCTTCCCAATTTATTTGATTCAAGTCCTCCTAAGGTAAATGCCATGGTATTAGACAAAATGAAAAAATAATCAGAACCCAGGTTCCTAGCAAAATGAGTAAACAATTTCATCCCACGATAGGCACAATCCACATTTATAAACTCCAAATTTACCAAAAATCAAGGGGGAAAATGCTTAAAATTGTATGACCTCCTTGCAATTACCCAAAAGATGTGATGTTAAATTTATTTCTATTTATAATTATTTGATATATAATGAGAGTATTGTTAATCATGTTAATATTGTTTGGTATTCTAATTCATCCCCTACTCAATGGGGTAAGTTGTTTAAGAATATTTGGAACTTTCTTGTTGCTCCTAAAAAGAAAGCTTTTAAATGGTTGCTTCTACTTGATAAGTTACCTATCGGATCTAAACATTCTAATGATGATTTGTGTAACATTTGCAAGGTTAAAAAGACAGTTAGACATATTTTCTTTGACTACTTTGTAGCTAAGGAGGTTTGGAAGTTGTTTGGGTTTATTATTCCTTGGCATATTAGCATACTTGATGTTGTATCTGGTTTTATTAAAGGACTTAAAAAAGACATTAAGCAGTTCTGGAATTTACTTTCATGTAAAATTATTTGGTACATTTGGAGAATTAGAAATTTAGAGAAGTGTCAAGGGATAGAAAGGGCCCTTACTGAGTCTTTTCGTAGACTCACATTCCATACTCAAATTACTAAACTTCGGTCTATAACCTTCACAAACTAAGCAAAATGATGTCGCAAGTACGGAAGTCTTCTTAGAAATAGTTATAAAGAACTTGAAATGTTAGTTATGAAATGATGTTTCAGTATAATATACCAAATTGAAATACTTAAACATAAAAAAATTGCAAAAAGAACCAAAACCATTGAACATTCAACACAGTAACATCATGAACAATAGTCATTGACAAATAACAAGAGCAACAACTATATTACAACAATGTCAAAGTACTCTGATAAGATCCGATAGCACATAATTTTTTAAATTAATTATGCTAGATTAAAAAATTTATTCTCTTATATTTTTTCTTTTGATTTTATACATTGAACACTTTCTATCATAAAAATAGTTATTGTTGGGTTTTACGTGATGGTTGACATGGATGAGATTTCACTTCGACAAGTCTTGCCAAAGTGTATATTTCAAAAGCATCTCAGGGAACATAATGAGAAAAAGCAAAGCTCCTATGTATATTAGAGGTTTTGTTCAATTTGTACTGAATCCATTAAATAGATTATTAATGTTCATATTCCTAAGAAGAAGTAAAAGTTACAAATAATTGAAAATTGCATTATCGGGTTAAGTTATCTCGATAAGAACACTTGAACAAAAAAGACTAACATTAGATGA
Source organism: Cryptomeria japonica (assembly GCF_030272615.1). NCBI lineage: Eukaryota > Viridiplantae > Streptophyta > Pinopsida > Cupressales > Cupressaceae > Cryptomeria > Cryptomeria japonica. Next base: position 67,487,522 of record NC_081412.1, read on the forward strand.
GGGTATCATATACCAATAAAGGCAACGAAGAAAATCCACCGGCGAAGGTTATAATGAAAAGAAGGTCATCGGCATAACCAAAGGAATCGAGATGTGTTATTTTGAGTTACCCCGATGCCCGAAAAAGACATCGGTGAAGCATGTACTGATGGAACATACTTCATCGAGAAAGATTTGCCTATCATTGTAATTCATTCCAAGTTATCCCTATACCGATGGAAGAGTTGGTTGATTAAGTGGAATGAGGATGTCATCGGGAAGACCTATAACGATGGAACCGACTACAATGGGAAGAGTTGCGCTAAAGGAGAAATTCATCGGGGAAACAATTCTCATCACTATGAAATCTAATGATCTAACCCAACACCCGATAAGAGTATCGGGTTGACTTATATCAATACAACAGAAGATAAGTTATCGGTTAAGGATATCTCGATAAAGGAGAGTAAAGTACCAAAATAAAAGAAGGGTTTTGCAGGTGGCACCAAAAGGAAGTATACATCAGAGAGACACATGTCATCGAGTTGTTTCCATATTTGAATTCAAAACCGAAATAGTGATTTCTTATTTAATGCTTGCAACAGGTACATCTATGGTTCACATGAGGCAATTTTGTGAGAAACTCATCAATGCAAATTTGTATGTAGATGCATTGGGCATATAAACTAAAATTGCCTAATCTGAGTGTCACACAAGTGAAAGATAATTCACAGAGAGAATACATTGAGTTTCTAAAAACCAGAGCGAAGAATTGTGATTACGAAGATGGACGCTTCAAGTTCAACTAGAAAGAAAAGGGCAGCAAAGAGCTCAGAATCTAAGGGAAAAAAGACTAAGATAGAGGATGTGCCTCCTATTAGAAGACTGAATCAAGACATGATTCAGCAAATGCAAGCACCCGGCTTGAAGTCCAAAAGGTTGAAGCAACACCTGCCTGGAAGGGACTAGTTGGAAGATAGATACAAAGAGGTTGGGGATGTCTAGACTAAGGTGAGGGGAAATGAATTGCTCTTGTTCCATTATCTGAGAAGAAATAAGGAAATGTCAATTTATAATCCTTGGATGACAAATTTGGGTAAGTTAACTGTCCCAAATGTCTTTGTGAACATAAGCTTACTGGAGGTTCTAGTTAGAAATTATAATTTCATGAAGAGACACATTCAATTCCCAAATGGATGCATTTATTAGGTTTTCCGTGGGTACTGTGAATGAAGTTTTTAATTTAGATCCCAACCCTGAAAAACACTTGTCCTTTGGGGAGTTAGAGGAAGAATATATTAGGATGGACACTACATACACTGGTTGGAAAATTGTTATTCATAAAAGGCGGCCAGGGAAATTGACTAGAGAAGATGGGCCACCATTTAGCATTGATTTATTTAGACACTACTTTCAGTATACATACATGTCATGCAGGCACGTAGGAGGAGTCGAGGTGCCTGATTTGGCGAGTATTGGGCCATTGGTTTTAGCTTTTGACATACAAATGTATGAGCCCAGGCCTTTTGACTATGTTGCATATCTGGTAGAGAAGTTACATGAAAGTTTTCTAAACCTTAAAGATAATAGGAACCCTACCTTCAAATTTTATTCACTGTTAATGCATTTGGTTTTGTTCTATGGACATGTGAAGGGTTTGTGGCCAGAAGATTTAAAATTGAATACAACAAACAGGGAAGGTGAAGAACAACCCGTGCAATTATGGAATCTCTTTGGGATTCTCGGTATATGAGATCCAATTATATTAAGTTCAAAGAACTTATAGTGAAACCACTATACAAGATATATGGGGTTCCATGTGAAGGATCTATGTCTAATGGAATTAAGAGATTTTTAAGGCCTAAGGATTGTGATGAAAGGCAAATTGTTGACCATAAATAGGGAGACTGGTTTGTAAACAAAGATTTCACATGTTTCAGAATATATGAATTTGAGGGAAGCCCTTATATGTTACCTAAATTAGTTCCAGACAAAATAGTCTACTTAGAGATTGTAAGGCAGTTGAGTGTGTCAAATGTTAAACATTTTGCAAATCTGCGCAAACAAGCCTTCCTGCCTAGAACACTAAGTTTTGGTGATTTTACAATAGTGTATACTAAATCTTATGATATAATTGATAGAAAATTGATGGAAGAATACAACTTATTTGAGCATTATGCCAGGAAGAATTATGATCCTGAAGGTTATATCCATTCTTGTAAGAAAAAGCAAAACTTAGGAGATATCTACACTCAAGTCTGGAGGCTAGAGATATGTTTAGGAATATGGAGGATGCAAAAGCCCAAGAGGTAATTGATAGACTGAACAAAGAATTGGCAAAAAAGAGACAAAGATTGCAGGAAATGGAAACTAAGGAGGAGGAAGCGGAAAGTGAATCAAATGAAAATGCAGCCATCTCTAGGTATCAAGTACCAGAAAGGGAAGAAGAGCCCAATATGCAAGAGAAAATTGTGACAAAATTGGAGGTTCATGTTGATTCCAGGTTGGAGGAATATTCTACCTTTGTTGTAGATGATATATTTATACAATCAAAAGAATTTAAATAATTTTTATACAATTTCAAAGGAAAGAAGTTGAGGAATTCTATTCCCAACATTACACCAAAAAATGAAGTTGAGGAATTCTATTCCCAACATTACACCAAAAAATGAAGTTGAATTGTTGAGAAAGTTAAAAGAACAAATAGATGTTGAATTGGCTACAATGAATCCTCAAAAGGGGAAACAACTGCTTACAGAGGCTGGAGTGATCTTATTTCCTGGATGGGATCTCAGTGCTTCGTTTATTTTTTATAGTTTATTACATTCAGAGAATAAGCAATTTAAATTAGATATACAGGGTGTAAATGATGTGTTCATTGGGTCAAGGTTCGATCAAGATGAGGAAGCCTTATTGCTATGGGATTTATATCCTCCTAATAAAAGACCTAAGATTATTGATGTTGATAAGGCCTTTGGCCCTATGATGAAGCTTAAAGTTGGGGAGATTGATCTTCAACAAATATTGGAGTAGATACCTCAAAGTTTAACAAGACACAAATGGTTAGAACAATAAGAGAAAGAAACCAATATAAAGGATTGTATGAAGAAATTCTGAGAAGAAGTGGGCAACCATTGCCAATGGTTCCTTCTCCTGATAACTCATAGTGGAAGAAAAAGTGTGAGAAATTACAAGAAGAAAACAAGAAGATGCTTAAATAGATGCAAAGTGTGAGGACAGATATTGCCTTTGTATTGTTAACCAAAAGATTTGAGACTTTGCAAGGCTTTCTAGAAGAGTTCTGGACATTTTTTCAGAAGAACATGGATAATGCAGTCTCACACAACAGGATTCAAAATAGATTGGGGACTAGACTGCATGATAGAATAGTAGCCAAAGCAAAAATCAAGGAGATTGAAAAGACAAAGAAGTTGTTGTCAAGACACAATAAATTTGATGAACAGTTACATATTGAGTATGATGAGTACAAGCACATAACTTAGCATGGTTTCCCAGAATTGGTTGATCAGAAAGGTGATATTAAAGATAAGGATAAATGGATCTTAGAATGCTAGAGTCTTGTCAATGCCACCCTTGATATTGCCCGGATTGATGGAATTGAATTAAAAGTGACTATAGAATAGATGGAGAATTTTGTCACACTGGAGATCATCGTCAGGGACATAATTCATAATGCAAATACATACAAGCCGAAAAAATACCTGAGCACATTCAGAAATGCGGCAAGATGCTGGGAGATCATACTTGATTTTTAAAAAGGTCTCAAGAAAATGTCAGTTTTTAGGTAGTTAGTCTTTAGTTAGTCTTAGTTAAGTTTAATTCCAAATGAAAGGGTATGCCCTTTCATTGTGGAATCGAATCTCATCTATATTTTTTACTCTGTCAAGACAATCTTTTATGTGGTGCTTATGCGGTTTGTTTTTTAAGAAAGACAATATCAAGCTGGTGGATGACAATATTTATTGAAATTAACTGGTTTTATTATCTATTTTCAATATAAAGATCAATTGTTTTTCATCTTTGATGGTATCTATTTTTTCAATTGATTGATTAGTTCCCAGTGATAAATCTATTCAATTAGATTGCTTCAATGTGCTATCTTATGTTATTGTGATTGAGATTAATTTTCAGTTTGAAGGATTGGTTGGCAAGCTTCAAATTGTCTTATTGGTCTTTTAGAGTAAAGTTAAATTCAATAAGCCTAACTGCATATTATATTTTGATTACAACTCATATAGATGCCTTTGACATGATGATCTTGGTTTATTTTCTAGAAATGCCAAACTGGTGAAAAGACATTGTGCTATATGTAATCAGTTGATTATCTTATGTTTATTTCAATACAAAGATCAAGTGTTTTTCATCTTTGATGGTATTTATCTTTTTGATTGTTTGATTAGTTCCCTGTGATAAATCTATCCATTTAGATTGTTTCAATGTGCTATCCTATGTTATTATAGTTTGGGTTAAGTTTCAGTTTGATTATCAGTTTGAAGGATTGGATGTCAAGATTCGTTTTGTCTTATTGGTCTTTCAGAGCAAAGTTAAATTCAATAAGACTAACTCCAACATTATGTCAGGGGTGAAGGCACTAGTCTACTATTGTTTGAAGATAATTTAATCAGGTGTTTTCAGAGTAATCTCAATTAAGAAATCATACTTATAATAAAGTAACCTTTTATTTAAAGCATTCATTTACAAGAAAGCAATTCAAGGTTTTCAGTAATTATTTAATTGAAGTGACGATCTCAGGAATCATTTGCCCTCTAATGCACATAAACCTTGGAAAAATTGAATTCCAATCAAGCATACTTGACAACAATGGGATTAATACCCATCAAAAGTCTCTTCTCAATCTTCAAAACACCCTTACAAGACAACAAATTAATAGACACCAACCATACTTTGAGGAAGACAAACATGAAAAATTCTTGCCTTACCTTGTAATGAAGCCAATCGCTCCGATCAGTCTCTTGATATCATTGTTATAGACTTATCCTGCAATTTATAGAAAGATCCAACGGTTCAAATTAAAGTTATGATAATTATTCCAAAACTAATACAAGAAACAAGAAATACAATATTAAGATAAACTATACAAGATACACATTATGAAGAAAACTAGTCAAAATTCTTCTAGTCAAAATTCTTTATAACATAAAATAAAATATAGTGTTTGATTAGACTCTACTTTCTTTTAAAGTTATGTACAATACCCAAATTTCTATTAACTCATAACAAAATATGCAACTAACAAATAAAAGGAGATACATTATTCATATTTCAAGCCTCCAACTCAAAACGATTATGCATGATAGAACCAATATCCATTAGGACTCATTTCACCTTGTTTCATATGAACTAGGCAAGAAAATGGTCAAGGATGTATACTATAAAGATGTAGGACATGATATAGATGATATGGATGAGGAAACATAAGAAATGGTAGTTGAACGTATCAAAAAATATCCCCATGTGTTAAAGGCCCTTGATATTGATGAATATGCTAGAAGTGTGGAACAACGGACATCCAATAAAAAGCGAGAAACTCTTACTGACATAAAGATTGAATTGACAATATGAATATAAACAACAAAAATTAATTTTATACAATTCAAGGGTTAAACTCTATTTTAGTTGCTCTTTATATCTCTATGCTATGGAAATGCCCTCAAGTTTTTTAAAAAAATAGTTTTTGTCTCTTTTTCTACAATTTGTTATGTTTTTTTTAAATCAAACTTTTTTCCCGATTTTTTCAAAAAAAAATCTTATACTTTTGGTTTGTCGATTTTTTCCCTAAACGATTTTTGCTACTATGATATAAAGAGCCATCTCGGGATGAGGATTTATCTGCTAACTAGAGAAAATGAAGAGACCCTTTCAGTGGGGAAAATTGTACAAGCAATTGCCCATAGAGTCCTAAATAATCGTATAAAAGTGGCAAAAATTATTGATTTTTTACAATTCATGGGTTGAACTCTATTTTAGTTGCTCTTTATATCTATATGCTATGGAAATGCCCTTAAGTTTTTTTAAAAAATAATTCTTGTCTCTTTTTCTACAATTTTTTATGTTTTTTTTTAAATCTGTTTTTTTTCTGATTTTTTGCCGATTTTTTTCTTCGAGCAAGCAGCTTTTAGGAACTATGTTATGGATCCATTGGATGATACTAGAATTCATCTAGAGTCATATGAACTAGCCAAGAAAATGGCTGAGGATGTATACTGTGAAGATGCAAGACATGATATAGATGATATGGATGAGGAAACACAAGAAATGGCAGTTGAACATGTCAAAAAATATCCCCATGTATTAAAGGCCCTTGATATTGATGAATATACTAGAAGTGTGGAACAACGGACATCCAATAAAAAGCGGGAAACTCTTGCTGGCATAAATATTGAATCAACAATATGAATATAAACAACAAAAACTAATTTTCTACAATTCATGGGTTAAACTCTATTTTAGTTGCTCTTTATATCTTTATGCTATGGAAATACCCTTAAGTTTTTTTAAAAAACAGTTTTTGTCTCCTTTTCTACAATTTTTTATGTTTTTTTTAAATCTGATTTTTTGTCGATTTTTTTCTGGGTAAGCAGCTTCTGGGAACCATGTTATGGATCCATTGGATGATACTAGAATTCATCCAGAGTCATATGAACTAGCCAAGAAAATGGTTGAGGATGTATACTATGAATATGCAAGACAGGCTATAGATGATATGGATGAGGAAACACAAGAAATGGTAGTTGAACATGTCAAAAAATATCCCCATGTGTTAAAGGCCCTTGATATTGATGAATATGCTAGAAGTGTGGAACAACGGACATCCAATAAAAAGCGGGAAACTCTTGCTGACATAAAGATTGAATCAACAATATGAATATAAACAACAAAAAATAATTTTCTATAGTTCATGGGTTAAACTCTATTTTAGTTTCTCTTTATATATATGCTATGGAAATGCCCTTAAGTTTTTTAAAAAAATAGTTTTTGTCTCTTTTTCTACAATTTGTTATGTTTTTTTTTAAATCTGATTTTTTGCCGATTTTTTCCCAAATTTTTCAAAAAATCTAATACTTTTGGTTTGTCGATTTTTTCCCCAAATGATTTTTGCTACTATGATATAAAGAGCCATCCGAGGATGAGGAATTTTATCTGCTAACTGGAGAAAATGAAGAGACCCTTTCAGTGGGGAAAATTCTACAATCAACTACCCATAAAATCCTAAATAATCGTATAAAAGTTGCTTCCATACAAAGAGCTATTTTGAGGGCTGGAAGGGTTTACAGTCTCAGAGAATTGTCGAACAAGTAATGGTTATAGTAACCAACCAAGTTGGTGTTGACATAAACCTAGCAACATCACATGAATGGATGTTTTCTCCTCTGCAATTTGTAGTTGGCCTTGGACCTAGAAAAGTTGCTTAGATACAAAGGGCTATTTTGAGGGCTGGAAGGGTTTATAGTCACAGAGAATTGTTCACCCCTCTAGAAGCTATGAAGTGACTTGTCTTTATAACTGGCAGCCGTAGAATGGAGAGGTTAAGGAGGTTGAGGATCCATATTTTTCCAAAGTGGAAACCTTTAAACAAAGTGAACAATAGAATACAAGGAAAGCAAAGGAACTTGCAAAAAAATCTTGATGACAACAACAAAAGGACCAACCTCTTGTACAGTTGATGTCGAGCATCTATCTGCAACAATTGTGCCCTAATAATTGCTCTAATTTTAAGTTTTACTCATTATTGATGCATTTAATCTTATTTTGTGGATGTTTTAGGGGTATGTGGCCCGAGGAATTGAGGCTTAACGTTAGAAATAGCCAAGGGGAGGAGCACCGTGTTCAATAATGGACTTTTGTTTGGGATTCTCATTACACAAGATCAAATTATAACTGAATCAAGACCTAAAGATTTTGATGATAAAAAGATAGTGAATCATAACTGGGGCAATTGGCATGTCCAGTGACTTGTCTTTATAACTAGCAGTCGTAAAATGGAGAGGTTAAGGAGGTTGAGGATCCATATTTTTCCAAATTCGATACCATTAAACAAAGTGAACAAGAGAATGCAAGGAAAGCAAAGGAACTTGCAAAAAAATCTTGATGACAAGAATGAAAGGACCAACCTCCTGTATAGTACACAACATAAAGCACAGGAGGTAAGAGGTAGTAACAATAATGGTGATGACCATTATGTCAATGGCACCACCGTCTGTTGCTGCAATTTTCTTCAATTTGAATTTGGTGAGTAAAAGTAGAGTGAATTCCCTGAGGTTTAGGGTTTCCAACTCCAATGGGTTGTTTCCCATGCGCGACGAATTTGTAAGGAAGAGGTTACGCGTTCAATTCTCAACAAGGACTCATGAGAGAGAGAAAGAGCAGATTGTGAACGAGAAAAGGTTGCTTGTTGTTGTCACGGGCAAATTCTTCATCAGCATCTATATGCAACAATTGTGCCCGCTTCCTCCCAATTTTCGCACCCTGATGAGCACGCGTACAATGATGGAGCGTAATTACTTTTTTTTTTTAAATACCACGTGTTCATTGGAATTCCGATGTGAAATACGAAATTTGCACTATCAGCAAAAGTCAACCCAATGGTAACTGATGCTCTGCGAAATGGACAAGGTTAGACAAAATTTTGTGGTCGTATAACACACAAAAACAACAAGAAACAAGGATCAAAGGTTAGTGTTATTCAACCAAAAACTAATCTAAGCGGGCATATCAAAAGAGACACTAAAAACATGTTAAAGTATTTAACTAGGGAAACAAATATCACAAGGCATCTCCAAATGCCTTCTAACATGCTCTTAGCTCTTTCTCCTTTGTTCCTCTCCTCTCCAAGTTCCAAATTAGTGTAGCTTTCAACAACTTTTTGCACTATGGATGCTTATGGAGGTTCAAGATTGTAGATGATTAACTATGTTATGCAAGTGTAAAATAAGCTAAATATGAGATGCTATGAAATGAAATAAGATTTATTTTAGTCCAAAATGACAATATATGTGATTTATGCTAAATGCTCTCTCTAAAATTCACTATAGATTAAATGCATACAAGTTTTCAAGATCTGGATTATGAAGAAATGGGCTCTATTTATAGGAAAAATGAAGCAATGGATGGTTGAGATTGAGTAATCTCAACAAGGGTCAGGATTGAATGATATTCAATCCATGTGAGGACTTTCAACCCAATCCCAGGATGACAAGTGTCAATGTGAGATAGGTTGAGAGGAGAGGGAATAAGCACTAAATGCTTGACATGACCTGAGAGTTAACTTGGGAGTTAAGGTCAAGGTTGGGTTAAGTGAATAAATTCTTTATTTAAAGAATAAAGCTTTTATACAATGGACAAACTCTTGTGAAAAGGTAAAAGGGATAACCATGGTCAAAGCAATAAATGCTTGAGGAGACACATGAGTCACATGAGGGTTGAGTTAGGGGTTAACCATAAATGGTCATGTAAGAGCCATAAGTGGTTTGGAAGACTTTAGAGGTTAAATTGTTGAACACACAAAGCATTAAATGTTTTTCAAAGACTTTGAAGTCTTTGAGAAGTGACTCCAAGTTGCTTAGGAATGTGACAATAATTAGGGGATGGATTAGGTTAATTAGGAAGGGTTTAGAAGAATCTAGAAGGGGGTTTAAGAGTGCAAGTGGATTTGGTGAGTGAGGGAAAATAGGATTTTAATTAAAATAAAATTAATTTATTTCAACTTGTGGTTGCAACTTGCATTTGTAGGAAAATGCAAGTGGGGGGGGGGGATAATGATTTAAATAAATGTTTTATTTCATTTATTTAAAAGAGGAAAGAGGATTAAATTGAATAAATATGATTTATTCATTTAATTGATTGTGAATTTGGTTGAATGAATGAATTAAAATAAATTGAATAATTTATTTAATTAATAGGAGAATGTTTGAAGATGAATTAATTAAATATTAATTTAATTAACTGATGGCTTAGTGGATTTTTAATCAAATAAATATGAAATATTCATTTAAATAAAATGGACAGATTTATGTGACTACAGTAACATGTCTAGAAGCATGTGATCAGGATATAATACATCGATGAAGTTCATCAACATAACGTACACTAGCGGCAAAGCATAAATCTTGTATTGTCGATAGTCGATGATGCTATCGGTAAGACTTTTCCTGATGGACACTGGCAAAAGTAAAAAGCATCAACAAAGGTTAAGACGATATAGGGTCAAAGCTTATGTTGAGGAGACATAATGTATCGGGAGGAGCTACGTCGAGGGAGAAGACATAGGGGAAATCATTCCCATCGCTTGAACACATTTTAAGCTATCCTGATGGTCGATGAGACTAGCGGGATAACTCACACCGATCAACAAGAAGAGAGGTCATCGACTTATGTTATCCCGATGAGTAAGAAGAAATCAAGAGGCTGTGAAAATCATCGGACCAACATATGCCGATCAACAGGTAAAATCCATGTTCATCGAAATGTCGAGGTGAAATTTCAAGACGTCGGTTTTTAGTCTGAATTCGGACGTGAAATTTTACCACGTCGAAATTCTGACGAACATGGGGCAATTTTTGAAAAAAAAAACAAATCAATCTGACAAAGAAAAATAAATCCCATAGATCATCAGAATTTGAGGCCAAATGTATTAGTGAAAGGAAGGGATGAAGAACAAACCTGTGTTGGCTTGCAATGTCGAAACTCCAGGACAGGGCCCTGCTCGAACTTGCGTTTACATGGTATAGGAGTGTCAAGCCTCTTATCGACTGTGGTAGGTTGAAGGACCCCAGAAAAGCTATGATGGTGAAGGGGTAGTAGAACAGGTGGAGCAGTGGAGGCTATGCTGGAGACCACCCGCATGTGCGACATATCCAAAGGTACGAACAAGGGTAGAGTGTCTGGTAGAGAAGTGATAAGCGAAGGGCCCAAGGAAGGAGTGATGAAGACCTGCACCCACTTAGGAGGAGGGTCATCAAAGGTCCCTGAAGTAGTGGAAAGCAAAACGAAAACTGATGCAGAAGCGAGAGCCACCGAAGGAACAAGCTCTGAAACAACAACGCTAGAGGATGCACCAACGGACTATAAAGTTGTGTCACATGCTCGATCTTGGGCCCATTAGAAGCGTTTACACTCGCACACACATTGGTTCCGATTGAGGCACCAACTGCATGCTAAGATGAATCAAGAGCATCATGTTCCATAGGAGAGGCCTCTAGGATCGGCTCAAGGACAAGAGGAGGTCTAACCGATGAAGTAGGAGGGACATCCTGAATGGGCACCACATTCACATCGATGGGTGTCTGACCTTGCTTCGCTCAAGGAGCAGATGGAGGGATAGGAGGCGCTGACGTGGTATGTGATATAGGTGCAAGTGGAGACAGAGGAACCCAAGACGATTGCTTCCCCTTCGCATAGCGAAACGTCCTATGGATATCGGTCATGATGGGAAGCTCAAAGGGTGGGCGGGTCATGGACTTCAACAGTGAAGGTGCATTTTCGTTGGCTACACTAGTGGCAGTCGCTGGAACAAAAGACACCACTGGGGTCTAAGTGGTCCTTGGTAGATGAGGAGGTCTCGGTGTGGGAGCGGGTTTAGTCCTGACCCCTTGCGATGGATGGACATGTTGCACAACCCGTTCCAAGATCGGGATCTTGGGTGCAAAATTTGATGCAGGAGGCAGAAAAGGTATGGCAAGTTGTACCGATGTAGAAGTCGACTCCCCTGTCTTGTATTTATAATATGCATGGTATAAAAGGTCACCACGGGGAAGCATGGGCCCAATCAAGGTAGGCTAGAAGTGATCCAAATAGAAGTCCCCACGGGCAATCAACGATCGATAGCCAATGTCCTGGATGACATGTACTGCGCCCTCATAAGGGAACTTTAAGCACTTGTGAACCACGGAAGGAACTACCTCCATGGAAGTCAACCATGGGATCTTGAGTCTGACTCGGAAGAGATCAACCTCAGGGATGATAGTAAAAACCAAGGACATCGCCTTGGGGCCTACCATGATCATCAAGGTGATGTTGTCCAATGGGTTGATAGAGAATACATGATGGGTCCACAAGGTAGTGCGACACTCGTCATAGACCGACCTATGCCATCCATTCACAAAGAGTGTCTCCTCCATGATGACATCGACTCTGCTGGAGGGGTCAACCATCACACTTGTGATAGTTTGACCATTCAATCAAGCAGGGATATAGAGAGGAGCAAGATCTCCGCAATATGTGGCATCGAGCGGTGTGAATGAGATAAGAACATCATACACATTCCCCTTCTGGGCAGGGGGGAAATGATAGGGGTGATGGTTACCATGTTGACATATGGACCACCTTCCAAGGTCAGATTAGATGTAGAAATCACATTTGTCGAGTACGGAGGAAACGGGTTGGTATAGATCTGCAAATCATTATTGGTTTTATCCACAGACCTGTTTCACTTATGTTTCCTTGCATCAACTTTGATAGCTCCACAGTCGATGTGATCTTGGACAATGTGTCTAAGACGATAACATCTCTTAGTTTCATGACCAGGCACATGATGGTAATGACAATTCTTCAACCCATCGAACTAGCAGGGGTAGGGTCGACTATCTAATAGAGATTTAGGCTCAGGTAGGGTGATCAGGTTGTCTCGCAACAACCGCTGCATGATACTCAAATAGGAGTCATTCAATTTTGTGAAGACTTAGTTTTGTGAATATTGAGAGGCAACTATCAGAGGAGTAGCCGCTACATTAGCTATGACTTTATTCCTCTGAGACCCATCTGAGGACGTGCCAGGAAAGGACCCACCCCGAGGGTTCGAAGAAGAGCCTTTGAACTGCGTCATGGTGTGCTAATAATCGGTCAAGGTAGAACACATGCTGGCAAAGTTCTGATAATGATTCAGACATAACTTATCCCTTAATGTCAGCTACAGGTTGCCTATGAACATACGCTTCAAGTCGTTATCTAGCATGGCAAAGGGGATCTTAGTTGAGATCGCCTGATATTGTGAGATAAAATATGTCACCTTCTCATTTGGTTTTCGCTTATAATGAACAAGGTCATATTTAATGACCTTGTTGCCTATGTTAGCCTAAAACCTCTTGAGAAAGAGATCCATCAGCTGGTCAAAGGTGCGGATGGAATGTTCAGGCAAAGAATTGTACCATTCCAACGCAGTCTCTTTGAGAGAACAAGCAAACAGCTTAAGGAGAACAAAGTCTAGATTGTGATAGTCACTACACATGGTCATAAATGAATTGATGTGAGTGTTTGGGTCACCATCACCACTGAACCTATCAAACTTAAACGACTCAATGACCGTTGGAAGGATGGTATTCAGGACAGTGATGTCTAAAGGGATCTTCCTATAGTGCATGGGTGCAGATGGTTAGTTGGAAGCAGAAGCCAAAGAAGTAAGTTACAACTAGAGTTGGCCCATGTTCTGCAGTATAGTATTCAAAACCGGATTTGTAGGTGAAGGAGGAGGTGGTGGAGGTGCACCACCTCCTCCGCCAGATGACATGTCGACTGACATGGTACTAGAAGAGACAACTACAATATGGGCAACGACGGAAATAACAGTCGATTCACTAGACATACCCGTGTAACCTAAAGGAACAAAGGAGGCACTGATACTCAGGATGATGGAATCCACCATGCAGGCTCCCAACCCTGGGATGCTAACACTGACTTGGGACCCGAATGGATCAAACTGGGTGTCCATAGGGGGTACCTTGACTAGGGGCACATGGTTTTTAACAATCATGGATAGGGCCCTCAGCATTTCCAGACCTATCCTGTCAGATATCAACATGTCTCTCAACTTGCTAACAATATTCCCAACCTGGGGGAGGATGTTCATTCGGTTCAGGAATCCCTCAAAATCTCTTAGATTCTTCTCTAAAGAGTTTATCTGCTTAAAATTGATAGAGACAGTAGAATCATGATCGATAGAAGGAGGGGAAGATGAGGTAGAACTCCTAGGAGAGTTGGGTTGCGAATTGGAAGGAGAAGGCCCCCTAGTCAAAATAGATTTCAGACTGTGAGAAGTCAAAAACTCATTGGGATCAGATGACTTCTCACCCTGCATGGCATTGGGTAGAGGAGGGTTGGAGCGATCAGGAGGGAAGCTCCTCCTAGATGACCTCCTAACTACAGCTCCTGTCGCAGTCTGGGTCGTAAATCTCATGTTGATCGACAACTAGGTCATGGAACAGGGACACCTATGCAAGTCCTTGGAAAAATATGTATTATTGTTCTATTTTGTTAAAAAAAAAATGTGAAAGGAAAAAAGATGTTTGTTGTTTTTGGTTTTTGTTTCTATGTTTTCTCTCTCTCTTTTTTTTTAGTTTTTAAATGAGTGCGATGAAAATTAAAACAACTATGCTAAACTTGGAAAAGGAAATGAAATCAAACAACTAAGCTATACTAGAAAAATAAAATACACATGAATCCCCTTTCATGTCAGGTTCACCAAAATTGTAATGGATTGAATTTGTCACCTCAAGGATGATGAATCCTCAAGGACAAATTGTCCTTCTGATTACCTCTTCGAACAAGTGCAATGCTGATCCATGGGATAACAGAATCATGGAGCGCTAGATGCCCAAGAGACATCTTTGGATGACTCTACAAAGCCTCTACCTACAGGACGAGCATGTAAAGTTGGGACTCCAATGTGACACGCTATCATTCTGTATGGATGGAGTACAGAGTCTGGATAGAAAGTCCTGAACACATTGATGAAACTTATGAAACAGCTAAACGATGTTGAAAACTTGAAAAGTACGGATTACGAAATAGAATAAGGAAAGTAGCAAAGAATAAGAAATATCACAACCGATCCACGTTGTGAAGCCTCCCACAAAATCTTGTATTCACTAAGCTACACCTACACACATGCAAGAGAGAAAATGTTGGGGGTTATGTTTTTGAGTCTGCCTGTCAAAACCTTCGTTTTGGTGTTTCCACCTCCACGAACAACCCAAAAAGCCACCAAAAAGGAAGATGATGAAGAAGATGATGAAGAAAAGTGTAAAGGCAAATACAGAGACAATGCTATGTTATTTGGTAATTGGAAATAAACAAGATATTGGAAATGCAAGATAGAGTTAGATTTCTCCCCTAGTACTTGGCAAGTTTTGGCATACTTGGTAAACTTGGTAACTTGACGATGTTGCAACAATGATGGTGGTGTCTCCAAGAACCAGTCTTCAATGTGCCAAAAGATCCCTTGAAAATGTCCCAAAACCCATAAGGGACAAATCTGAATGTCGGTGGCCGCACAAGGAGGCGTTACGATTCCTTCTTGGCACGGGTCGTAACGTCCCAACGGCCACTTGGTGGCTGGCAGGTTGGTGGGAGGGTAGCATGCCGCGCGGATGTCTCCGCGTCGCGCCTACGTCTGTGAATTTGTCAAGTTGGCAAAATTTGTAACATCTCCAGGGAAGATGACATGGACTTCTTCAGTGGATAAAAGGACAAGTTGGCAGACCTGTCCTCCAAGCAGCGTGGGGGAGGCACCACATGTTGCAATTGCCACTAAAGGTGATGAGGGTGATATTTTTGACTCTACAGATGCTTGTGATGAATATTGGATGTTTGTAATGGAATTATTGTTATGGTTAAATGTAATGGTTAGAAAGGAATCTTTGGTTAATGGATGAGTTGGAGTGCTTAATGTTTAAAGGAATTCATGTAGAAGAAATTGTCCTAATGTAGTAATTATGGTTGGTATTAGTATTGTGTCTATATAGATGGCATTTGTATTTATGTTCATGTTAAAGGATAGGAAGGAATAAGGAATCATGTATAGAAATGTTGATTGATAAATGTTATGATCATTGCACTATGCATTTAGGTAATCTTGGTAAAGGAAATGTGATCATGATAGTAAAAGAATTGGATAAGGTATTAGGAACCTTTGGAATTGGTTTATAAAATGAATGTAAGGAATATGGAATTGGGTTGCATTGAAATTATAGCATATCATGTTAGAATAAAAGATAGTGAGTTGTATATCATAAAAGATAGGAATTAAGTGTATTTAAATGGTAATGAATATCTTATATGTGGTAATGGTAATGAGTAAATTGTCATTGCTTATGTTGGTAGTATAAGTAATGACGTTGAGATACCTTAGGGAGATAATAGTGATGTTATGTTATTACGCTTGTGTAATTAGTTTTGTGTTATGATTCATGTTCGTAATGATTAGATGTTATTTAATTTTTTTTATCTCCATTAGTATGTTAGTTGCTTTATTTATCTAGGGTATTTTGGCGGGCATTACACTTTGTGTAATGCGCACAATGGTTGCTTATCACATAATGATTCAAATTTGACAAAGTACATCAATCACAAACAATTTCTAATCAAATACAATTGATTAACCAATTGCCTATTTCTCATGTTTCTTATAATTTGAAAATATTTATGTTTAACAACTAATTTGATATTATTTTCATTGTTTTTGAATTCACAACATATATTTTGACAAACTAATTTCCTATATCTCATGTTTCTTGCAATCTAAAAAACATTTATGCTTAACGACTAATTTGATATAATTTAATTGTTGCCAAATTCATAGGTAATAGTTTAACATGTTCAAAATAAAACCATTTGTATAAAACGTAGTCATTTGTTTTTTTTTTCCTATTTCTAGCTATTGTTACATAGCACTTTGGCTTATGAGGATGCCCACTCTCAACTACACACAAATAAATTACACACCACCAACACTATTCTTCCAACCTTGGTAAAAGCTAGGCTATTCTACAATAAGACATTCTATATAAATTACATTTGACATATTATATATATTTACACCAAAGGTATTTCTTTATCTGAGGAGAACAAGTTGTCAAAATAAATCAATGATTGTCTTGGCGTTCGTACTCATGCAAGACAATTCAACGAATCTTGTTCGGTCATCATTGGGCACCTATTTTTCTCCATCGCTTTTCGCTTTCAATTATTTTGTTGATATGCAGTTGTCAAATACATCTTGGAGTATAGTGAAATGTGTACAGTTTTCAAATACTTTGTGTTTTTATGAAAAAAATTTCCATTTTCTAACTAGATTTAAGAGAGAAAACCACTAAATACTCAGATCTAATTAAGCAAATCCATAAATATAATGAAAACCAATTGAAATTAACAAAATAAAGATGAATTTTTAATTTAAAACCTCCTTTATCAAATCAATTTTCTTCCATTGTTCTTCTCCGTTATTATGTCGGTGTGGCTCTTAGTGCTACATTGGAGTGCCTGCATAAGTTAGACACAATAATTCTGAAGATAGTGATTAAGAAAATTAGGAGAATGGACGCTAAATTTATAGATTCTAGATGAGAGAAATGGACGGTCAAGATGCATTCTGGAACAAAATTTATCAATGGTTGAGATTGCTTGAGACAAAACTGATTGAGAGTTTAACTCATTTGATTGATGAGTCAACTGAATTGATTGATCAGTGAATTGATTAGATTGATCAAATGGCTGAATTGATTGGTATATTAACTGACTTCATTATTCGGTTCCAATAAGTTTATTTGGAGTTAAAAAAGGTGATTGATGAGTTAACTGGGGAGATGACAAATTTGATTGCTCAGTTGACTGAATTGATTGCCCAGTCAGATTGAAAATCAGTGCCACTTAGAATTTCAACATGTGCTATAGGAATTTGAAATGAAATTCACATTTGATTTTTATTTAATTTGAATTTGGATTTTCGAAAAGTGAAATGTACATATAATTAATTGAAATTTGGTGGAATTAGAATTTGGGGGACATTTGGAATTTAGAATTTGAATTTTGAATAGGAGAAATAAATTAATTAATCAAATAAGTTTAAGAAATTATTTAATTATTTAGAAATTGAATTTAACTAAATAATAAAGATTATTTAATTAAAAGTTTTAATCGCAATTAATTAAATAATGAATATTTAATTAATTTAAGGAAGTGATTTAAATGATGAATTAATTACAAGAGAGAGAAATAGAATAATTAGTGAAGAAATGTATGACTAGAATTAATTCAAAAGAATAATTAGTTTAATTAAATAATTATTTAATTAATAAGATGAATAATTAGTGATGCTCTGCAAAAAGGATTAGAAAATTTGTTTGATGGCAACACACACAAGAGCACAAGAAACAAACGTTAGTGTTAGCAACAAAAGATTATCCTAAACAGGCATATCAAGAGAGATATTAAGCATGAAATAGAAAGCATACAAACATAGAATAGATAAACTATACTCCTCCAAATGCTAATCAAGATGTTCATAGTTGCTCCTCCCTTGTTCCTCTCCTCTCCAAGTTCCACATGAGTGTAGCTCTCAGCTTTTAGCACTAGCCATGGATGCCATATGCAGATTCAAGATGGTTGAATATGATAAGCAAATGCTATGCAAGTGTAGATAGTGATGCTATGAAAAAGCTCTATGCTAATACCAGTATAACAACAATACTCTAATGCTTCCTCATTTGCTTGAGGAGAAGGGTTCTATTTATAGAAGAAATGGGGAAATGAAGGGTTAAGATTGAGCAATCTTAACAAGGGTTAGGATTGAAAGATATTCCATCCATGTGAGACTTTCAACCTAATCCCATGTTGACAAGTGTCACCATGAGGAAGCTTGAGAGGAGATATAAAGAGCATTAAATGTTTGAGGGGACATGATGGTTACCCTAGTCAAAGAAATAAATGCTTTGAAGAGACCCATGAGTCAAAAGGATGGTTAAGTTAGAGGAAAGTCTCTAACCAAAGGTAAAAGGTGAGTTAACCATAAATGGTTATGTAAGAGCCTTTAATGGTTTGGAAGACTTTAGAGGTTAACCATTTGAAGACTTAAAGCCTTAAATGTCTTTCAAAGACTTTGAGGGCTTAGAGAAGTGACTCCAAGTTGCTTAGAAATGTGACAATATTTATGGGATGGATTAGGCTAATTAGGAAAGGGTTAGAAGAATCTAGAAGGGGGTTAGGATTGCAAGTGGGAGAAATTTTGAGATTTTCAATTAAAATAAAATCATTTATTTCAATTAAATGGTGTAATTTGTATTTGGGTAAATATTCAAATAAATATTAATTTATTTAAATGAGAAAAAGGAAGATAAAGCATTAAATGCTTGAAGACTTTAAGGGAAACCATTAAAGATTTGAGAAGACTCTAGAAGGAAGCCATTAAATTTGAAGACTATAAGGGAAACCATTAAAGTCTTAAGAAGACTTTAAGGGAGGCCATTAAGGTTGAAGACTTTAAGGGAAACCATTAAAGGCTTAAGAAGACTATAGAAGGAAGCCATTGAGTTTGAAGACTTTAAGGAAAACCATTAAAGGTTTCAAGTGGGTGAGGATAAATATGATTTTAAATAAATAATTTATTTAAATAGTTGTGCAACTTGCATTTGTAGGAAAATACAAGTGGGTGGAGGATAAAGGTGATTTAAATAAATGATTTATTTAAAATGTGTTGTGCAACTTGCATTTGTAGGAAAATACAAGTGGGTGGAGAATAAAGGTGATTTAAATAAATAATCTATTTAAAATAGTTGTGCAACTTGCATTTGTAGGAAAATACAAGTGGGTGGAGGATAAAGGTGATTTAAATAAATGATTTATTTAAAATGTGTTGTGCAACTTGCATTTGTAGGAAAATACAAGTGGGTGGAGGATAAAGGTGATTTAAATAAATAATTTATTTAAAATAGTTGTGCAACTTGCATTTGTAGGAAAATACAAGTGGGTGGAGGATAAAGGTGATTTAAATAAATGTTAATTTATTTAAATGTGAGAGGTGGGATTTTGGAGGAATTTAAATAAATATTAATTTATTTAAATGTGAGAGAAGATTTAATTAAATAAATATGATTTGTTTATTTAATTAATGGTTTGAATTTGGTTAAGTGAATTAAATCAAATAAATTGAATAATTTATTTAATTAATAGGAGAAGAGGGTTAAGATGAATTAATTAAATATATTAATTTAATTAATTATTGATTGATGGTTAAATAATCAAATAAATATTAAATATTCATTTAATTAAGTGGACAAATTTATGTGACTACAATTAGTATGTCATTGATGAGACATTTTTAGGTGTCTACATTTGCCCATCTTCGAGACAATGACGGAATGACGTTGTTTCAAAGAAAATGAAAAAAATTATGCCCTGGTGACGCTTAGGGTATAAATATGCCCCCTCGAAAAATTGGTTGGAAATTTATGAAAGTGAGACCAATTTAACGATACCATGATAGTGAACAATAGTGTCCAGTTTTCAATGATATTGAGTCCGTTTGACTGTCCTACAAGTGCATTGAAATTCAGGGGGACCACGACAATCGGAGAGAGAAAAACCCTAATTTCAAGCTATAAATAGAAGTTTGACTCCTTCATTTACCCATTTTCTTTCTTTTGAGTTCATAGATTCGTTGACAATCTGAGAGCTTTCTTGCGACTATTTGATCATTATGGCTAGCTACAGAGTACGAAAACACTTGTCAGAGTGAGTGCCCATTTTTTTATGAATTTGTCCAAATTTTCAATTTTTTCTTAAAGCCCATTTTTTTTTCATGTTGCATATGTCTTTAATGTTGTGCATCAATATTTAATATGTCACATGCATATAACTATGTCGCATGTGCCTTAAATATCTCTCAAACGAATGCTAAATTTACATTAGTGGATATATTGCCGCATGGGTGCTAAATGTTGCACAAACATTTTAATTATATCGCATAAGTGTTAAACATATCACATTCAATGAATTTCTTGATTTTTTGAACATGAATGATTGAGATTTTGTCGTGTGAGCCTGATATCTGACATTTTCATATATTTATCTACAGGAGACACTTGGAGTGCTTGGATGCAGACAAATGAGGCCTAGTGGACTTGATCTTGGTGTTGGTTTACCTCCTAAGGATATCGCTCTTATTAGACGTCTTAGTTTGTATCATGCTTTACATTTGCGTAAGGTTATGGTCAATAGGGCCTTGATCACTGTGTTGGTCAAGCGGTGGCACTCGAAAACATGTTCATTTCATCTTTCCACTGGTGAGGCCTTGATCACATTAGAGGATGTCTAAAGTGTGTTGCATATTCTGATTCATGGTAAATGAGTAGTCTATGATCACAGGGTTGGTATTAGAGGACTATGTGAGCTCTTTGAGTGTGAGGAGTAGGATATACCTTTGACACGATGATATAAAATTTCATAAACACAACTAGAGGACACTTATGATGACTTGACCATTGTACTTTGTAGTCTTATTGGAGGTCTTCTTATTCCAAACAAGAGGTGTCATAGATTCCCAGTCGGATGGGGTAGGGTTATTTATGGGATGATCGTTGAGAGACAGATCTATGCATGGGGTCCTTGCTTGCTTGCCATGCTATACTACCAGATGCATAGGATTGTCTACTTGACAGACAAATCCATTAATTGTGATATCACCTTTGTTGGCAACAACAATGAAGAAAACTGAGAGGTGGCAGTGAATCAGTTTTCACCATGTTGGGCCCATAGAGAAATTTTCATTCCATATGGGTCCTTGTTTGAAGTAATTCTTGTCTAATCTGTTGGTCAAGTCATTTCCTTAACCTTCCTCATGTAACTCGGCCATTGTTATGTCATTCAAGTTTCACTGCATTGAACTTGAACCTTGAACTTGAACCTTTTGGTTCAAGGTTCAAAGTTCAACGGGCGTTGTATTGAATGTCTTGTTTTTCTGCGCAGTTTTAAGTCTTTACTAGTCCTTGTCGGCATTTTGCATTCTTTGAACCTTGAACTTGAACCTTTTAGTATCAAGGTTCAAGGTTCAAGATTTATCATGTTAATGTTGTGTCACGATTGTTTCGCAAAGTTCAGAGTTTGATGTATAGGCTTTTTGGAAGACATGTGACTTGCCATGAGGTGACGACTCGGACTTTTAGGATATGATAAACAACCGCAGAGGGGAGGAATATTCTTTCTTCAATGATTTGAAATCTATCATTTATAGCAAGTATGTGTGAAGATCCGTAGTGTCAGAAGTGAAGTGACTTAGCATTTAAAGCATGCTCCAGCACAATCATTTCAAAGTAAGGTCACACGAATGAAGAGTAATGGAGACAGTTTTTGGTAATGATGGGTAAGATTTTCTCGGATTTAAAACTAAGTAGTTGTCACATCGAGATTATCATTTTCTTTGGAAAGTTTTGAGGAGAAGTTTTTGGAGTGGGAGAAATAGACTGCGATAGGGATTTGCATATGTCAGAGGAAGGTATGTTCAACAACTTTCTCAATTGTTGCAATTTGCTTTAAAAGATCTGGGTATTTTGTTAGCTGTTTGTTTCTGTTTTCCCTTTCCTTCTTTGCCTAGGGTAATTGGGGAAAATCATGAGCTAAACATGAGGCCTACTTTTCCCAAATTAGTGAATTCATCTTCCCTTGTAAGCTCTTTACCGGAACTAGGTGACACAACATTAGTTCAACTAGATTTAGATGTTTTTCTAGAAAGAGTAAGGAACCCAGCCGCAGATCCTATGATGAGAGATATTGCACAGAGTGGATTATTAGAAGTAGCCGCATTTCCCACAACTTCTCCTTGCCTTGAATTAGTTTTAGAATGTATGAATCATTATGACAAGGGTAATAGATGCATAAGGAAAAACAATGGTGAGGTTTTGTTATCCATTGATAAACAGACAGTAATGGCAGCCATGGGTATCCCATACCGGGAACCCTATGAAGATTGGACGATTGAGAAATCCTAAGGAATTTTATCTGAGAAAAAGCAGTGTTACAGAACTGTTATTGCACGGAATTGGCTTGTAAGATTCCAAAAAGGAGGCTCAAGGCTACTAAGACCTCTAACCCGCGAGCATTTAATTCTCGCAATCTGAGACTTGGTAATATTGTTGAGCAGAGTAAAGGGTAATTCCCACTCTTTCTATTGGGAGGATTGGATGTATTTCTTCATCCAGGTCACTCTGGATAAAGATCAATTCATCGACTGGGGAACTGTTATCACAGAAAGGTTACACGAAGGTTTGAGTAATTATCTTGGGATGTCTAACTTTTATGTCTTCTTACCTGTTATATATGCTTGCCTGTGTGAGAGAATGCTTTGGATTGTCCCATGCAAAATGGGTTCAAGGCATAAGAATTTATGAGTATCATCCTAATTTGACTTTAAAAGGGCATGTTGATGATTATCTTCATTGGAATGATATTTTCGCTGGGAGGTTGACCTTTGAATTACAAGGTAACTTGCATAGAAGGATGTTTGCAGAAATTGTTGAGCTTGTTAACATCTACAACAGTTTCTTTACATAGTTTAGTCACTTCACTTACCTAAGGGTTGGAGGATTTAAAGGTGAACCCTTTAGGCTACCTAGGTATGTTTCAAACTCCTGTATTTTGATCGAAATTTCCAGGCAGCTTGCCTATGTCACAAAGGATTATGGT
This sequence comes from Cryptomeria japonica, assembly GCF_030272615.1. Lineage (NCBI taxonomy): Eukaryota > Viridiplantae > Streptophyta > Pinopsida > Cupressales > Cupressaceae > Cryptomeria > Cryptomeria japonica. The sequence goes on from NC_081412.1 coordinate 67,510,985, forward strand.
GAGGACTCCGACACAAGTGAGATTTTCCCCGTTGATTTAGGCCATTACAGTCATAGGTCTATCTCTGATGCGCTGAATCTTGAGCTAGAATTTAAAAGATTTCATTTGAAGACCTTTGTGAAAAGAGATAATTTTGATAGTAAAGGTTTCATTGCTCAATATGTGAAGAAGATGGTGCCTGGTCAGCATGTTCCTTAGTTGGAGGATTATTGGGAGGGTTGCCAGGATGAATTCGAAGTAAGGAAAACGAGTTGGTCCAGGTTAACCTTGAAATAAATTCATGACATGAAATTGCCAATGGATACTTCAGGTGTCACCATTGATGATGAAGATATACTTGATTCCGAGTTTATGAGGCGGGTACATAAGGAACCTCTTCCAGAGGTGGATTGGAGCAAAAAGATGGAGGATAGTATTCAGACACGTACCTTCAACGTAATTCGCAGGACATAAAATTGGCTTAGGAGTTGCCGATTTCATCCAACATGAGCAACCAATTCAAGAAGCAAAAGTGGGAAGAGGAATATCGCAAGCAAAACTTCTATTTTAACTAACACTCCTGTTTCTATTGTAGGAAAAAGGCAGGCAAAGATTAAAGAAGAGAAAATTGACACTGAGGCTGAACTTTCTATTGGTGGTCGGGTTACCAGGTCAAGGTCCAAGAAGATTTTTCAACTGTCGGCTCCTCATCTCATTCTTGATTTGGACGCAGAGGAAACACTATGCAATATGGCATCCCCTATTTCTGATACATACAAGGTTTCAACAGGCGTAGATACTGCCTTCCAGGATTCAGGGATGCTTGATATCCGATCTCATGTAGATAGTGCCACACCGCCACCCTCAGCAGGATCTCCACCCATGTCATCTAAGGAACTGACTTTGGCACCCAAGTGGTTGAGTGAATCAATTACCAGGAAAAGAAGCATGGTCCCTATTTCAATATCAATGGAGGATGTTGTGAGTAAATGTCTGGGAAAGTCCACGAAGCCCAAAAAGCTAAAAATGGAGGCTATGATTGGTTTCGATGAAAATATGAAGCATTGGACTGCAGACATTGCCAAACCCACGAGCGACAAAGATGTTGTTACTATTTTAGAAACAGACTATGCTATTGAACAAGTTGATTTGGGGGTCGGAACCAGAGCCGTGGATGTGAAACACCTGGAGACTTCAACCAAACGAATTATCTCTCGTACTTGGAAGGACAAAAGAGACAAGGCTGAGTTAAAGCAGAATTTAATGCAAATAGCTCAGTATATTCATGCACTGCAAAACAGCCCATTACCATTGTCCCAAAGTTCAGGGCCATTTACCCCGAAATCACCTTGTAATCAAAAATTCTTTGATGAAGTTCAGCGAAACAGGATGATCACTAAGGTCTTCTCAGAATGGCTCACCTTGATCATGCATCAAGGGACCAATTACATAACGGATTTACTCCAAATTTTTAAAGATGCTAATGCAGTCACCAAAGAATTGGATTTTGATTTAATCTCGTGGCAGAAAGAGAAGGCTAAATGAGCAGTGATTTCAAAATAGATGCGCGACATTCAGCGTTATGGCCTGATGAATTTTCTTGCTGAAAGGCAAGTGTCAGGGTTAAATGAAGACGTAATGTTTATTTGCAAAGAGAGCATTGAGTGGCGTAATCAGATTATTGAACAGGGCCATAATGAATCAGCCAGTTTACGTGGTAAATTAATGGCCTTAAGGATGACCATGCAGAAGGATCTCTGCTGCATGGATGTCCAATTGCTTAAAGAAGACAACCAAACTCTGGAAGATATTGCAGAGATGATTAACCAGTTTAGCAGCCACATTAAATAAATCAAGGTGGAAAAATCCTTGGCCGTGGGAGATTTTATGAGGATTTCCAAAGTAGAATCAATGCTTACAGTTTGTCTTGATCACCTAGACTCACACAGCGACAAAGTGCAGATGGTAAGGAGAAAGAAGGAGCTCTAGAAGCAAAGAGTAATTCACATCAGTTTGCCACATGTAACTGTAATTCAGGAATTTTCGAAGGTGCATCGAGAGTGGAGTGTGGCAAAGGCGGTGATGGTGTCTGTCCAAAACACCAACCCGAGCGATCACACCGAGACGGAGCAGACGACATGACTAGCACTGCTGGCACTTGTTTGCCAGCGAGTCTAGTCCATTTAAATTTCAGTTATGCAGTTAGAGTAGTTTTCTATTAACTCATTCGAGTTAATTTTACTTTGGTTTAAAAATTATTGGTCTAGCGACCTATATATATATATATATATATATATATATATATATATATATATATATATATATATATATATATATATATATATATATATATATATGTTTCGCAATGACTTTATTGGGGTTCACTAAGTTTTTGAAAAGACTATCTTTAAAATTGGCTAAACACTTTGTGTATGTAGAAAGTGGATGATCATCAATGAAGGAAAAACTTGTTAACAGTTATCTTTGATTTCAAATCTGTGTGTTTGATATTTGAAGTTTGGTTTCTGTGAAAATTTGTTTCAAAGAAGGGGTTGTTATACTTTATATATGTGCAGAAAACTATTGGCAAATTTCATCTTTAAGAGCTTTTCATTTTGTTTTAGTGTACATGTGAAGTCTATCGGCTTTATGTAAAGAGTTATATATGAATCAGTGCTTGCATTCATTTTGTATTGACTGGTGGATGCAATTACCTTTTAGTGCTTTCTGGTGAAAAACATTCTATTGATTGTGTGTAATTTGGAGCTGATTGAAAATTTATTAGAGGGAGTTGTACCTTAATTCAGAGGTTAATCAATATAATGATTTTCCAACTATTTGGTAGGAAATTTGTCTTTCTTTCCTCGACCCATAATGCATAAAGATTAAACAAATAAAGGGAGACAAATATGTTTACCAACACACCAAATCTAACAATTTAAGCACAACTTCATATCCGATCAATTGTATCAAGAACAAATATAAGCACAAAAACAACAACACACATAACACCAAGATTTTGACATGGAAAACCTAGTTAAGGGAAAAACCATGGTGGGAACCTACCCACAATAAAATGATACTCTGTAGTAGTGTAAAGTGGAAAATTGGACATTAGTGACTCCCCACCTAGGAGAGAGAAAGGAAGTCACTAGGATGATTTTCACTTGGAGGAAATTTACATTCAAAAGAGGGATTGAATCTACTAGATCCAAATCCAAGAGAAGCAAGGATGTGAATTCCAAGTGGATTGCAAGGGCTGAAGTGTGATTTACCCTCTTTTGTAAATGAGAAAGTTGACTTGTTGAATATGTGGAACAAAGAGAGAGATTGAGTGAAATGAGGAGCTACCAGTCCGGGAGCGCGCTGTAACTTCAGCTATAAGCTAATTAGACCGATACGGATCAGCCCTGCAAATTTGGAGAAAATTCATCGAGGCCATGACAACAATGTACATGATCCTCCACAAAATTTGTCAAACGAAAAGGGTTCTTTCGTCTCTGCAAATGAAGCCCAAACCTGCAATTACAGTTGTACACCTACAACCTACACACAGAAAATAGAGGGAGAAGGGCTGTGGATAGGATTTTTCCTCAGTCAAACCCCGGTTGAGGAATCAACCTTGAAAGAAAGTAATTGAAAATGTTTGAATGTAAACAATGGAAATGTATACCTTGTAGATTTGCAACTTGTTGATGATGATTGGTTTGCTTCTTAAATGTAATCACAAGATTTGCGCCACTCCCCTGTCTTGCCCTATCTTGGGGCCCGAACAGGGTCCTGAGGCTATCTCAGGGCTCAAATAGGAAGGGGTCAATGGGGTGAACATGCAGAAAGAGGTCCTAGTCATAAAGGAGGATGTTATCACCAAAGTGAGGACTTCGGATGTTGTTAAAATTGCAGTTATGACACTACAAGTAGTATGTGAAAATATTACAATGGGGAATGCACATGCATCCAGGCACACTACCTAGAGCTCACTACTCAAAAAGAAGAAAGCCAAAAAGTCTACAACTTTAAGGGAAGGCTCACTGCCTTATAGAGATCAGAAAATAATCTAAATTACATGAACTAAAAGAATAGCATCTTCGAATGCCTGATGACAATTCCAATTAAACACATTTATCTGCTTTGCAACACTCTCTGCTCTACACTTCTCACCAAAAGATGAATTTGCTTGTTCACACATACATCACTCTTTTATAACACAAACACAACACCGATATTCAAATTACATGAATATGATACCTATTTATACAAATCATCAACCTTGACTACAAGGTTGGCTGAACCCTTCAGACCTGATTACATCACATGATACATAGATCAACCACCAGACCAATACAATGCCATGATGACATAGCATTGACCCAAATTAAATCCACAAATACACAACACCACCATAAAATCTTGCCAAGATCATCCACACCACGCTACACCACCGAAAATGTTGCATAACATGAATAACATCATCGAACCCATAAGATCCTCAATAACATGCACAATGATCAATGCAGACCAACAAAGCGAATAGGAAATGATTAGGAAACACCAACAAGCATGTTAGAACCATCCACAGTAGTTGCACCAACACCACTTAATCAAATCTTCATTGATTAACACATTGATACTCAAGAACACTTAACATCAACAATTGGGACTAGAAAGATAACTTGCAGAGCACCAAATCATGAACCATCCGACTTGAAGATACACATAAACATCCCAAACACTCTCCCAAATCCCCAACTCAAGATATAATCATTCTGGAGCACAACGGATCAAATACCAGAACACTGCAACACTAAATACTGAAAAACCAATCCTCATATCAGAATCCATAACTCGATCAAATCACCACGTAGCATCATGAAACCAACATTGAATCAACTAGAGATACTTCATTACTGAAATCACAAATCTACGCAAGCACATATGCAACATACCAACTGAAATAACCAAACCAACTCTCTGCAATATAGGAACACAAGAATATGTTGACATCAATGACAACAACATATCCTAGCAGTAGCAATATTCAACAACCTTGCTTCAGGTCTAGACTTGGGAGCACATTGCTATCTTTCAGCTAGTTGTTCACGTAGCTCTTCAGGTAGAGGAGTCATACACATTCAGATATACTCCATGGATTAAGCATGGGGGTTCAAGGAACATTATGTACTAGAGACATCATATAGATGTTCTACAACATCTGGAGACTGTATTTGGATTGCCCCGGTTGGGTAGATGATTCTCAACACTTGTCATTTTTTCGATAGCAGAGGTATCTTATTGGGAGGACGGTTGATACACAGTGGATTATTGAGTTACACCTCCTAGGGCGGGTTCTTAGGTAGTTCAGATAGATATAGGGAGTGCCTGATGTTACTACATATTTTGCTCGAGTAGCTTGCGAGGTTTCTTACTAGGGTGCCTATATACAGCCTCATGTGGTAGCAACTGAGTTTGAATCTCTTAGGGTAATGCAGTGGGGTTGGGCAGCGGGAGTAGCAGATCTGAGTACGACACCGCAGTATGATGCATGTTGGTTGAGACATAGGCCTGTCCCATTGATAGACCCAATCATGTTGATTTCTTCTCAGCAAATATGACATCAGAGACCGCGAATGGGAGATGATGGGGAAAACAAAGGGAATGGAGGAGGTGGTGGAGATGGGGTTAGGAGAGCAGTTGCGGCTATCGCTACTGCAGGAGGAGATTAGGAGGATGAGGATGAGGATGATGTGTAAATTGGTGGTGACACTAGTTCCAACAGTGGTGATGGAGATGATGATTCTTCATCTGGGTCATCGAGTAGCGAGGAAGGTGAGAGCTCTAAGGATACTGGCATGCTTGAGATAGCGAATGTACTCGTTGCGTAGGTAGGAGGATAGGGTGGTGATTGAGGACAAGGCCATTGCCTGTAGGATGATGATGACGATCCACGGGTCCTTATAGCCAGGATCTGGAGCTTAGAGGATGCATTGACTAGGGAGCATCAAGGACGAAGTGATGATCGAGCCTTGGTCTAATAGGAACAACATGCATGGATGCAAGAGTGGGAGGCATTGATCATTGAGCGTGATCACTTACTGAGGGAGCGAGATGATGCCATTTGAAGGGCACAATTAGTGCATGACACTTATGAGCAGTATATTGCATCGAGTACAAGTACCATGACTCAAGATGATCAGCTCATTCATTTAGCTCATGAGACTCTATATTAGCGATAAGAGTACAAGAGAGTTGTTCTTGAGGGTCAGGGAGTACAAAGCTACCATTCTCATAGTTTTGGTAGATCAGGGAGATGGGGGAGATCGGGTAGATTGACTACTCGATATGCCAAAACTATATATATATATATATATGCAATTTTGGCGGCGGTCTTATATGTGTTTTATTTATGTGATGTTTGATTATACATGCTTTCTGTGATGCACTTTGTTTTGATGTATGCATGAGTCGACATGTTCTTGTTTATGATGACGATGCATCACTATACTAATGAATAATGTTAACAATGAAATTACATGAATACAAATGAATGATATGATAATGCAATCAAAAAATGATACTATAATGTAATGCTACTAATTGAATTCCATTGTATGAGAATGCATTTAAACAATAGATCTATATGATAATGAGTCTAAATGAATTAATGCAATTACCTAATGAATATGCAATTTTATGAAGACGAATAAAATGAATGTAACTAATGTAATGCAATAAATGCAATGTGGATTAATGTAACCAAATGAATGAATGCATAGTAAAAATGCAAGTAGCTATATGATAAATGAATCTTTTTGTTGAAATATGCCAGAATATTATTTGATTACTTGGCTCAATTAATTTAGAAGAAATGTTAGCATGAAGAGAAAATTGAGGAAAGAATATGTCAAATGAAATGATAGAATTGATTCGATAAGATGATTAGTAAGAGAATTATCAAGCGAATAAGATGAAAAGATTGTAGATGATAGTACCACCAATTTGTGTGTCTTTATTCATAGCGGAACATATTATTTTTTGAGCCTTATTATGTGACAATGGAGTATTGCAAACCAGGGTATGAGTAACCAAGTTGTAGAGATATCTCATTGTAGAAATAAACACTTTAGTAGACAAGGAGTGAACCCCTCCATTTTGGGTGTAGCACCAAGGGTCGAGGTATAGGTGATAGTTGCAAGCATAGTTATCCTTGACTTAATTTTTGCATAGGATATTTTTTGAATGAACGTACCAACACAGACACCCACTGGAACTATTGCCCCATAACTTCATCTGTTCACACCACAAACAACAAACAAAGAAAGAGATCATTCCCATCACGACTCCTCTAGTCATTTGTGGACATCCTTGAGTAGCATAGTAACACAATTTGTTGCCAATTGATAAAAGATACATACTAACTTCGACAAAATCCAACAACCATATTGATTTGTGCCTTTGTTTTGATTGCTTGATGTTATGGTTGATAATGTCTGGTTTCAAAGCTTTGAATACCCTATGTAAGACCAATTTGTCTGGTTTTGAGTGTACCCTTCTTCGTTTAAGATAAGTTGATTGATAGGGTTGGTTGATGTGATTGATAAGACAATTTGATTGGGTTAATTGTAGATTTTAATAAGGTAGCTTCATCCTTTTGCTAACTTCATGCGAAGTGTTTGCTAGATATTTGCTGGGGTGTTTGATTTCTTGCGAGACATTTTATTGCAAGTTTTTTATTGTGTTTTTTATTTTTAGTTTGTTTTGAAAGCTTTTTCAATGTTTTTATATTTTTTCAGGATCATATTTGGATTTTTTTTTGCTTTTTTAAGACCATATTTGGATGTTTTTGTTCTTTTTTCAAGACTTTTTTTTTAATTTTTAGGTATTTTTTTAGGGTGTTATTTGAATTTTTTGGATTTTTTCAGCTATGCCCCCAATATGCAGACCTATAAAGATATGATGATCTCCATAATGCTCATGGAGACAATGAAATTTTGGTGATGCAGTATGCAAGATGAAAGTGCATTGGACAGGGATGGTTTTATACGCTTGTCACTTTATAATGCACTAATTGAATGAAAGGGACACAACATTTCAAATACAAGAATTCAATTCATTCTTAAAGACCTTTGATCATCCACATTAGCACACTGAGTAACTAGGCTTTATAAATGGAGATGCAAAAAAGTTCCCCACTAAATTTTGAAACCGTTGGTCATCATTTGCCAATGTGTGTGCGATTGAATTCATCCCAACCTTTGCAATCTTTAGAGACCCTTAGAATCCTATATGATTGACTACGTGAGTTATTCTGACTTCAAAAGCATCCTAGATAGAGCCTCGTTGCTAGTCAGATGTTTATATCCCTGACGAGGTTATCGTAGTAATCTCTCAAATACTTCTCCATTGCCAACAGGGGTCTATAGCCCCGATGGGGTTATCTGTATGTTCCCTTAGCCAAGCTTTTAATGCTATTATTTTTGCAAGATAATTCCTTTTTTGTATTTTGCCTTTCGTTCTCACGCCTTGATATTTTGATATGAAATTTGGCATAACTCTTTTTCTTTTTTATTTTTGTGTTGGCTTGTAAGTAATGAAACCTACATGGTTGTGACGATTACAATGGTGCTAAAGTAGAATTTTGGATTTTTCACTAGCCATGTAATCAACTAGGTATCTATAATGACTTAGGGAAAATGATTAATGTTTAAGATATAGCAATTGATAGATTTCAGGTAACAAGACTTAATAGGAAAACTTCTACACAACCATAGATAAAGCTCAATCATAAAGCTACACTAAATATAAATGACTTTAGGCTTTCAAAAAAAATTATGCACAAGTATCTAAGAAATGAGATGTCTCTTGATCCTCTTTTTTAAGTGCAAACAAGTGATTAAAGAAGTTGATTCCCTTGCCTTATTGATGCAGCTATAACATTTGTGATTGTGATTCAATTTTGAAAAATGAACTGTATGCAATGCAATGTTAGAGAAATAATATGCAAATACAGAAAATGAAAGCTAAACTAGCCCAACCTTTAGATGTAGTATTGTTTAAGGTGCATGTTGGTCATAGGATCAGCGAGTGGATCTCCCTCCATCATGGACAAATTATATTCCCCATTACATATGATCTGTGTTATTATAAAAGGGCCCAACTAGTCAGGTTCAAACTTCCATGGTGATTCACGCTCTGCTAGGTTCTTTTGATCCTCCATGAGAACTAAATCTCCTACCACAAAGTTACTTGGCCTTACCCTTTTTTAATAGCTCATTTTTAGTTTGTTCTGATAGCCTTGTAGGTGATTTAGTGCACTTTGTCATTTCTCATCCAACATTTATAGCTCTTGAAGATGGGTAACTCTATAGTCTTCGTTTGATATGATGCCTTTCAGGGAAACCCTGAGAGATGACAATTCTACCTCAAGAGGCAAAATAGCTTCAATAGCATAGGCCATTGAGTATGGGGTGGTGCTTGTGTCTATACAAACACCTATTATGTAAGCCCAAAGTGCGGGGTTCAACTAGAGATGCTAGTCTCGTCTTAATTCGTTGACAACTTTAAAAAAAAAAATTGTTTTGTTAACTTTGCCTCTGCTTGACCATTACTTTGGGGATAATACGGTGTTGAAAATTGATGTTGGATGTGAAATTGGTCGCATAGTTCATGTACCTCTTGATTTTTGAATGGGCACCCATTATCGATAACTATACACATCGGGACTCCATACCTGCAAATGATATAATTAAGAAGGAACTTTGCTATCTTCTTTCCTGTGGTGTAGGTTAGAGGGATTGCCTCCACCCACTTGGTAAAACATTTGGTAGCTGTTAGGATAAATTTATGTCCATTGTGAAGCAAAATTATATCATTCATGTGCAAGCATGTGTGTGTGATTAGGGTTATGTCATGCTCATGCCATTTCATACAACATATGTGATTACATTCAAAGAAGAAAAGCATTGTCATCAATAATTGCAAATTTGAGGTATATCTTTCTAGTATTTATTTCAGTATTTGCATTTATCCATTCAAGGTCAATTCCTAAATCGAGGTTTGACTTAGGCAAACAACTATTTCTAACCATTTTCCACTTTTCACTGTGCGTAATAATAGGTATAGAGCTACGTTTTAGAGGAATGACATGATTCACAAAGAGGAAAATGGTCCCCTTTGGATGACAAAAAGATAGGAGGACCAAGGTGACCACCACCACCACCGACTATACCTCACTGTTTATGCCTAATCTCTTCAATATTCACCCATTTACCCTAATTTCAATACTTTCACAATTTAACTTATAAAGAGGGAATAAAACCCTGATATAGATGAACCTAATAAGAATTTCAGAGCTTTTTCCTTAAAGGGATTAAGCCTAGATGCAATAGGTCCATCCCTCTTTTAATGAAATAGTCTATTAAGTAAAATTAGTTGTTTTACTACATTTCATGGTGAAACCCTGATTTTTGCCATTACAAAACTAAAAATAGGTAAAGATGATGGTGAAATGGTAGAGCACACAAGACATTTAAGGTTTTCATTCTCTAGCATAGTCCTAGAAGCATCAACAAATGTGAAAGTCTCATATTCCATGGGAGAAGCTTGAGGGGAAGAATCGTGACATTTGGTAGTGGTAGGTAAAGAAGAAGAATGGGGTGTTATGTTTGTGGAAGTTGTAGCCATTGTATAGTTGGATTTTGTTGAAGGAGGAACAATATAATGGTGAGGCTTGACACCAATCCACCAAGTGGGTGTTTCTCAAGAAGCAAAGATCCCATTACCACGTGTCTAGATTTTGGACATTGCAGAGAGATATGCTTTGTTGTGAAAAACAATCTGCTTTTGAAAGCAATTCTTTCATAGTCAACTTGTTTCCCCTAGCTTCACTTACCCACCTTTAGTAGAATATTAGTAGGGAGACCATTGGAAAGGTCCATCTCCACACAAATTCAGGCACAGGTGGAGCTTGCATAACCAATTGTCTCCTCTTAGGGACATAAGTATTTCTCCAAATCATTGCCAATAGCTCGCAAGCTTTGTAACTCCCAAAATTGGAAGGGGAGATAAGGTAAACAAACCAAAAGGAAAGTAGAAGACCTTTGTTCAAGGATTAAATGATGGATATCAAAGCTTCATGCACATGAAATCTTGCTGGATAACCCAAGGACCAATCTTCAATACTTTTTTCTTATCTTCAATAAAGTTAAACTAAAGTATGAAAAAACTTTTTGCACTTGAAAAATGGTAATTTCTTCCTCCAAACCATCTTTCCATGTAGATGTGATCAAAGCGTGAAGGTCAATCAATTTAGGTCACAAATTAATAAATTTGCATATGAGCACATGGTCTTGTAAAAAATATTCCATGTCGAGGATGGAACCCTCGATTCAGACCTCTGGAATGTATGTAGATTGTTAGAGTGAAAGGGGGAAATGAGCAAAGATTCAACCTTTGGAAGAAAACTTAGCAAGGCCATGCTCAACAAATGAAGCATTGTCGGGGAGAGCACTAGCCTTAGGTTTCCCACTAGTGCCATCGCTTGCCAAAACGCCAAAAGAATCCCTATTGCAAGGGATGGGGTTTTTCTGAGGAACATTGGGCCTACCAAAGGAGTCACAACCTCTCACACCTGATCGCACTATGTCTAAGAAGGAGAACTTGTGTGTAGAGACACCAGTAGCACCCAATGCACCATCTCGAGAGCCATAAGGAATCACATTGACAAAAGACAATGACATCACTACAAAAGGAGCAAAGCAAAGATAATTTAATTAAATTATTATATATTATATTTTTATTTAACATAATATAAAATATTAATTATTTATATTATTATTTTATAAAAATATATATGTTAATTATGTCATATTTGTAATATTTACGATTTATTTTTTTTGGCCCAATAGAAGGTCGAGGCCGTATAAGATATAGTATTAATAATTAAAACATTTTACAGAGTAGAGGGTCAAGTAGTGATTCATACCCAAATCATGAATTCCAAATAGAAATACAAACCAAAACATCTATCCCTTCTCGATTGATCATACTCTTATGTAGAATTGGCAAAATTTCGACCATAGTTTCAGAAAGGGGTCCATATTACTACAAAAGAGGACTATGAAGATAAATAAATCATCAATAAAAACATAAACATTTTGACAAACAACATGTTAAACCTGAGAGATAGGGGCATGAGAAGGACCAACCTCATCCAATACTTAAATTTGAGTTTGATCCATTCCTTCGGTCGAAGCCACACCAACCACCACAACTTCCATCTCCGTATTTGGTTCTACCTCACTTGAGTCTTCACTCCTGATGTCATAAATCACTTCCTCATGTTTGAATTCCATAACCTAGTTAACCTCTTTATCCACCACATCATCGATGATATCAACTAGAAAATGATCTGGAGTGAAACCCATTAGTCTTTTGAGGAAGTCTAGACTCGTTTGAACAATGGTTTTTTTGAAATGTGGAGGCATGTCACCTTCTATGAGCACTAGAAATATTTGGACCAATTCCCTAGAGAATCTGATGTGGAAATAGTGCTTCGGGTAGGCGATGGTTAAATTCTTACCTACATTGTGGAGCACTCAATCAATGTCACCCAAAAAAGTATTCTTGTAGACCCTTATGCATAACTCCTTTGCCATGGGCTTCTTCTCCCCCATCCATAGAAAAGTAGCCAAAAAAAGGCAAGGATGTCCATATTCACTCTATATTTATGATTTTTCCTAATGAATTTGCCCCCCAATATCCGCTTAACCGCATGGATGAACAACTGATGGGAGTGATTCATTATTTCCACCAAGCGTTTGTTAGTCACTATGCCTAGGAAGGACATCTGCCTCTCATCGGAGATGAGCATTATTGGTGAATCCATCTGGAAGGGCTTATCAACATAGAGAGACAAAACAAAGCTAAGAATTCTTCCAATAAATCCAAGAAGTATATTTATAAAAAGATATCTCATAGCTCTCCACTCTTCTTAATAGTAAAACAATTAAATGCCTCATAAATTCTCGAAGTCATACCATCTTTTCTATCATTTTGGAATGCTTCAAATTTTGAATATCAACAAACATTCAATGTGATGTGACCTTCACCTTGCATGAAACAAGTTGGCAAAGCCAACCGCCGACCTAATTCATAAATTGCAAATATCTAACCTTGGATATTATGAAGAGATTGTTACTCGCTCTCCTAGCAGAGGTTTAGCTAACTTGTCTTGATAGGGTGTCCAAATCATCAGCCCAAATAGTAAACTTAAATCATCACTTTATCCTATACTAACCAAGAAGAATAAAGGTTTTCATCCTTAATTCTAAAATCATATTCCAAACATTGGGTCAACCACTCTAAGAAACGGAGTAACCCGTGAAGTAGTTTCCACAACAAGTAGTCATTATTGATCTTTCCCTTCATCCAGAATGAGATTTTTTAATCAATAGGTCCCAATCCATGAAAAAAGAAGACCATCAACCACTGTATTGGCGAATTTATCAACAATTATGTTGCCTTCTCTATATATGTGGTTGATGCTATAACCATTAAAAAACTCTATAATTTCTGGTGTCCTCTCTCATAGATATTCCAATCTCCAATTAGTAGCTCTAGATCTAACCACATTCACTTCAATCACAAAGTCTCCCTCAATCTCAATCTTATCAATTTCCAAGTCCTTTCAAAGTAGAAGACCTTCTATCAATGCATTGAATTCTGCCATGTTATTAGTATCCTCCTATAAAGAGGAAGAGAAACTTGCTACAATTGAGTTGGATCTCAAAAATGAATAATCTCTCCAACTCCAGAAACCCCTGTATTTCCACAAGAAGTTCCATCAAAGTTTAATTAAAACCATCCAAATCGAGAGGTAGACCAAGTGCAAGCTCCTTGTGTCGTCCTGCTAAAGTCTTGTCCAGTGCCAAAGAAAGGGGGTATCTTTAGGCCACTCGAGACCTTCTTCATATCATTATCCCATTCAATGAATCTAATAAATTTTTCCAAATGAGGTGAGTTCCTACTATTAACTATCTTCGCAACAACTATTTCCACCTTATTAAGTAAGCTCTCTCTTGTCATAGCCTTGTCTTGAAAGACCCTTCTATTTCATTCTTTCCGCATCTCCCATAAAAAGGATTGATGGACTACATATTCGGAGGTTTCCAAAAATATTTTTCCCTCTACCTTCCAACCAACCTTTGAACAAAGCTAGTATATCATAAGGAAGGGGAATGGTCCATCCTAAACGAGCACAAAGCCACCACCAACAAGTTTGTGAATAATGGTAGCTGAGAAAAATATGATCCACTGCTTCATCAACATTCTTGCATAAAACACACCTAGAAGGTCCTTCAAATCCCATTTTTTGAACCATTCAATAGTTAAGATTCTTCTTTGAAGAGTAGCCTAGGAGAACACTCCAACCTTCGGTAAACAAAGTTTGCTCCAACATAATTCCAAAGAAAGTTTTGTCTTCGTTAAATTCAAATCATGGATGATGCTCCTATAACCCTCCTTGGCATTATAATATCCTATTTTAGAGCCCATCTAACTTAATTTGTCATGTCCATGTCTAAAGTTCACTCTCTTATCCATCAAAATTTGTTTGTTAGTCCAAATTCTAATAGGTAGAGGTATACCATATATATTTCTCCATTTCCATCCACAAGAAGGATGTTTCTCTAAAAGTTCAATATAATCCATCATAGTGACCACTTAATGCTGCTTGAAAAAAATATTCATCCTGCTAGTATTCACTAAGTAATCAATAGTAGGAAGACCCATCCACGAGTCTTCTGAGAATAAGGCAGATCTACCATCCAATATAATCCAAGATATCTACTTCTAAATAATCAATTTGTAGTTGAGTATGAAATTCCATACCCTAGAATCCTTGGGTGGGTTTGGAGTTCTAAATTTATTGCATGCATCATTTTTTGCAACTATTTATGTTGTAGAATTTTAACCCATTTCAAGTGGGGTTCCTTATGCATTCTCCAAGCTAACTTGCCCCCAAGTGCCTTGTTTTTCCATAATTGATTCCTCAGGCCAGCCACACCTAACTCCTTATGCCTGCAAATCTTGTTATGTGAAATCATTTCTAACTTCTTCTTCTCTTCATTGCCTTTCCAAAATAATTTTCTCATGAGATGCACCAGTTTAGAATTCATCCCTGCTAAAAGTGAGAGGCAATAAAGTAGATAAATGGGAAGGGAGGATATAATTGATCTCAATATAGTAAGTCTCCCAACCCAAGAGAGCCATTTTATTTTCCATGAGGACAATCTTCTTTCCATATTTTCTTTTAATGGATCCCATAGCTTAGTGGATCTCAGACCTTTATTCAATGACAACCCTAAGTATATACATGGAAGTTTGCCTACTTTGAATCCAAGAGACTGCATAATCTCAACCTTTTTACTAGGTTCCATTGAGAAAAAAAACACCTCTGATTTGGTTAGACGAATCTCCTGACCCGATTTTGAAGCCTATTGCCTCAAAATCTTTCTGAACTTCAATGCTTCCCTTTTCTCCCCCTCTATAAATAGCATAGTATCATCAACAAATTATTGATTTGAGTAATTGTTGGTAAGCCACTAGTGATTTGTATTCCTTTAATTATCCCTCTCTCTTTAGAATTATTTAGATGTCTCCCCAAAGCTTCAACCATGATAATAAAAAGGAAAGGGGATAGAGGATCCCCTTGCCTTATCCCTCTTAAAATTTTAAAATAACCTTCAAGAGAACTATTGATAAGGATGGAAAACCTAGGACTTGAGATGCAATAGAATATGCAAGCAACCCATTGTCTACTAAATCCAAACGACTCTAAGCATTTGCATAAGAACCTCCAATCCACTTTATCATATGCCTTCTTGATGTCCAACTTGATGAGCATGTTTGCTAACTTGTTTCTTTGACTGGAGTGAATTGCTCCTTGTGCAATAATGACTCCATCCAATATTGGTCTACTAGGAACAAACCATGTTAGCTCCTTAGAGATGATGTGAGGAAGTATGAGCTTTAATCTACTTGCCATGGCCTTAGATATAATTTTGTAAATAGTATTGCATAGAGAAATGGGTCTGAAGGCATCTAGGCTTGTTGCCATCTACTTCTTGGGAATGAGAGCAATAAAGGTATTTTTTTTTCTCTCAAAAACCTCCCTGAATTTCTAGCAACCACAATAACATTGGATAACTCTTCTCCTAAGATGTGCCAACACTTTTGAAAAAATATAGCAGGAAAACCATTTGGGCCCGGATCCTTATCCAGATGTAGTGAATTTGTCGTTGCCTTGATTTCATCTTTAGTGAATTTTCTTGTTAGCATACAGTTTTGTTCCTCTATCAGTAGGTTGGGAATGTCGTTGACAAATAGTTGTTGATTCCTCAAATCAGAACCTTCCCAATTATTTAGGATCTGTGTGAAGAAGTGAACTAAATAATTTATGATCTCCTCTAGGTTTTCTATGGTAGCCCCATATTCTTTCATCAAACAGTTAATTCTGTTGACATCTCTTCTACTTTGTTGAATCATGGAAGAGTTTTGATTTTTTGTCCCCTTCCACCAACCAAGTCTCTGTAGATTTTTGCCTCCAGAAGGTTTCCTCCTTAGACAATATATCCTCATATTTTGATAATAATTCCTTCTCCTCAAGATATATTTCCTAATCCATTCCTATCTCCATCACCTAACAATTCATTGTTTCCAATTTCTCTTCCAAATCCTTTTTTTATGCAAAAATATCCTTGAAGTTCTCTTTGTTCCATTTAAGAAGTTTTTGCTTGACTACTTTGATCTTTGCTACAAAGTAGAAAAGTTTGGAGCTAGAGAATTGCTTTGCCAACCACCAACCATAAAAAAACAAAAAAAAAAATTCTCTCTCATCCACATATTTTCAAACTTGAAGGGGCAACATATTGGTCTCTTGTCTACAATAATATTGAGTTGAATTGAAAAGTGATCTAACCTAGCACAAGGCAAAATGAAAGCCTTGAGTCCAAAGGGGAAGGAGGAGAGGTCCCATTAGAAGAAAAATATGTCTATTTTTTTTAGTTAGGTTACTAAATCCCATTCATCTATTATTCCAAGTAAACACCCCCTGCCCCGATTCAACTTCTAGCAAATTATTCATGTTGACCCAATCCTTAAAATCTATCCATGACTGACTAATTCTTTGGACATCTCCTTTTTTACTAGCCAAGAAAATAATGGAATTTAAATCTCCTCCAATAAACTTATGCAGACGAGGGTATGTAGAAAGGAAGAGGTCTAACTCCCCCTAGACTTTCCTCTTTGAGATGTTGGAGACATACCCATACACATTTAATAAAATAAAATTTAGGTTCAAAGATAGAATCTTAATTCTTCCTCCAATCCAATTTTTCCCATCTACCAATTTTTCAAATGAGACCCCTCGAGGCCTCAAGAGAATAGCCACTCCCCTAGAAAGCTCCTTTTGATTGAACCCAAACTGATTTCCAGTTACCAAGTTTTTTGAGAAAAAAGGATAATCTCTTCACTAGTTAGCTTTGTCTCTTGCAATAAAATTATATATTCTTTTGATGCATGAATCCAACACCTAACCATGTGTTGCTTGTTAGGGGAATTTAAAACCCCAACATTCCAAGTTAGGAGCATCATGGCCCTTGTAGAAGGGTGTTACCCTTTCCTGGTTTCAAAAGTGAAGTAATTTTGGGTCGATCCTCTGCAGCTCCATCTTTAGATTTTAGTTATGATAGAGATTTCCTCCCTTTACTTTTCCTTGATGTCATCCCACAATCTAGTTTACATTTATTGGCCATATTTTGAAGGAGCCACCTTTCCTTTCATCCTCCATCTTTTCCATCACTACTGGAAGTTCCTCATTCCCCAAAAGAGCTTCTTGTTCCTCCTCTTCTAGGTCATCCTGTTCTAAAATTTGCCTAATCACTTTTTGTTTTTTATAATAGTCTCCTCATCTTTTTGTTCAATAGATTGAGTGATACTAAGGAATTCATTAATCTCTTCTAATTCTGATCCTCCTGAATTCATCTCCTCCTCACCAATATTTTGTATGCTTTTGATTTTACCCTTGGTATTCATACCTTCTAACTCTATTTATTTCTCTTTATGCATAGGGATATTTTCCCCACTATTCGAGGTATGTTGGCTAAGCTCGCTATGCTTAACGACCAATCTTTTGCTTATTCCCTTTTGAGTATCTTCAACTTCATTTCTAAGAAACATTAATTATTCTTCACTCAATTTATTAGCATCATTACTAAGACCTGATTGAAACTTCACTAGGTTGTTGAAAATCATCTCATTCCCAAGATTTGGGTGTATTGAATCTATTTCTATCCATTCTCATTCATCCAAAACCATATTTTTTGAATCAATTTGTAGATTCTTCTCTTTCCCCTTAGTCCTATCACATGGATTAGGAAAAGGAATCTTCTTCCCAACTTCATCGTCATCTTCAAAATCCTTTGAACAACTAGCATGGAACCCATGCCCTAGCATGCATCTTCCACCCTTCTCACTCAAATCCACTTCTATTCTTTGTCTCAATTTTCCTTTCTCAGTTATAATTTCTAAATTGTCTATATTTTAACTCATTATCCAGATCCGCTGGGATTTTGGCTTCCACACCTAGTTTTTGATAGAAGAAATCTTCTTCTACTCCTATGAATGAACCTATGGTCTCTCCTATGGTTGCTAAAGCCTCCAGACTCCAATATTTAAAGGGTAGGTTGGGCTCCCAATCTATTCCATAAAAGCAAAACCCCTAAAAAAAATAGGTTTTCGGTATAGGATTTATTTCTTTAGACTTTATCTATGTAGTCTATCAAGAAAATCCCATTCTCTAGGGTTCAAATGACTACCCAACTTTTGATTTGTGTTGACCACCACTTCACAATGTCCTCCCATTGCTTGTGTCCTCCCATCCATTTCACAAAGAGACCATGATCCTCAAGATGTCCCCAAATTGGTCTTAAGGTTTTCGCAAGGATAACCATAATTCTAAAATTGTTTATGCCTGGGGTGAACCATCTGTCTCCTTTGATTGTATTTGGTTCTCCCTCCTTGCCTTGCTTATTTTATTGTTGTATGTTTTTGGGGGCTTGATGAGTGAATGTCCATTTTAGTGCTCCTTTCCCTTATGGATCGGTCTACTATGTTTGATTGGTCTCTTAGCAGATCGTGGTAAGGGTTGCCCTGATCCATGGGCAGCCTGATTGTTGTTGGTGGATCTTCTATTTTTCCACTATGCTTACTATCTTTGGTTTGTGATCTTTGATTTTTTCCTTTCACCAAATGTCTACTAGATTGGGTTTAACTTGATCTAAATGGGATCAAGTTTGCCATCATGGCAAATTTCAAAACCTTTGAAAATTCCCATCTGTGTTTTTCGCAGTATGCTTAGCCTTTCAATATTTTACACTTTCTTGTCTTATTTCACTCCAATGGAGCAAAACACCTAATTATGGTTGATTACATTTATGAATATTATTTTTATTCATATTGTTTGATATTAATTATATTTTTTATACACATTTTATTTATATTTAAAATTTTAATAAATTAATACTATTTTTCAATTAATCTATTTATTGACTTAATAAATTTATTATATATTGGCATTATTATTATTTATTTTACATTATTATTTTTTTAACATTTAGATTTTATATATTTTGAATTTGTATTTGTACGAACATTAATTTATAATTATAGAAATATTATTTTATATATGAATATATGTTATTTTAATTATTAATCAATAATTGATATTTATTGAATTATATTTAATATTATATAACAAGTTTTTTTTATTTAATATTATTTTTATATTCATTTATTAATTTTATTTTATTTTTACTTATAGCAATAATATATTTTTTACTTAATAATCAAGTTTGTAAACAATGTATATATATAATAAAACAAGGGGCAACATAGCTGGTTAAGGGCTTTAGGTTCTTCCCATATAGGTCCCAAGATGGATTCACATTGCCTTGGATTAAATGGCATGTGGTTGGTTCATGCCTAACCACTACTTCCTATGACTAGTCTTGCCTTGGCTCGCCTTTGCAGCATCACAAAACTTGGCAAAAAGTAAGATCGAGGCAAGGTCTATTGAGATGTTGGGTCGAGTCGTAAGGGGCCAAAACTTGTTGTAGCTTGTGGGATACCATAGGGTTATCAAAAAGAAAATAAAAATGGAACAATTCAGGTCAAATTAAACATAATATGGTTGTTGGATAGAAAACTAAAACTTTGTTAATTCATTTGAGAATATGATTATTAACACACAAAAGTAATTAAAAAACATAACGAGGATGATGGAGGACATGTCTATTCTGGCTCCAAAAGTGACCTGTTGTACCAACGACATGCATCGCGGACATGTTCGAGACATGCATAGCCCATGCATACCATAGCCCATACCATGCCCATTTGGTGCAGGCGTCAGACCCATCGAAAATGACATGGAGCTGTCCTGGAGTCGGCTGTTTCAAACGTTGGGGCCCACATGAAACTACGTGGACATGCTAGAAAATGACAGCTCGTGGGCCATGGCTCGGGCCGATGTGTTGTGCCTAACATGCACATTAAAAGCCATAGAAAACAAACATCCGACGGCAAGTGTTGATGACGGCGTTCGGACACCAAAACGGTAGGAAAAAGAAGTCGCAGGTGTATATGGTGAAAATGGATAACAATAATAATCAATATTGAAAGACTAAAATGGATTCAACCACTAAACCCTAGCCTAACAATGAACAAAGATCCACCATAACATATGAAGATAACCTAAGACAATGCAAAATAACTCAAAATCATAAAGATTATACCATTACATGTCCAATAGGGTTTTGATCTCCATTCTTCCTATCTCCATTGATCTTGCTTGATATACTTGCTCTCAGATTTTTGTATGCACAAGAGCTCAACAAAGAACGGAATGTGGTTGCAAGTGGAATTGTAGTGTAGTCAATTGATCAAGTAGTTAGGGTATGTCATTAGGGTTTGACAATGAAGAAAGCATCTCCTTAAATAGAAGACACAATATGAAATGGAGGGTTAAGATTGAGAGGTGTAAAAAGAGAGGTCGGCTAGGATTAGAGGGTAGGTATAAGAAATACCAAAATAATGAAAGAGGTAGGTAGTGTAGGAAATAAGAGATGAATGACATGTGTCATGTGTAGAAAAAGATAATGAATTAATTAAATAAATAAAGATTTATTTAATTAATAGAAGAAGTGGGACAATTAAATAAATAAAATATTTATTTAATTTAGGAAAGGGATAATTTAAATAAATAAATGTATTTATTTAAATGAGAAATAAGGCTAGAAGAGGATAAATGAATTAATTAAATAAATAAAAATTTATTTAATTAATAGAAGAATTAGGCTTAGATAATTAAATAAATAAAATATTTATTTAATTAGACATGACAATTTTGAGTGTCTACATTTTGCCCCTCTTTGAGACAATGCGGCTTGTCGCGTTGTTTCAAAGAAGATAAGATGAACTGATACAAAGTTGCCCCAGGATGGGAATGATATGCCCCCTCGAGAGATTGGATGAAAATGTCTGGAAAGAGTGCAGACAATCTCTCGATAAGAAAGAAAGGCTAGAATGGACTGACCGGATAAAGTGACAAAGTCACGGGATGAGAAAGACTGACTCGGGAAATGAAGGTCAGGGCTAGGATAGGCTATAAGATAGACCACGGGCAAAAGACATCCTCATTGTCATCCACACCCTTAGAAGACCACAGTGCAGAGCGAGAAAAGAGCAGCAGCAGTCAGCAGCGATGGCATTCATTCATAGATTCGACCGTGTCCGCCGATTCCAGTGACTAGCCGATGCAGGAGAGCCGGTAAGTACCCGAAAACCTCCTCGTACTTTCACGCATTTTGAGTTTTGTCATAAATGCATGTTTAGGAGCAATAAATGCGCTAGGAATAGGATATTTAAAAAGTGCAAAAACGCACAACCACGTCTGTGTCAGCGCCAGGCGCGTCTGTGTCCAACAGGCGCGTCTGTGTCGGGTCCAGGCGCGTTTGTGCCTGGAACCGCGTTTGTGTTGAATGCGGACGCGTTTGTGAAATGTAGCAGCGTCTGTGCTTTTTAGGAGCGTTTATGCAATGTAGGGACGTCTGTGTTCCCTGGTCGCGTTTGTGCATGGTATAGGCACGTTTGTGTTCATAAAACGCGTCTGTGTTTCAGAAGCGCGTTTGTGCAGTCTATAAGCGCGTTTATGAGTTAAAAGCGCGTGTGTGTTGTAAAAGTGCGTTTGTGTGTTTAAATACATGGTTTTAGTCTTTTAGGTCAAATCGGCAGTTCTGTGATAAACATATGCTATCAATTGGATAAGCTGTTGAGAGGATACACTCAAGCAGGTCCTCTAGGAAGATTAGGATAGATCCAGGCACTTTGTGATGAACAGGGAGCACCAAGATAGGCAGCACTTTGTGATGAACAGGGAGTGCGAATGTGAGTGACACTTTGTGATGAACAGGGAATGTCATACACGTAGTACTTTGTGATGAACAGTGAGCACTACTAGGATAGATAACCAGATGCATTTAGGTAGCAAGTAGCATTTTGTGATAAACAGTGAATGCCACGATAACTGACAAGATTGATTGTGTGACTGCAGGAGTATTTGCCGATGTTAGAGTCACGGGAGAGATTCCCATCGACTCAGAGACTGTGACCAGAGTTGTCGATCCAGGACATGATTTCCATTGAGGAGATGGATCTCACACATATGCTCTATGTGCCCGAGTTTCGGGCAAACATGGGGTTGCTGACTGCGTTGGCCGAGAGATGGCACTCGGAGACGTGCACATTTCACCTACCGATGGGTGAGATGACAGTGACATTGGAGGATGTGTACAGGATATTACATGTCCCTATTGATGGAGAGTTGATTCCCTACGACCGTGACGGTGACAGGGAGGCATTGAGACGGGTTTTTCAGGATCCCGATTTGGAGATGCGAGCAAGTCATGTAGCCTGGGATACCATGACTGCCACAGGTTTAGCATTGCTGGCAGTTATTGGGGGAGTCATCAGTGGGTATTTGTGTCCAGACAGGGCCACACGAGGATTGGCAGTGGGCTAGGGAGGGGCATTGGAGACGCTGATGGCAGAGCACACTAGGTATGCATGGGGGCCATGTGTCCTGGCACATTTGTATTATGAGCTGCATCAGTTTGTGTACCACGGATCCGTGGGTTTGGGCTGCGGCGTGACTCTCTTGCAAGTGTGGGCCTATGAGCACCTTCCCATCACACGGCCCATTCATTTCAGAGGCAGAGGACAGGGACAGAGTTTCGTGCACCTATATGACATGATCACATCCCAGCCTCGGATTGGGAGATTGGAGCATTGGAGGCGAGTCATTGATGATATAGACATGGTCATTTGGAGGCCGTACCTGGGGTGCGAGGAGTGGGAGGATGACGCGCTGGAGCTACCCTATGTGTTCAGGAGCAGGTATCTGATTGGGCGGACGCCCTATATTCTGGAGAGGCAGCTTATTGATAGGGTGTGCAGGCAGTTTGGGCGGATCCAGTGGATGCCACGGGGCTTGGGCATGTATGCCCGTACGGTCAGAGATCAGGTGCAGTTTGGCCCACTGCTATCATATGATCAGGCGGTGACGCAGCTAGCGGAGATGATGCCGATGCCATGGGACATGTGGCCAGAGGTAGATGATGCAGGGATGGACGCAGAGTACTCTGCGTATTGGGCA
Organism: Cryptomeria japonica; assembly: GCF_030272615.1. Lineage (NCBI taxonomy): Eukaryota > Viridiplantae > Streptophyta > Pinopsida > Cupressales > Cupressaceae > Cryptomeria > Cryptomeria japonica. The sequence goes on from NC_081412.1 coordinate 67,534,728, forward strand.
GAGCATCCATTTCCCAGATTGACAGATCCGGTAGAGCCACTGGATGGAGAGGGTGGAGGAGATGATGATGATGGAGGAGGGGATGGAGGTAGGGGCCGGCGGAGGCGGAGGGGAGTGGTGGGAGAGAGGCGGGTGGCACCTCGGAGGGAGGGAGGATAGGAGAGAGCAGCTCCGGTGGTGAGAGGACGGGGTGGACTGCCCCTACAGGTGCCAGCAGCACAGGATCCTAGACAGGGACCGAGACAGGTACAGGCAGAGGGACAGAGATAGGTGCAGCCACAGGTACCTATACAGGCACAGGGACAGGTGCAGGCAGAGGTTGAGGGACAGGCACCTGTAGGGGAGGAGCCACAGGCGGAGGCGGAGAGCGGAGACTCTGAGGAGGATGAGGTGTTGAGGCTGCGGGAGATCTGCCAGGGCCAGGCAGATGAGATTGAGGATTTGGTGCGGGAGAGGAACCACCTCAGGATCAGGGTCCGAGACAAAGAGCGGGAGAGGGATCAGGCCATCCAAAGATACACAGAGGCCGAGACAGCTCTGAGGGCAGGTAGGCGGGCAGTAGAGGATGCAGGGGCAGGCTACGCATATGTTTTGCGAGACAGAGAGGAGATCGCCTACTGGAGGGATCTATACTATGCAGCCGTGCCAGCAGATCAGCGGGCTAGGAGCTTCCATAGATCGTCGCGCACAGCAACGGCTACGGGAGGGAGCCGCAGGAGACAGGCATCCAGCGGTGGGGTCATGGGGCCTCCACCACCACCAGAGAGACAGGGGGATCCTGGGGCGGGACCCTCTACAGCTCAGACTCCGTCGAGGCCAGGCGGCTCCGAGGGAGGGAGTTCCTCATAGCTATAGTGGGCTCCCATTGTATCAGTATATGTATCATTGTTGTATTGTAGACACCTGCGGGTGATTCTTTTGTAGCCATATGATTCTTTTGACATCATTGTATCATGACACTTTTGATTATATATGAGAGATGATTCATTTTTGCGGCAGCTATATGCATGTGTACCTTATGTGATGAAATGTTCTTATGTGATACATGTTTTATGATATGGATGCTTATATGATGCAATGCAATATATCTTTGTTCTTTTATGTTGTATATGCGATGCATGATGCAAATGTGAATGTATGTAATGCAAATGAATATGATAATGCAAATGATTATTTACATAATGAAAATGTGAGATGTGCTAACATGTGTTGTATGCAGGATGTGATGCAATTGTGATATCTATATGTATGTATGGAATGCTTATATGTGGTAATGCAGGTGTAACTATATGAAATGCACATGTTTTTGGTGTGTCATTATACTCAGTCATGTGATAGTGGGCTACGCGGACTCGAGAAGGACAATGGAAGTCAATCAAGAAAGGGGGATGGAAGACAGAAGATATGAACGTGAAAGAGCTTCTTGTGCGTTATCATCATTGAGCTTATTATGGCAGAATAGGTTATGACAATCGAAGCATTTGTTCGGCCCAGAAAGTCATTGTACCTGTTTGCATGGAGATAAGACAGTCACAAACAAGGAATGCCCCAGTTCATACTAGACTCACAGTGTCCTCATATCCTTGGACAAGTCATAGCATTACTAAAAGACAATCCACAGACAGCAAATGCAAATAGGTGACGATACCCCATCCTCGCCTTTCTAGTCAAAGACATCCTGGAAAAGCTAAAAGACATGTCACCAAAAGATAAAATCAAAAGAAAACCAAGACTCGACACCAACATCCACTGTAGTCCTCAAGTTTAGTGTCTCTTGTCACTTGTATAAGTCATGTTTGATTGTGGTCACAATGTTTACTTTCACAAAAAGGATAGAGTAACACTGAACCATATGTTGTCTGAGTTTGTTGAAAGATTTGATTTGTTGAAGCCCATTGTTGCTGCTGTGTCTTATCTGAAACTGACTGAATCCATGAAACTGATACTTTATTATGGAGAAGACGAAACTTTATTGCGGATCTTCGATGCAGATGCTGCTTTATTGCGGATTGTGCGCGGATAGACTGAAGAAAGCTGACAAAAACTGTACTCCTTGAAACACGTGATGTTCTTAGTTCCACACCCATCACTAGACGTAGGAATTGCCTTAGTCACAGATAGGAGCTGATTTATTATGGATGGAAAGGGAGTGAAAAGGGAGGGTTTATTATGAATGGCTAACCAATCTTGGGTAGATCAATAACAAGCCATGATGGGAATGGGTAAGTTTATTGTGAGTGAATAGGTTGTGAGTGTGTGCAAAGTGAAAGATGAAAGAGAATCCTGAAGGAGAGAGGAGCAAAGTCTCTACGCATGGCGCTGGTGACCCAGTTTTCACCATGGTACTTGCCCAGGGCGCCACCGAAGTGGTTTTCACCGTTGGACGAAATTATTTCTCTTTACTTTTCTCGATTTTTCAATTTTTTTGTTGTCACAAGGCGCCTGTTTGCCAGGTTTTCACCAAGTAACGATTTTTTTGTTTTATAATTTTTTTGTATTTTTGAAATTTTTTGATTTTTTTTTGTATTTTTGAATTTTTTTGATTTTTTTGTATTTTTTGAATTAGGATATTCCGATGAGCTATGTGTAGAACCTGCGAAGGTGCATGCTGTTGATAGGATCCTCCAAAGGTTCACCTTCTGTAGTAGAGAGCTGATATGCCCCAGATCCATATGCTGCTGTGATGATGTAAGGACCAAGCCAGTTTGATTCGAACTTGCCCTTCTTATCTCTGTCTTGCTGATTTTTGGGGTTCTCTATGAGGACTAAGTCACCTACCTCAAATGTGCGAGGCTTGACCTTGTGATTGTAACTGCGACTCATTCGTTGTTGGTAAGCTTTGAGATGATTAAAAGCAGTGTGTCGTCGTTCCTCCAGCAGTTCTAGTTCTTGTAAGCAAGAGACCCTGTAGTCTTCATCGTTGATTATGTTTCTCAAGGAGACCCGTAAAGAAGGTAGCTCGACCTCAATAGGCAAGATGGCTTCAGCGCCGTAGACAAGTGAGTAGGGTGTAGCTCCTGTAGGTGTGCGGACACTGGTACGATAGGCCCAAAGTGCGGGATTGAGTTGGACATGCCAGTTACGGCCAGCGTCGTCGACTGTCTTTTTAAGGATTTTGAGAATTGTTTTGTTAGACGCCTCAGCTTGGCCATTACCTTGGGGGTAGTATAGTGTGGAGAAACGGTGAGAGATATGGAAGCGCTCACAGAGTTCACGAACATCCTGGTTCTTGAAAGGATGCCCGTTATCGGTGATAATGGAAGTAGGAATCCCGTATCGGCAAATGATGTAGTTCAAGATGAAGGTAGCGATTTGTTTCCCAGTGACTTGTGTGAGAGGCACGGCTTCAATCCACTTTGTGAAATACTCTGTGGCTGTGATAATGAATTTATGTCCATTGGAAGAAGGAGGGTGAATCTTGCCTATGAGATCGAGTCCCCACTGACAAAAGGGCCAAGGAGATGCAAGTGGCTGTAGTTCTTGTGCTGGTGCATGTATAAGGTCTCCATGAATTTGACACTGCTTACACTTCTTGACAAACTGATATGCATCTTTTTCCATAGTAGGCCAATAGTATCCAGTCCTGACGAGTTTCTTGGCCAAGGTAGGACCACTAGTATGCGGACCACATATCCCTTCGTGCACTTCTCGTAACGCAATCTGAGCTTTGTCACTCTCTAAACATCTAAGAAGGGTGCCATCTAGACCTCGTCGGTATAGGATATCAGCTAGGATAATGTATCGGGAGGATTGGCGAATGAAAGTGCGGCGTTGGTTGTTCGATAGATCGGGAGGTAAGATATTGTCACGAAGGTATGTGAATATGGAACCGTATAACTGGGATTCAGGACCAACAACACCTATCATTTCCGTAGGAGTGATCTCATATGACGGAATCAGCAGGTTGTCAACCAGGAACTCATAGCGAGTCTCATTTTGCGGCAGATCAATGAGCGAAGCAATTGTAGCCATGGCATCAGCAGCACGATTCTGTTCTCTTGGTATCTGCTCAAACTCTATCTTTGCAAAGTGCTGTTTCAGATCATCTACCAGTTGTTTGTAAGGCATTAGCTTTTCATCTTTTGTTTGATAATCATCAGTTGCTTGACGGATGACAAGTTGAGAATCCCCAAAAACACGAAGTTCTTGGATCTTCCACTGAACTGCAATTCTTAGCCCAGTTGTTAATGCCTCATATTCCGCTATATTGTTGGTGCAAGGAAATGATAAGCGGTATGACTTTGGTATAGAATCGCCTTGGGGAGTTATAAAGAGTATACCCGCTCCTGCTCCATGCTGTGTGTATGAGCCATCAAAGTATAGTTGCCATGGCTTTGCAGGTGATATTGTTAGAATGGACTCATCTGGAAATTCTGACTGTAGAGGAACATCATCTATCATGGGAGCATCTGCCAGTTGATCTGCGATGGCTTGTCCTTTTATGGCCTTTCTGTCCACGTATTCAATGTCGAATTCACTCAAAATCATTACCCATTTGGCCAGTCGCCCAGTAAGTGTAGCTTTGTTGAGAAGATATTTTAGTGGATCAATTCTGGCAATCAACTTAGTCTTGTGAGTGAGCATATAATGTCGTAATTTTTGTGAAGCAAAGACCACAGCGAGACATGCACGCTCAATAGGTGTGTAGTTCAGCTCATATCCCACCAATGTGCGACTGATATAGTAAACTGCTTTTTCCTTGCCATCAGGTATTTGTTGTGCTAGGAGTGCCCCCAGTGCTGTTGGAGTAGCTAAAATGTAAAGTAGCAATGGTTGATCTTGAATTGGTGGCATCAAAACTGGTGGGTTCAAAAGATAGTCTTTGAGTGTCTGAAAAGCCTGTTGACAGTTCTCATCCCATTTGAACTTGATGTTTTTGTGTAACAGGTGCTGGAAAGGATTGCACTTATCTGCAAGTTGTGCTATGAATCTTCGTATGGACTGGAGTCTCCCTTGTAAAGACCGAAGTTGACTGATATTCTTGGGTGGCGGCATGTCCAAGATAGCCTTGACTTTTGCTGGATCAGCTTCTATTCCTCTTTTAGACACAATGAATCCTAGGAGCTTCCCGGAGGTTACTCCAAAGACACATTTCTTTGGGTTTAATCTTACCTTGTATTTTTCCAGCCTATCAAAAGCAACTGAAAGTATGTCCAAGTGTGTATTTCTGTCTATTGATTTAACCAAAAGGTCGTCAACATAATCTTCCACCGTTACATGCATGAGATCATGGAAGATAGTAGTCATAGCTCGTTGATACGTGGCACCTGCATTTTTCAGCCCAAAGGGCATGACATTCCAGCAGAAGGTTCCCCATGGACAAGTAAATGATGTTTTATGTTGATCTTCAGGTGCAATCCTGATCTGATTATATCCAGAGAATCCGTCCATTAAAGATAACATCTCATGGCCTGCTGTGAGATCAACAATTAAATCAATGTTTGGTAATGGGAAATCGTCCTTCGGACAAGCCTTGTTGATATCCCTGAAGTCTGTACATATTCGGATGCTGCGATCTGGTTTGCTAACAGGTACTAAGTTGGAAATCCATTCGGGATAATCAATTGGGCGTATGAATCCAACATCCAGTAATTTCTCCAGCTCTGCCTTGACTAATAATGCCACTTGTGGATGCATTTTCCTCAATTTCTGTTTTACTGGTTTTGCCCCCGGTTTGACTGTTAAATGATGCATTACTAAATCAGGGTCTAGTCCAGGCATATCAGCATAAGACCATGCGAAGTTGACTTGTCGTTCCTTAAAGAAGCTTATGAACCTTGCTTTCTCGGCCTCTGTCAATGATTGAGCCAAAAATATGTTATGTGGAACCTCTGCTGTACCAATGTTTGTCTTTATAGTCTCCTCTACCAACATGGATGATTTTTCCTCGTATGATGCTGGGAGAATGTCAAGCCTTCCATCTTCGGGCGCCTCAGAGAGGTTTTCACCCTTAGATACGTCCTTTCTTTTTACTTTTTTAGAGTCAGATAGCGCCACAGTGTGGTTTTCGCCATAAGACCCTTGTTTTGTTTTTATTTTCACATTTTTGCGACTAGAAGGCCCGACACCCTCACCAAAGTATGCCATGTTATTAAGCTCTATGGCGTATCCTGCTTTATGGTCTCCAAGAGGAAGATCATCGCGAATGCCAAGATAATCGACAATAGCTTCGTCATTTTGAAATGTATCAAACTGTGCTGGTCCATCCTGATCCCAGTCAATGAGTTGGGGGTGAATGAGGGGAAGGTCTTTAGTGTTTTCAGAGTTCGCAAGGCTAATAGTGAAGATGTGGTTATATTCAGGTATGTCAAGATAGTCATCGAGGTCATCGATGGCACTCTCCTCATCAGTTTCGATCGTGAGTGAGTCCAAATTATCATCACTAGTAGCACCCTCAAGGACACGTGTCCTCATCCTATGTGATCTTGACCTAGGGCCTTGAAACGAAGCTTGTGCGGGATCCTTATGGGTCGGTTCTTGACCAACTCTGAATTTCTTGTAAAACTCCTCCTCCTCTGTAGGTTCCTCTGGCTCTCTAAATGTCTCGTTGAGCTCATAGTCGCTGGAGGATTTGTCTGAACCCCATTCCCATTCGTTGGAATCTGTAGAATAGTCATCTTCTTGTTGGACTTCAGCCACTTTGACTCGCCATATCTGTTTTGTTCTTTTGTTGTGAATCTTAGGATTTAGAAAACCAAGCCCCTTGGAGCGTTCCCTTCTTGTAGTTAGCTCAGGTTGTATATGGTGAAAATGGATAACAATAATAATCAATATTGAAAGACTAAAATGGATTCAACCACTAAACCCTAGCCTAACAATGAACAAAGATCCACCATAACATATGAAGATAACCTAAGACAATGCAAAATAACTCAAAATCATAAAGATTATACCATTACATGTCCAATAGGGTTTTGATCTCCATTCTTCCTATCTCCATTGATCTTGCTTGATATACTTGCTCTCAGATTTTTGTATGCACAAGAGCTCAACAAAGAACAGAATGTGGTTGCAAGTGGAATTGTAGTGTAGTCAATTGATCAAGTAGTTAGGGTATGTCATTAGGGTTTGACAATGAAGAAAGCATCTCCTTAAATAGAAGACACAATATGAAATGGAGGGTTAAGATTGAGAGGTGTAAAAAGAGAGGTCGGCTAGGATTAGAGGGTAGGTATAAGAAATACCAAAATAATGAAAGAGGTAGGTAGTGTAGGAAATAAGAGATGAATGACATGTGTCATGTGTAGAAAAAGATAATGAATTAATTAAATAAATAAAGATTTATTTAATTAATAGAAGAAGTGGGACAATTAAATAAATAAAATATTTATTTAATTTAGGAAAGGAATAATTTAAATAAATAAATGTATTTATTTAAATGAGAAATAAGGCTAGAAGAGGATAAATGAATTAATTAAATAAATAAAAATTTATTTAATTAATAGAAGAATTAGGCTTAGATAATTAAATAAATAAAATATTTATTTAATTAGACATGACAATTTTGAGTGTCTACAGCAGGCTTCCAAACCATGGTGGTTGTCTCGCACGTGCTACTGATAGGTGGGTCCTTACTCAGTCAATCCGTCAATCGCAATCGTTCAGTGAAAACTGACACCATAGCTCCAAAACAAACCTTTCATACAGCGTGTTAGTCCGTAACAGGTTAGTCAATCACAACCGCTAACTACAAAATTGACGGTGTAAAACGCGAGACAAACACGCGTGTTAGTCAATCCGTACTGTGGAGCCAAAATAAACGCATCCCGCCATTTTTTGCATTGAAAAATGGGACGATGTCGAACCCACGCGTGTTAGGTGGGTAGGTGGAACGTACAATCGGAGCTCCCACCATTTTCTGTGTGTTGTGGAAAAAAGGGGACAAAGGGAAAAACTAATGCGCTATTAGATAAAGTCCAAAGCCCTCATTTGTTCAAGTGTTATGTTGTTTTTGAAGGCATTTTTTAAGACAAAGAAGGGTTTGAAGGAGGCAGCGAGGACTTAGTTTTCAAGGGCAGCCTGCGTTCATTTCTAAAGGTTAACAGGTATGTTGAGTAGTCATTTTTCTAGTTGTATACATTTGGAAAATTTGCATGTTTTATTGTTTTGTTGAGTAGCCGTTCTTTCAGATTTGTATACGTTGTGCGAAAATCATATTGTTTTTTTTTGCTTTGGTTATTCTTCTTTTTCTGTAGCTTGAAATTATTCGCGTTAGGGTTAGATATAGAGCTCGACACGTGTTTGCTGGCTCCAAAAAGCCGTTGTAAAATGCATGTTAGTATGTTTGTACTGCCATTTTGTTGGGTGTTTGGTGTCTATTAGTATCTCTATACTGTCATTTTCGTCTGTCATTTCTGTTGCGCTTTTCGGTTATCGGCAAGAAAATATTATGTTTTTGCCGATTCTTCGATGTAACCGTCGTTGCCTTATTAATTTAATCGACGAGAGTAATGCCGATAGGTCCGACCTTGGATTTCCATGTGTTGTTATCGGTTTTGCCGCTTCTCCAATGGATTTCCATGCGTTGTTAGTTGTGCAATAGTCGCAGCCTTGCTGAGTCCGCCGTACGCACTAAGTAACACGCGATTACTCCTTGGGCGATTAACAATTAACAGTAATATTGAAATTATCTTCAAATGATTCAAATGAATATGTCGAAGTACCCATATAAATTTGTAGTTAATTTTACACAAGGTTTTTTGTCTGCTTTTTTTAATATGATTTACTATTTATTGCATAAAATAGTCTAAAATAACAAAAAAAATGTTTGTTTTGGAGCTATGGCCGAACGCATAACCTATTTTGCAATTAGCAACCGCGATTGAGTAACCTATCGCTAACACCCTATTTCCTTTTTGGTCTCTGTTTCCCTCTCGATAGCCAAAACATAGACTGATATGTCCCATCGGGTATTGGCATAGTTTAATTTATGTCCCTCCAATGCCCCAATGAGTCCGCATTATGACCAAGTCCCCCACGTTATCGGCATAAATTACCCCGAAGAACTCCTAGCAACTCTGTTAGGGTTTCAAGCAGATCCGAAGCAAATATGAACTAACAATTATATGCAGATTTAAATACAAAAGATAAAGAAATAAAACAGGACACAGATAACACAGAGATTTAACGTGGTTCACCCAGAATGGGTTACGTCCACCATACACAGCCGTCCAATCTTTCTTATTATCTAGCAAAAACAGTACATCAACCTTACAATGCCTTAAGCATCCCAGCCGCTTATAACATCCATTTTTAGGGCAACAAACAAAGTCGGCCTTTTTTAGGGTTTTATTACAATGTCGGTTTTTATCAAAAAAAATGGCAAAAAAATTTTTCTCGGGGGCTGCTGCCCCCGGACCCCGGCAAGGATATGTGCTGAGTGTACAGTACTTTGCTAATCAGTCGCCACATTTCAACAAACTCTCCATCCACCTACATAGTCCTATCGGGACTCGGCATAGCATAAAATTGCTTCTTCCGATGTCCCAATGAGTCCTAATGCATGTTTACTTTATCGGTATAGTTTACACCGAAATCTCCGCAGGTGCTTTTTATCTTCATCGGGGGTCGGAATAGCCATTTTCTATTCCTCCCGAAGTCCCAATCAGTCTCCGATGCACTTTTATGCTTTATGCTTCGGAGTTTGTTTTGCGCATGACTGACCGGGTATCGGTACAGCAGACCGAGACCGCTCCCGATAGCCGAAACATAATCCGATATGTCCCATCGAGTATTGACATAGTTCAATTTATGTCCCTCTAATGCCTCGATGATCTCAATATACCAGTCCGCATTGTGAGTAAGTCCCCCGTGTTGTCGGCATAAATCACCCCGAAGAACTCCTAGCAACTCTCCATCTAGCTACATAGTCCTATCAGAACTTGGCATAGCATAAAATTGCTTCTTTCGATGTCTCGATGAGTCCTAATGCATGTTTACTTTATCGGTATACTTTACACTGATATCCCCGCAAGTGCTTTTATCTTCATCAGGGGTCGGAATAGTCTTTTTCTAGTCCTCCCGAAGGCCTAATCAGTCTCCAATGCACTTTTATGCTTTATGCTTCGGAGTTTGTTTTGCGCATGACTGACCGGGTATCGGTATAGCAGATCGAGACTGCTCACGATAGCCGAAACATAGTCCGATATGTCCCATCGAGTATCGACATAGTTTAATTTATGTCCCTCTAATGCCCCGATGATCTCAATATACCAGTCCGCATTGTGAGTAAGTCCCCCGCGTCGTCAACATAAATCACCCTGAAGAACTCCTAGCAACTCTCCATCCGGCTACATAGTCCTATCGGGACTCGGCATAGCATAAAATTGCTTCTTCCGATGTCCCGATGTGTCCTAATGCATGTTTACTTTATCGATATACTTTACACTGATATCCCCGCAGGTGCTTTTATCTTCATCGGGGGTCGGAATAGCCTTTTTCTAGTCCTCCCAAAGTCCCAATCAGTCTCCGATGCACTTTTATGCTTTATGCTTCGGAGTTTGTTTTGCGCATGACTAACCGAGTATCGGTATAGCAGACTGAGACCACTCCCGATAGCCGGAACGTAGTCCGATATGTCCCATCGAGTATCAGCATAGTTCAATTTATGTCCCTCTAATGCCCCGATGATCTCAATATACCAGTCTGCATTGTGAGTAAGTCCTTCGCGTTGTCAGCATAAATCACCCCAAAGAACTCCTAGCAACTCTCCATCTGGCTACATAGTCCTATCGGGACTCGGCATAGCATAAAATTGCTTCTTCCGATGTCCCGATGAGTCCTAATGCATGTTTACTTTATCGGTATACTTTACACCGATATCCCCGCAGGTGCTTTTATCTTCATCGGGGGTTAGAATAGCCTTTTTCTAGTCCTCCCGAAGTCCCAATCAGTCTCTGATGCACTTTTATGCTTTATGCTTCGGAGTTTGTTTTGCGCATGACTGATCGGGTATCGGTATAGCAAACCGAGACCACTCCCGATAGCCGAAATGTAGTCTAATATGTCCCATTGAGTATCGACATAGTTCAATTTATGTCCCTCTAATGCCCTGATGATCTCAATATACCAGTCCGCATTGTGAGTAAGTCCCCCGCGTTGTCGGCATAAATCACCTCGAAGAACTCCTAGCAACTCTCCATCCGGCTACATAGTCCTATCGGGACTCGGCATAGCATAAAATTGCTTCTTCCGATGTCCCGATGAGTCCTAATGCATGTTTACTTTATCGGTATCCTTTACACTGATATCCCCGCAGGTGCTTTTATCTTCATCAGGGGTCGAAATAGCCTTTTTCTAGTCCTCTCGAAGTCCCAATCAGTCTCCGATGCACTTTTATGCTTTATGCTTCGAAGTTTGTTTTATCGATATAGGTAATACCAATGGTTTTGCCTTCCCGATTCTCCATGTGATACAATGTCTTAGCGATAGGTTAGTCAATCGTGAGCGCGTGTTACCGACAGGTTAGACAATTGCAGAATGTTCGTCGCAATATGGACGGTGTAAAACGGACTACTACCACGCCTTAATAGTACTATCGGGACTCGGCATAGCATGAAATTTCTTCTTCTGATGTCCCGATGAGTCCTAATGCATGTTTACTTTATCGGTATAATTTACACTGATATCCTCGCAGGGACTTTTATCTTCATTGGGGGTCGGAATAGCCATTTTCTATTCCTCCCAAAGTCCCGATCAGTCTCCGATGCACTTTCATGCTTTATACTTCCAAGTTTGATTAATCGGTTTAGGTAATACCGATGGTTCCACCTTCTGATTCTCCATGTCATCGGGAATCGATCTAACTATTTTTTGCACTATCTCGATATGGTCTTTTTCTTCGATATGGGCGTTTTTAAAAAAAAGCAGGACTAGTCTGAAATGTCAGGGCCACCATCCTTTCGCTGCTTCACGAAAGATAAACTCCACGCTATTTCGCCCACCGAAATAACGTAGACCGTCGGATCCTTTTCAAGATGCACCTCATTTACTTTCCACCTCATCCTCACGCTGGGCCCACTTTCCTTTCGCTGTTTCGCCACAGGTTAGTCAATCGCAGCCACTAACTGCAGAATCGACGGTGTCAAACGCGCGACTAACACGCGTGTTACTTATTACTGACCAGGTATCGGTATAGCAGACCAAGACCGCTCCCGATAGCTAAAACATAGTCCGATATGTCCCATCGGGTATCGACATAGTTCAATTTATGTCCCTCTAGTGCCACGATGATCTCAATAGGATACCAGTCTGCATTGTGAGTAAGTCCCCGACGTTATCGGCATAAATCACCCCGAAGAACTCCTAGCAACTCTCCATCCTCTTACATAGTCCTATCGGGACTCGGTATAGCATAAAATTGCTTCTTTCGATGTCCCGATGAGTCCTATTGCATGTTTACTTTATCGGTATAGTTTACACCGATATCCCCGCAGGTGCTTTTATCTTCATCGGGGGTCGGAATAGCCGTTTTCTATTCCTCTCGAAGTCTCGATCAGTCTCTGATGCACCTTTATGCTTTAAGATTTCGAGTTTGTTTTATCGGTATAGGTAATACCGATGGTTCCGCCTTCCCATTCTCCTTTTGATATAGTGTCTTAGCGACAGGTTAGTCATTCGCAACTGCGTGTTACCGACAAGTTAGTCAATCTCAAGCACGCGTTACTGACAGGTTAGACAATCGCAAAATGTTGGCCGCCTTGTTAATCGAAGAAACTTTTGATTAGCTTTGTGCATCATATGGAAATGTGTAAGTCTACAAAAATGTCCACAGACTATTGTGTAGAAACTTAGATTGTAGAATAACATGGAACATGTGGTGGATGAACTTAGTTATTAGAAAGCACTAAAAAATTAAGGCACAATTTGATAAAAATTGAAATAATTTATAGACGTTGCCTTTAGTCTGACATATTTGCATGTTCGTTTTGGAATAACAGGTATCTTGATTTGAAATATGGAGGCCAACTTTTCTATACAAACAAGCAAAACACAGGTCGCATTTTGGGGCTGAATAAGAGATGATAGGTTGATGAACCTGTTTATCTATGAAGACACCACATTCCTGTCCGCGGTGAAGTTGATCCTTGGGCCTGAGTACGTAGAAGGTGGATGGAAGTACAAAACGAATGCGGACATAGTGTCTCTGTTTATGGCATGGTGTCTGGAGCTCTGACCTGTTCTGAAAGTCAGAGAAATCATGAACAGGTGTGTGAAGAAGGAATGGCTAGGCGGAATGGAGGCTTTATTAGGATTGGCATGAGACATGGATGGCTTTGAAAGTGTGGGCGGAGTGTGGATTCACGTGAGTGAATTCAGTCCTCCCTTGCGACCGTTCTTGCTCTGGAGTGCGACATTCGATAAAGAGGCCAGAAGAAGTGTAGCACAGGCTGGGATGTATGGTATTGTGCAATACCTTGAGATGGTCAATGTCTGGGAAGTGGGTGTGGAGATGGCAAAATGGGGACCTTGGTCGGAATATAGAGCACTTGTGCAACGAACGGTTCTTGCACACACAAAACGATGGGGTCAACCTTGTGGAAGAACAACTAAGAAGGGTCGTGTGCTGCAATTCAGTGAAGGCTCCAGCAGGGAGACAAAAAATAACCAAGTTAGGAACATGGAAGTGCTAGACGTGGAAGAGGGCACGGTCATTGTTCATGTGGTGTAGCAAGATGGCACATACAACCTTTTTTGAAGCAAGGACTGTGTTTTTTTTTTTTAAATGTTTTTGAATGTGGTATGTATGGATTGTTATGTATATCGTCCATCGACTTCGATGGTCTAGTCGGCTAGCCATCGAGGTTTATCTTGCAGAATGTAAACATCTTCAGAATTAATATAAAATATAGCTTTACCGGACAAATAAAAACTTTCTTGACACCGACTGGTACTCTTATCTTCTCTGTTTTGAAATTGTTGTTAACATTTTATTATATATGGTGGAAAAACAAATGTTTTTTATTGTATGTGCATGAAATTGTTGTATAACATCAAAGTCAAGCATTTCAATATATATGTCTACAAATAAAATAAAATTCTTGTAGCACAATTGAGTTTCTATTCTGGTCATCTTGGTCATTCTCAGAGCATTTTATATGTCATTTTGGTCATAACCAATACTTCATCGGTTTCCCAACCACCGACTTGCTAAAAAAAGGCAAAGTTTCTCAAAAAGTTGCAAAAAGTTGTCAAGCAACAATGACAACTTTTTGTCAAATGTGCATTTTTGCCTTTTATGCATTTTTACTTATACTGAACCTCCTAGCATGACTTCCTAACATTAAACCGATATGCCTAAATGCCTAGTGAGGCTTTAGAATTTGTTTTAGATCAATACAATAAGAACCCAATTCTTAAACAGAATGTAACCCAATTTAATGTAACAGAATGTGATTCACATTACAGCAAATTCTCAAATAGATTTATGAAGAGGACAAAGCATGTTTCATCAACAAAGAAAGTAATCAGTACATTTGAAGTAGAAACAATGAATCTTGTATATTAATGTCTGAGAAATGACAGTACACAAAAGCTACCCACTTGGAGATACTTCATTGCAATTTGCTTACACAAAATGACACTTCTGCTTCCTATAAAATTTAATAATACATATGACTTTCAGTCCTTATAGCAATGATGTTCCAAAACCCCCCCAAAAAAAATCTCCCTTTGTTACGCAAGATGACTCAATACAAATACAAATGCTGAAAGACAGGAATGAAAGGACACACCCTTTCATTATCTTAACAACTATGTGAACAGAAATTAAAATGCCTAACCAAGATATCAATTACATTACATAAAGTCAAACACCACACTAGGACTTTTGATCCAGCCACCGTCCACATTTTTTAATATGCCCCAAGTAGGCCAGATCCTTATATGTTGTAGCGTTGAAGATGGAATCCTTGGCTGCATTCTCAATCGCATAAAATTTTTCCAATTGATCGACCGTGTCATTCAAGTCAAGGACATCTGCTCTGGCGATGGCTTGGGCTGCATTAAGCATAGACTTGCACTCAGCGATCCATACGGTTTTGTCTTTGATCACACCTGCATCATCTACCAGACTAGGAACCCCATGCTCAACAATTTGTTGAAATTCATCAAATTCAGACTTCAATGCCTCTGTAACTCCCTCATGTGTAACAAGCAGACTCTGCAGCTTCTTTTTTTCTTTCTCTTTCGTCGTTGCATCCTGTAACATCATGTCGAGTCTATCTCGAATTCTGGTGTGTGAAATCATATTGTCCATGTTCCTCTGATATTCACCCCAGAAATCGTTCAATTCTTTCTCCATATTGTCATACCTCCTACTCAGCAACACGCAAGCCGTATCGGCCCTAACGCTCTTCATCTGTTTTTTCAACTTGTTATGTTCATAAGATAGCTTTTCAAAAAAATTCTTCCATTCGCCTCCTGAATCTATAATTTGGGGAACAGGGTGCCCACTCCTCTTAAGGGTCTCTTCATACAAAGCCTTATACTTATTCTTCTCTGCCATCTCATGTTTCATTTGGGCCTTATTAAACTTTGAAATATTGATACCCATGTCAGCTGTGACTATAGGATCTACTTCCCCAACCTTCAAGGTCATCATGTGACCAAAATCTTTATCCACATCAATTATTTTTGGCCTCTTATTAGGAGGATATTAGGCCCACAATAACATTTCTTCCTCCTTTGGATCATATCTTGATCCAATAAAAATATCTTGCACTCCTTGGATGTTTAACTTCATATCCTTATTATCTGAATGTAACAAAGAATCAAAAATAAATGAAGCACTCAGGTCCCATCCTGGAAACACAATTATTCCTGCATCTACTAGCAATTGCCTGCCCCTTTGCAGGGTCATAGTATCAACTTCTCTGTCAATGTCTTCCTTCAACCTCATCATCATTTCTGCTTCATTATCAGGGGTCACATTTGGCACTGCTTCCCTCAATTTCTTACCCTTGAAGTGGTACAGGAATGATTTGAATTCCTTAGACTTAATGAAGTGATCATCAGATACAAAAGAAACATGTTCTGCCATTCTTTCATCTGAATCTGCATTTAGAGCAACAATAAGCCTATCTTCTGCCTCTGAATCCTTCTCCTTCTCAGGGGCACGGAGCTTGGAGACTACTTTATTTTCCCTCGAATCACTTTGGGTTGGTTCTCCCTCCATGTTTTCTAGTCTCTGCCTTCTTTGCTCTAGCTTCTTCTCCAAGGTCTCCATAACTCCTGCAAGCTCTTCCACCTCCTTATTCCTGCACATGTCTTCAAATTCATCCTCCTCATGGAGGTAGTCTCCCAAATCCTATCTTTTCCTGCTTCAATGGATGTAACCCTCAGGATCATAGCGTGCTCTAGATACGTGCTGAAACAAATTGTATTCATCCACCAGCTTCCTGTCAATGGCCTCGTATGCCCTAGTTGATTCAATTTTAAAATCCTAAAAGTGAAGTGTGCCGGGGAGGAAAGCTTGCTTGTGTGCTCCTCCGAAATGTTTGGCATTAGACACACTTAACTACCTTACAATTTCCAAGAAGGCAATCCTATTTGGTGTAGGCTTAGGGAGAACATATGGATAACCGTCAAATCCATAGCATCGAACAAAAGTGAAGTTTTGGCATGAGTACCAATCACCCCAGTTGTGATTGACCTTTGGATTTTGGTGCTCGTGAGGCCTAAGAAACTTCTTAACCTCCTCCGAAAATGATCCTTGCCGAGGCTCACCAAAGAGCAAGAAAAGTGGTTTGACAAAGAACTCCTCAAATTTGAGGTAATGAGAACTCTCAAACTTGTAATCCCAAAGGGAAACCCATAACTGCACTGGTTTCTCCTTTCCATCTTTCCCAATTGTATTCACATTCAATTCTTCCGGCCATAACCCTCTAAGTCTCCCATAAAATAAAATGATGTGCATTAACACTGAGTAGTGCTTGAAATATTTGTCTAGATTGTCTTTTAGGTTTAAGAAACCTTCATGCAATTTGTCTACTAGGTAAGAAGCGAAGTCAAATGCCCTAGGCTCATGCCTCTGCACTTCTGCTGCTAGAACAAGTGGTCCAATGTTTTCCACATCAAGAGCTTCAACTCCTCCCACCTGACCACAAGCCATATATGTATATTGCAGATACTTCTTAAAAATAGTCATGTCATATGGAGGACCTTCTTCGTCTGTTAGCCTCCCCTTCTCTGCTTTATGGATAGTGAGGTTCCAACCCTGGTATGTAGTGTCCATCTTCCTATACTCTTCTTCCAAATCTACAAAAGACAAAGGCAATTCCGCCTCCAAATCTACTGCAAAAACTTCCTGAATCGTAGCCTTTGCAAAATGCACTAGAGCAGTCCCATCAGGCAACATAATGCATCGCTTGTTTGCATTATAATTTCTTACTAAAAGCTTCAACAAATCAATGTTCACAAACACATTGGGCAATACAAGTTTACTGAGACCCATTTTCCATGGGTTCGAAATTGGTGTGGGGTTATCCCTGCGGAAGTAATAGAAAAGGAACAACTCGTGCCCTTGCACTGTGGTGAATATATCCCCAATCCCTCTGTATCTATCCTCTAACTGCTCGCGGACAGGAAAATTTGTCTTAGCTCTGCATGACCTAGCTCCTGGAGAGCCCATTTGGTCTATCATGTCCTGATTCAGCTTTCTACCCGATTTCTTTGTTGCGGTACTCGATACTTCGACAGCTTTTCGCTTCCCTTTTGACCTTGACCCCTCCATTTCTGCAAATTATTTCACTCTATAGTCAGTAACTCAAAAATTTTCTCAGTAAGCACTTAATATCTTTCTGCAATTACTTCATGAGAAATGCTGCTCCCTCTGCAATACCGGCTATTTGGGATAGATTTGCTTGCAATCTTTGTAATTGATTATTGCAATATTTGACAGATTTGCTTCGTGCGGCAACGAATGTACTCAATTTATGCATTTAATGGAAACTATGTTGTCACGGTCAGTTCTTCTCGTGATGAAAACCAATGGCTAATCGGTGACACTTCTCCCGATGATTCAAATGTTTGCCGCCAGTTGTTATTACTTTACGGAGCCTTACTTTACCACTTTTTTGCTTTTTGATCGGAACAAACTACCCCGACCCACTTATTGGATCTCCGAATACCTAAATTTTCTTTATCCCGATGGTTCGTTTCAATATACCAACGGATGATATCTTCCGGTTGATCCAACGGCCCACGTTGTTTTGTAAAGAAAAGATGGTCGGAGTTTATCTTTCGCGAAGCAGCGAAAGGGAAGTGGGCCCAAAGTGAGGATGACGTGGAAAGTAAACAAGGTGCATCTTCAAAAGGATCCGATAGTCTACGTTATTTCGGTGGGCGAAATAGTGTGGAGTTTATCTTTCGCGAAGCAGTGAAAGGATGGTGGGCCTGACATATCAGACTATTTTAAAAAAATGGCCATATCGGAGAAAAAGACCATATCGGGATAGTGCAAAAAGAGTTATATCGATCCCCGATGACATGGAGAATGGGGAAGGCGGACCCATCGGTATTACCTATACCGATAAAACAAACTTGGAAGCATAAAGCATAAAAGTGCATTGGAGACTGATCGAGACTTCGGGAGGAATAGAAAAAGGCTATTCCAACCCCCGATGAAGATAAAAGAACCTGCGGGGATATCGGTGTAAATTATACCGATAAAGTAAACATGCATTAGGACTCATCGGGACATCGAAAGAAGCAATTTTATGCTATGCCGAGTCCCAATTGGACTATGTAGCCAGATGGAGAGTTGCTAGGAGTTCTTCGAGGTGATTTATGCCGATAACGCGGGGGACTTGGTCACAATGCAGACTGCTATATTCAGATCATCGGGGCATTAGAGGGACATAAATTGAACTATGTCGATACCCGATGGGGCATATCCGACTATGTTTTGACTATCGGGAGCGGTCTCAGTCTGCTATACCGATACCCAATCAGTAATGACTAACACGCGTGTTAGTTGCGCGTTTTACACCGTCGATTCTGCAGTTAGTGGTTGTGATTGACTAACCTGTCGCGAAGAAGCGAAAGGGAAGTGGGCCCAGAGTGAGGATGACATGGAAAGTAAAGAAGGTGCATCTTCAAAGTGATCCAACGGTCTGTGTTATTTTGGTGGGCGAATTAGCGTGGAGTTTATCTTTCGTGAAGCAACTAAAGGATGGTGGGTCCGGCATATCTCCTGCTTTTTTTTAAAAATGGCCATATCAAAGAAAAAGACCATATCGGGATAGTGCAAAAAGAGTTATATCGATCCCCGATGACATGGAGAATGGGGAAGGCGGAACCATCGGTATTACCTAAACCGATAAAACAAACTCAGAAGCATAAAGCATAAAAGTGCATCGGAGACTGATTGGGACTTCGGGAGTAATAGAAAAAGGCTATTTCGACCGTCGATGAAGATAACAACACATGCAGGGATATCGGTGTAAATTATACCGATAAAGTAAACATGCATTAGGACTCATCGGGACATCGGAAGAAGCAATTTTATGCTATGTCGAGTCCCGATAGGGCTATTAAGGCGGATGGAGAGTTGCTAGGAGTTCTTCGGGCTAAGTTATGCCGATAACGCGGGGGACTTGGTCACAATGCAGACTACTATATTCAGATCAGGGGGGCATTAGAGGGACATAAATTGAACTATGCCGATACCCGATGGGGCATATCCGACTATGTTTCGGCTATCAGGAATGGACGCGTCTATTCTGGCTCCAAAAAGACACTACGGATTGACTAACACGCGTGTTAGTCGCGCGTTTTACACCATCGATTTTGTAGTTAACGGTTGCGATTGACTAACCTGTCACTAACACACTATACCAAAGGTCTATTTTGGAGCTAGAATAATCGCGACCATCGGGAACGGTCTCGGTCTGCAAAATTGACGGTGTAAAACGAGCGACTAACACGCGTGTTGGTCAATCTGTACAATGATTTTGCATAATAGTTTGAAGCTAACAGAGAGATTGAAGCAATATTAAAGTACAGAAAAGGCAAAACTAACAACTATAGATCAATACTTCATGTGACAATTTTTTTTTATTTGAATACATGAATACTTAACAAACATTGTGTTAAAAAAATGGCAGCAGTGTGTAAGAAGCATTGGTGCTTTACAAATTGTAATGTCCACCAGCCATCCCTCATTAGTACATGTAGATGAAAATGAGGACCCTGAAAATGACATCTTTAAACATAAAAATATTGGCTACAAAATGACCATCGAAGGCGCTCCATGCACCTACAATGGTGACACTTTCTCCTATTTACCATGACAAGATGTTTTATAACTTTTCCAGTAACTACCTAAAATAGTGCTACTGCTAATTTTACAAAATTGATCCTATTGTCTGCAATAGGGTCATAGAAGTGTAGCTAGTGACATATGCAAAACTAGAAATTGTAGTTAAACAACAAAACTAACTCCCAATGTATTGGAGTATGACACCCATGTTCTCTCCAATCTCCATTACTTTGACAGTGGCTGGTGTCGGGAGCCAGTTATCATCGGAGTTCAGTAGTCTGTGGAAGGGATCCAGATTCCCATTCCTCACCCCTACCCTATACACCTCCCACGCCTCCTAGATGAAGTTCTTCCTCCTTTCCCGTGTTGCCCTTTTTGGGCCAGTTTCCTCGTCTTCAATGTCTGACTCCTTCGATTCAGAGGAGATGTAGTTGGTGTGGTTAAAATAGATGTGGAGGGTGCTTACCCAACAATCAGAATCCAACTCTAGAATGGCATTTCCCAGGGCCTGCCCATCAAACGGGCAGACAAAGTCGTTGATCCTTTGTATGGTCGCTTCCTTTGAATTGAATATGTCAACCATAGTGCAAATGACAGCCTCATAAACAAACCCATCACACCAATGTCGATTAACACCCAATATACCATTAGCCACCCACCATACAACATTCCAGAGCACATTGTTTGCTTGAAATAGTCGGCTGCATTGGGCCTGGATCGATTCCTCTCTACATAGGCAACTGACACCAAAATGATGCACCATCGGTTCAGTTCAAGACTTCCCATCTTAAGACTGCAATCTGAACCATTCCTTATATAAAGTTTCGAACTTTCTAGAGAAGTCTAGATACCGACCACAAGAGGCCCAAAATCCAATCAAGGTTCGTCCGAACAACATATCTTTACTATTATGAGAACTAGTCGTCAAGTTCCCTGCTCCTACGTACTTTATCTAACCGACCTGATGTGAATCTACCAAAGCGCATGAAAAAACCACAGAGGTCTCCAGTTTGTCCCTCCACTAAGGTATGGCAGGCCTACGTCTAGCTAGAACGAAGCTCCAGATGAAACCACATTGGCAAGCCAAAGGAGGATTATTGACAACACTTATACTGATGAAACAAAGCATAGACTCATTGGAGCACATTAAAACATACTCAACACGGTGCGCACTTTTCGTAAGATCGTTCCATCGAGATAGCTTGTTCCGATGAGAAAGTAGGTGGTTGCTTTCTATCGGTTTGCATTGGCTTATTGGCAAAGCATATAAATTGCTATATCCATGACCTATGAAAGCATTGGTATAACTTGTAACAAAATGGCCAAGCTTATAACATAGTACCGAGAGATCGGAAGTAATAAGAAAGTTTTATCCCGATACCCGATGACTAAAGGAAACTGAAGGCGACCCCATCGGAAAGAATATTCATATCGGGGCAGTGCGAAAATTGCTATACCGATCCTCGATGATATGGAGAATCGGAAGTACGAGCCATCGGTATTACCTATATCGATAAAAGAACTCGTAAGCATATAACACAAAAAAGTGCATCAGGAATTCATTGGGATTTCGGGAGGAATATAAAAGGGCTATTTCGACCCCCGATGAAGATAGAAGCATTGGTTGGAGTATCGGACCGAGTTATACCGATAAAGAGTGCATCAAATGAGGATTCATGGGGACGTGAGAAGAAGACTTGTATGTTTTGCCGAGACCCGATAGGACCATTGTAAGTGCGGGACGCGTCTATTTTGGCTCCAAAATGACAGTATGGATTGACTAACACACGTGTTAGTCATGCATTTTACACCATCAATTTTGCAATTAACAACTGCCATTGACTAACCTGTCGCTAACACGGACGCGTCTATTTTGGCTCCAAAACAATAGTATGAATTGACTAACACGCGTGTTAGTAACGCATTTTACACCGTCGATTTTGCAATACTTTCACACATTTAAATTGAGATCCACGGTAAACTAATGGTAAAAACTGGTGCAAGGGAACCAAGACCAACAAAGGCAACCATACAACCATCTAAGGCTAAGAAGGAGTTTAATTCATCAATGAATGTCAAAATGATCAACTATGAGTTGTTAAGGCCAATAATGGCTTTTGAAAAACAAAATTGTAAAATGTTGTCATTTTATCCTAAAAATTGTCATTTATTGTCAAAAAATGTAAATTTGGTCAAAACACCCAATAAAGGATTTAGGAAGGTTTAGGATGGTTAAATATGCCTTATGGGATGCAAATCCATCATTAATAATGTTGGTTTTCAGTTTGTAATACATTTTCCAAAAGTTGAAAATTCAAATATTTTAATTTCAACATCTATAAGGAATTAGGTGGGAAACTTAGATTAGTGGCTTTTTTATGCAAAATAAAATTGTAACCAACCATATGGTGGTTGAACAAACCTGGATAGGCTATTTAAAGTCATAAACATGCTTTGTAAGGTAGATTAAATGCCTGAAGTGTACGGATTGCAAGAGAAGGTTGAATAAAATTCAGTTCTCAAGCCATTTTTCTGCCACTTTATGATTTTGTGAGACTTCCTTTGCATGGTATTTATGGTATATCATTCCCGAGTATCAACCTGGGCATATTACACATATTTGAATGCTTTAAGGTCATTGTTCAATCAGATTTTTGACTGTACATTCATTAATTGAGCAATTTAAAGTAGTTCGTTAACAATTTCTGACAAGTTTCTAACCATGGAGGGTCATTCCATGAATGTTTGATTTTTGTTTCTCATGGAATGATCTCTTTTGTTTCCAGAAGTGTGCAGAAGTGTGAGATTGGAGAAACCCTTGATTTTAAGGGTTTAAGAGAAGAATTTGGGGCTTTGGGGGTTAGAGGCCTCACAAACTGAAATTGATTGTGGATTCCTTCATAATTGATTGTGGATTTTATATTAGACCTAAGAACATATTCTAAGTCATCATTTTCCTTAGGTGAAGTCTTCATCCATATTTGGTCCATTTGAGCCATTTAGGGTGTTTGTAGGCTTAAGGGGATCTATCATTTCCTACCTTGTATTACCCTTATATCTTACAAAGTCATCTATACCTGTTTGGGTATTGTATTATACCACCATACCTCTACCTACTATGCACCAAAAACCAATGGAGTTCATCACCTCAATGAAACTGTAACATTAAAGAGTCATCTAACTTCAAACAATACTCCCACAATCAAATATCTCTACATATCCCATTAGTTTAGCTTTTGCAGATTCCTATATATGCCTGACACGCATAAGAATTGATTTATACCACATTAAACTGCGCTCATCAAAATTCAAAGCATCTCACAAAGAATTTACTGATAGAAATGATTCCTGCATATTTAATTCCTGTCCTCAAGAGAAAAGCTAAGAAAAACATCTACTGAAAGTTGCCTTACAACCCTTATTCAAACAAAATAACCCTAGATTATTCAGAATGAAGCAGTAAATACTTGCAAACACATTTGAAGATGACACAAAGTTTAAACTCAAAACCGATGGTCTGTATATTGATATTTTCTTCAAAGAAAGTATTACAAAAACTTTCGAATATTCTCCATTAAAACTTGGAAAAGCCCAGACAAATCTCTGCAGCATTTTCTTACAATATTTTGCGATCATTTCTTACTAGTCCTGGTATCCATTTATAACAATATGGATGCACACATAGCTTCGGACTTTCCTAGGAGAGTTTGTTATAGTCATTGCTTCTCAATAAGAAGTTACAAAACCTTTTACAAAAGCGGTTACAAGTCTTTTTCATCTTTCGCAGTTTCTTCTACTTGTTGTCCAATTGTAACCTCTGCTAACTGCTCTGCATCATGTATGGCATATTATCTTGTCCACTCATTGTATACATCATCAGTTGGCCACACGAAGTTAATCACTTTTGCTTTTGCCTTGGCTAACCTTTTCCAGGAATTTCTCATTTTGTTAACCTCTGAATTGAGAAAACCATAATGATATTTGATTCTCTCTATCTCCTGAATTGTTACAACAAAAAAGGAAGCATCATCTAAGTCAATAATTCCTTTTATTCTACCTGACAATTTGGCTTCTAAGTCCTTGAGCCATACTTGTTTGTCCTTTAATTGGTTTGGGCTGGCAAAACCTCCTGGGAGTAATTCAGAAACTTGATCACTGTACTCTTTCTTGTACAAATTGATCTTCCTATCTACATTATCTATTCCTTCTGCTAATTTTACTAGATCCTTTATGGTGTCACAAGTGGATTTGATAATAGGATCAGCCCTTGCTTCATCATAGGATACACAAATAAGCTCCAAACCCTGCTCTCTGGGCTTCCACTTGTCAAAAATAGGCATTAAAATAGCCTTATCTCCATTAAGCTCATTCCACATATCTAGAATCTTGCTCATGTTGTTATACAATAATGAGGCCCCCATGGTATCGGCAAAAGCTGAAATTGTAGCCCTTACTCTTTCTTCATATTTCTTTGCGTACCGGGCCTGAGCCTGTTTTAAATTTTCCAACTCACGAGGAGTGATCTCAACCATTTGAGAACTAGAAGGTGTTGGAGATGGTGGTAACTCAATAATGGGGCTGATAGGTGGAGATCTTGCAGGAGAAGAGGAGATCATCAGTGTTGAAGACTCACCTTGATGGTACTGTCCTGCCAACTGGCTTTGTAGCTTGACAATGATGCTATCTCTACCTCTTATCTCATCCTTGGTGTTGTTATAAGCTTTTAAAACTGTCTCTAGCTTAGCTTGGAGATCTACCTTTTCTTTTGCCTCTCTTTCTGCTACTGCAACATTAAACTTTGCAGTCTCTAGCACAGTGCTACCAGCTTCCACTACCCCAATGTTCTGCACTCTTTTTACTATCATTCCACCAAGGTAACTTAACCCTGGGGTGTCTTTATTTCTCTTATTTTCATCTCTCTTAAGAGACCACATGACCAGTGCAGCATTGTCTTTGTTGAAAGTGACTCCCTCCATAGGTTTGGTCTCTTTTCTTACTGCCTCCAATACCAAGGCATCTGCTATGTCCCACTCGGGGAGAATGAGTACCCCAGCCTGTGCCACCATGTCTCTTCCTTGCTCAGGAGTGATGGTCTTAAACTCATCAATCATTTCTTGCTTTATTTCCTCCTCAACCATAGCTGGATCTTTGTGGGGCTGCTCACCTTTTCTCTTTTCACACCTTGCATTATATTTGTCAATGTTTTGCTTCCACACAAATTGCATGAAAGCTTCTGATGTGACAAAATTATTATCAGCCAAAAAGTCTTCACTAGCCTGTTTGATCTCAGGATCCCACTCCTGGCCTTTGAATTCATTAACAGTAATGTTCATCTCAGCTATGAGGGGCTCTTCTGGCATTCCCTCCTCCACTTCATCATAAGTGTAAGCTATCTCTCCAAGACTGCCTAATTGTAGCAATTGCTCAGCTACAGCCTATTCATCTCCTATATGAATAGGGGATTGAGATGGGGAATACAAAAGTTCATCATATTGTATTTCTTTTCCCACTCTTTGTTTCTTTGGGCTATCTTGAATTTCAATGACATCCTATATCTTCCTCTTCCCTTTTGAGGTAGAGGGCTCCCCTATTGTAGGCATTAACACATTGTAATTGGACTTCTTGTGCAACATGTAGTCATCAGGAGGGATTGCTCTGGCATATGTGGACCTCCTTAGAACCAATCTTGTTTTCTCAGGGTTGTTTTTAATTACAACCTCCCTCTTTTCTTTCAAAGTTTGTATCACATCCTCAAAACAAAGAATTAAGAACTTTATTTTCTCCTCAGAAGGGTGGAAGCTAGACAATGGGTCATAGCTGGTATCAAATTGGTGTACAAAGTCTAAGGCTTTTTTATAAGCCACCCACTTTTCCTTCCTCAGCTCTTGCTCATCTAGATCAAACTCATTCCTAATGAGGTCTTCAGGAAACTGGAATTGATGGGGTCTACCTCTGCATACGACCCTCTTTCTGAACATGTCGTTGAAGAAATCTTCAGGATCGACACACCTGGATACTGCAGTTGATAAGTGATAAGGTCGAAGAAAATCCTCAAAGCATTTCCAACCTCCTTTAGTTATTACAAATTGGTGGGCTACAGTAACTATAGGGAAAATGGTCCCTTTACCTCTACCTGTCAGCTCTGCCTCTTGCACACTACCAATCTGTCTGAGGACTTCTGCAATTCCCACCTTGAGAGGGACCTGATAGGGCAACAAAAATGGGGTTCCTTTGAAAGCATATACTCTGAACACTGTGGAGACAGGGTATAAGTAGATATCACCCCAATTGTGGACAATTTTTATATCCTCAGCAAATTCTTTTGGCCTAATAAATTCCAAAAGAACCTTGGGGACTCTTGGATTCTCTAAACAGATGAGAGTCCTAATCTTAGATGCAAAACACTTATCAAACTTTAAGAAGCTAGCATCTTCTCTGTCCCATGACAACATTGTAGACCATAACTGAACTGACATCTTTTCTCCATCCTTCTCTTTTACAAGATCCATCCCATCTGCAAAGTAATCACCACCCTTGAAAAGAAACAGGTGCATGAGGAGGGAATACCATCCAAAGGGTCTATCCACTTTCCCATTCTTTATTCCTATCAATCCTTCATGGATAGCATCAGTGATATAAGGGGCATAATCAAATGTCACTGCCAGAGAAGGATTCAAAATCTGAGCAATCATTAACATATAATGAGTTGGCATATTTGGTTCAGCATCTTCTCCGAGAATTTGGCAGAGTGACTAGTATAATCCCTTAGCTCTAAGGGTGAATAGATTCAAGGAGAAAGGCTCCATAGTATTGGGTCCTACAACAGTTAATCCACCCATCTTAACAAAAAACTCTTTAAGAGGCCCATTTCTAAGGCGATTCCTCTGTGCATTGTAGACCTGAGCCAATGATTTGAAGTTGATGGGTTCCAAATAATTGGATACTTCACTAAGGCCGAATGCATTTCTGAACTCCTCATCATTAATCTCGATGAGGGTTTTTCCATTTATGTCCTTAATACTCTTTGTAATTGGGTCATAATTATGTGCAATTTGAGTCAGGAGGTCTAGATCCATGAATACTCCTGGAACTACCAATTTTCCCACATCTAACTCCCAGATGCTGTTCATTGGGGCTGGGGAATTTCTCATGCCAAATCCAACTTTGAATAACCCTAACCTAGACAACCCAACCTATGGGTCTCTCAACCAGTTACCCTTATCATATAATCCCTCTCCAATTTTCAAGCGAGGATCTCTTGGCACTAGTTCCTTTGCCTTAGCTACCACATTAGTTGACATTGTCAACTGTTCAAGGAAATAATCACAGATAGTTGTTTCTTGGTAGTTAACCTTTCCTGAGAATTCTCTTTTAGGTGCCATCTTATATAACTATGCGAGTAATCTAATTACTACCCCAACTGTTCAACAATAAATCGAAACCTCAATTGAAACACTTTGTCAAGTAATTGCGAAGTGGGAGTACAAGAAAACCTGTTTTTGCTTGAAGAAAATTTCACTCTGCAACTACTCTTCAGAATAATGCCTTCATTGAATTGATGCGGAATCATATACGGTAGTAGGGCTCTTAACTGCGACATTAATACCGCATGCTTCGGCCATCCCTTCAGAATTGAATTCATGAAAGAACTTGAAATTTTCGCTCCAACGGGTCACGACACATTCTTTTCGCTCTTTCGCCATTTCGCAAAGCATAATATGTGAGCAATTTCGCCAAACGAAATCACACTAGCCGTCCGATCGGATGGAACTCATAGCCACGAAACAACGCGAGCCCTTGGATAAAAACGGAAATGAACCCCTTTTAAACTTCATGCTTTATCTGTTCTTCGGGCCCCAAAAACCTTTCGCCATTTCACAAGTTTTAAAACACGAGCACTTTACCTTCGCGAACACATGTGGACCGTTAGATTATATTTGACCTGCTCGATGCTTAGCAACCTATTAAGGTTCGGCAGACATGGGCCCTCTGACTCATCTCTATCCATCTGGCGTTTGGTCCATTACGTGTCACCTCTTTACTTGCTAAAAAATCAGCGGGATCCATTTCCTTTATCGCCACCTGGAAGGTCGAGTCATTTCGCCATTTCACGAAAAGTAATTTGCTTGCTGGTTTTGGCTACAAATCAATGCCAACCATTAGATCTTGAATGAGATGAAGCTTCTTTAAACCAGACCAAATGCACACCATTGAACATGTTTTTTCCTTTCGCTATTTCACAAGTCTTAAAGCACTCACAACTTTGCCTAACGAAATGGCGAAAGTCATAGATCCATTTGAGAGTTGCACGACACTTACTGGGCCCAACAACATTTGAAGGAAAAAGAGATAAGGCAAAGATTTTTTATGATTATTGAATGACCACCTAGGCAAATGACAAGGGGGGACACTTCTCACGACCCCAAGACCCATTACTTAAGTGAATAAAGTAACACAGGAATAGAAACCAGAGGGTTTTATCAGTTACTAAAGCGATTTTAAAACCTAAACCCTAAACCCATTTGGACTTAAAGCTGTCTTGGAGCAACAAGAACACACCAGACTCAAAATTTTTTGCAAACTTAGCCAATAATGGGAAAAACATTTTTAACTGCAAAATTTTTACTGCAAATTTTTTTGTAGTTAACAGTTGCGATTGACTAACCTCTCACTAACACGCTGTACGACAGGTCTGTTTTCGAGGGCTGAAGCTATTCCCTATTCTGGCTCATTAGTACAGTGTGATAGCAATGTGTTAGTCAGTCGCAACCGTTTATTGTAAAATCGACAGTGTAAAACGTGCTACTAACACGCGTGTTAGTCAATCCATACTGCCGTTTGGAGCCAGAATAGATGCGTCCCCATTTTGGAGCTAGAATAGCCGCGTCCGACCCCTCCCGATAGCTGAAACATAATTGGATATGTTCCATCGGGTATCGACATAGTTCAATTTATGTCCCTCCAATGGCCCGATGATCTCAATATACCAGTCCGCATTGTGAGTAAGTCCCCCGCGTTATCGGCATAAATCACCCCGAAGAACTCCTAACAAGTCTACATCCACCTTAATAGACCTATCAGAACTCGACATAGCATAAAATTTCTTCTTCCGATGTCCCAATGAGTCCTAATGCATGTTTGCTTTATCGGTATAGTTTACATCGATATCCCCGCAGGTGCTTTTATCTTCATCGGAGGTCGGAATAGCATTTTTCTATTCCTCCCGAAGTCCCGATGAGTCTCCAATGCACTTTTATGCTTTATGCTTCCGAGTTTGATTTATTGATTTAGGTAATACCGATGGTTCTGCCTTCCGATTCTCCATGTCATCGGGAATCGATCTAACTATATTTTGCACTATCCTGATATGGTCTTTTTCTCTGATGGGCCCTCCTTCAGATTTAAACTGATGATTATGAACAAAGGTCAAGTGAATTGGAGGCATATTTCAAATGCCTCGGCTACTGTAGCTCCAAATCAGACCTGTCGAACACTCAACATATCACTCAACATTCCCTTCAATAAGTCGAAGTGATGCTTTTTCATGAAGATACTGCAACATATCACCTGTACATACAATCCACCACTAAATGCTCTTATGATGAAACTAAAAGTGTCCACATATAGCACAAAACTATTTTGTAAAAATATGTGCTAACAAGATGGGCAGGATGAAGGTATAACGGTAAAGTAGATTTGGTCATATGTGCAAAGCGACCAATATCATGGCAAACACATTTGACATCAACCAATATCTCAAAACAGTATCACACTGAAGATATAATCACTGTGGCTGTTTACTATTTACGATATCTCTTTCTTTCTCCAATATGTGCAGGACGAGAATGGGAAAACACCGGAAATGGCGGGACATTATGGTATTGGAAGTTCAAGATGGTGGTGAAGGTTTGCATCATTTATGTTCAAGGGATATTCAGTGGACACCAATTTGTGTCGAAAATGATTCAATGTCAGACCTATGTGCAGCAATTCCCCTGGGTAGATTGGATGCATTCGTGAGAGGGGAATCGTTGCGCGAAGGTGTTGAAACCCAATTCCTCTGAAAGCGGCACACTGAGCACGATAGTGCTCTGCACAACACGCATACAACAAAGATGTACAGTCGGTTTGTAGACATATTCTTTCATATTCTTTGTCTACGTTTAATGACATAACGACTGTTGTTGATAATAGGAGAGTTGTTTTTTGAAGGTATTGGTGTTTATATGGACTAGAAGACAACAGGAAGAAGTCACCGAATAAGAAGCGCACGCGGACATATAAAAAAAAAAGAGGTTGTACATGCCACTTCATTGTTAAGGTGTTATAGGATAGGGCAGATGTGGCCATCTTGATATTCAAGCAACCGTTGCATGTAGACAAGAATGGTGAAGCTTGTCATGGTGTTGATGATACCAGCAATGAGTTGCGCTCTCAATTTGCACCAAACCTTTCCGATGAATGCAAAGCATATATAGAGAGGTTGTTGTTGATGGATGTGAGTGTTGATGCTATTGTGGACAAACATCTTGATGATCCCATTTTTCATGACATGTTGAAGAAGAGAGATTCATTCATGACACGCAAGGATGTTATCAACGAGGCGATGAGGGTCCGTTCTATTTGGTCACGAAAGCATGTGCACGATGCCACTAGCATCTTAGAATGGAAAAAACAAGATGAGGCAAATTTCTTTTTTTTCTAGCAGCCACAAGGTGCCGATGGACCTTTCATTATGAGAATACAAACGGCTTGGATGCTTGACATGATGGTATGATTCTCGCATGACTCAATCATCTCAATGGATTTGACATTCGCAACAAACAAATACGGGGTATGTCTCTTCGAACTTAACCTGTCCGTTTTTCATGCAGCCCATTTGATCTGTGGATGGTCATGATCTTCCTGTTTGTTGTTTAAAATAGTATCAATTGTATTCGTGTCTCATCTTCGACGAGCAGCAATCGGGGGTGCCTGTTGCATGGGCTGTGACATCAAGGAACAAGATCGAGGATATCTAGGTGTGGTTGATGGATTTGCGGAGACGAGGAAAGGAAAAGGGGCCTGATTGGAGGATCAATGCATTTATCACGAATGATGCGAGTACAGAGATTCAAGCCATAGAGTAAGTGCAATAGGGATATTTTGTCTACATGAAATCAAACAGTATGGTACGCTGCTTTACGTTTTATTTTAAATGACCACGCTCTCGGCTCAGCCCAATTAAACGTTTTGTTCATAACAAGACTATTTTTGAATGTCGTGTCATACTTTGTATTTGGCACGTGCATCGAGCATGGTTGAAGAATGTATACAAGTATGCAACGAAGGAAAGAGCAATGGACATTTTTCACTGTCTAGGGGCGATAATGATGGCAATGCATGAAAGTGAAGAGAGCATGGCGGAGGAGCTGCACACTTTCTTTGCCAAATTTAGTGATCAGCCACATTTTCTAGAGTACTTCTACAACACATGGTGTCAAGGAGAAGGCCGTATCAGTGAGTTCGACATTACATTCGAGTAGTGGCTTTATGACTTGTTACCCATTTTGGTTGTCATTTAGTAGTTGACATCCTACTCCTGTTTTTAATTTCTTTACTTCAATTTTTTTTTTTTTTTGCCAGCTATGTGGGCGAAAAACTTCAAGAATTTCGCTCATGCTAACCAGGACACAAATAATGCCATTGAATCATACCATGGTAAATTGAAGTCACTGCACCTAAGAGATGATAAAGAGACGTGCTCGAGGAGGATGGACAATCTGTATTTTATACTTGTGTATAAAGTGGAACCATTCTACCAGCATAAGCGAGAATTGCAACATTTTGGATTTATCAAAAACTATAGGTTGACACATTTACAAACTAGTATGGAGAGGGCAAAGGCAATTCCTGATGCCGATTGTGTTCCAGACGACACTACTCCTGGATGGTACTGGGTGAAAAGTCAGTCCTCGTGCAACTGGTATGTGGTTAGGAAATTTGGGGATCACTTCTACATCTGTGAATGTCCGTGGAGTTTGTGAGGAAACATGTGCAAGCATGCGTTGAAGGTTGTTGCAATGATGAACAATTCATTCCACGATTCATGTGTTCCGGGTAAGTGGATGTTCATGAATGTTGATTTTTGCTAACTTAAAAGATGTGTACTTCACCCTAAGATATTGTTTCATACAGATCCTATTTGTATGTCGACTCCAACATCTGCTAATACTAATGAAAACCCAACACCTGAACCTGTCGTCGATACCATTTCTAATGCACATACAAATTTAGAGGATGTAGACACCGTAATGTGGAACGAAGCAAACAGAAAGTTAAACATAATGTCGCAAACAATGCCGGCTTCAGGCGATAAACTAATGGCATTTGTAGGTTGTCTAGATAGGTTCATGGCTGATCTTTAGGATGCCTGTGCCATGTCATTTGATTTTAGACCATCTACCGATCCAGCCAATACAACCACCAAACGTATGCGGCCTTGGTTCAGTGCAAGTCGGGCCCGTCATCGCAATCGGCGGCAACATAGGCATAGTAGTAGGAGTGAGATCTGTCATGATGTTCAACAACCTCTCACCTTTGAGTTTCCCTTTGAGACTTCTAGGAGGAGAAGGGGAAAGAGGCAATTGGACCAAGCACGGGAACCCCATGTCCTTGCCACTGCATCGGTTGTCTCTGATGCAGGTTGGTACTCTAGTGTCACCTGTAAGTGGTTTCTAAACATGTGAATGTTGCACGCGTTTATTTAGTCATTGTGTCTTGTAGTCGGTGAAAGTGATACACACTTATCTGTGACAATGTTCGACACCCCCTCAACACCTGGCCATAGGAGTCCTCATCGGCGATTGGCTTTTGATGGTCTTTTACGTTGAGAGGGATCACACAGTGATCCTCACTAATACTAATTTTGGTATTATTTGTTCAGATCAAGCTTTCTATTTCTAACTATGTCATATATGTGCTTGATGTCCCTTGATGTTTAGCCATTCTTCATTCAACCTGTTGCGTAATATGGAACAACTTTGTTTATTCTAGTTGTGTTGTAATGTTTACTATAACTGTCCCTAACCATCTTTTATAATGTATCTTTGTATGCAGGTCCGTTGTTTTTTTGCCCTCTTT
The DNA here is from genome assembly GCF_030272615.1 of Cryptomeria japonica. Classification (NCBI taxonomy): domain Eukaryota; kingdom Viridiplantae; phylum Streptophyta; class Pinopsida; order Cupressales; family Cupressaceae; genus Cryptomeria; species Cryptomeria japonica. Next base: position 67,568,110 of record NC_081412.1, read on the forward strand.
TATCACTAAATGGCGTTCACATACACATCCAGCAACAGGCGCAAGTTTTATGCAACTTAATTTTTAGTATTATGCTTTTATGTCTTGAATTTATTGAATGCTCTAGTTAAATAATTAATACTCTTATGTCTTACATTTCTTGAATGCTATAGTTATATTACTAATACTCTTATCGCATGTATCTGCAGACTGCTAGAGAGGTTGGCAGAGAACGACGAGGACTCTGCCTTATTTTAGCGCCCCCTGGATGTCATTGTTTTGGATATTATCCGAATAATAACTCCCACATGAGCCGCTGAGTGGACCATTCGAATGGGAAGACATTATGCCGATGACAATATGTACACGGTCCACATACAAGACGTGATCTCCTTCGCCAGATTATCGACTCGGTTGACAGTCGATTTATATAGGCGACTATGGCCAATGTATTTCGCCCTTGCGTACTGGCCAGCCACTCTCCCTCGAATTCACATTATCTGTGCTGACAAACCCCATTAGAGACATGGACGGTCCCTGGTGCCTCACTCCGATGACAGTATCGAGGATGTCACGACATTCTTTCCATGGAACCTGCTTATTATGGACCACACCCCCATTTTCACGGGTTATGGTAGTCCACGGCCAGCACGGAGATTTGTGAGGATACAGAGTAGATTCCCATCGCAGAGGAGGTCCTCTAATTAAAATTGTATAACTGGTCCTGTAAGACTATGCTATTATTTATAAAACAATTAATTTCTATGGTTACATAGCCGATCTTTGAACACCGTTTGTCTCCAATGTTTACCATTTATATGTTTGTCTCGGTTATGTTTACAATTTATATGTTTGTCTCGGTTATGTTTACAGTTTATGTGTTTGTCTCTATGCACTTTATCTGTCTACAAAGCAATACACTTTATATGTTAATTTAAATCTAATAAATATAATCCTTTCTCTAAACATCACGCGTCTATTCTGGCTCCAAAAAGTTAGTTGCCCGTTTTACACCATCGATTTTGCAATAATGGTCACGATTGACTAATCTATCACTAACACGCTTTATGAAAGGTCTATTTTTGAGCTAGAATAGTCGCGGCCCTAATTGATCTGGATCATATCCTGATCTCCTGAAGGTCGATTGACTAACCTCTCACTAACACGTGAAACTAACAGCTGTGATTGACTAACCTAACACAAAAAAGTGAAACTAACGGCTCTGATTGACTAACCTATCACACAAACGCGATATGAACGGTTGCGGTTGACTAACCTATCAAAAAACGCAAAATGAACGGCTGCGATTGACTAACGATTACGATTCGACTAGTGGCTGGCAGACTTTTCCTTTTGCCACGCGAAACGACAAACTAGACTAACACGCCATCGAAACTAACTGCTACGATTGACTAACCTGTAACAAACATGCGAAACTAACTGCTTCGATTGACTAACCTGTCACAAACACACGAAATTTACTGCTGCGATTGACTAATCTGTCAGTAACGTGCGAAACTTACGACTGGGAATGACTAACCTTTCACAAACACGCGACATTTATAGTTTTGATTGACTAACCTTGCACAAACACGCGACATTTACAGTTTTGATTGACTAACCTTTAACTTACACGTGAAACTAACGGTTGTGATTCCAGTATGGATTGACGAACACGCGTGTTAGTCACACATTTTACACCATCGATTTTGCACTTAACGGCTGCAATTGAGCAACCTTTCGCTAACGGCTGAAGCTATTCTGCTCCAAATTAGACCTTTCGTACAACGTGTTAGTGATAGGTTAGTCAATCACAGCTGTTTATTGCAAAATCGACGGTGTAAAACGCATGGCTAACACACGTTGACAGAGAAGAGTCACCCACACTGGTTGACAGAGAAGAAGCTTTTGGACATTTGATGATACGACAAGTTGGAAAGACTGACCATAGAAGCACTAGCAACCTAAATTTAGATATGGCTCAACTGAATCAAGATCAAATAGAGTTTCTGTTGAGGGATGACTCTACATATAAGAGGCTGTATGAAAAAAAGTGATGAAGACAAGCAAAGACTGCAAGCAAGATTAATAGTTATAGACCTTTCGTGTCGTAAAGCTTTTATAGTTAATACTCATTGATTTATATTTAATATTTACGAAGAATAATAGTCATCAAGCAGTCTATCTTATGTACTTGTGATACAGTTTATCCATAAATAAGCATTTTTTCAGTCTGTAAAAAAAAATTGCCATCATACAATTAGTGGTTCATTTAAATCCGCTATAAAAAAGCTTTTAACCTAAAGTTAGGTTTCAGGTATAGGTTCACCCGCCTTGGTTTGCGAACACTGATTGGGAAGTCATATTAACTTATTAAAAGAAGTGCAAACACCATTCATCATAGAAGACGTATAGAAAAGTCACACAAAACCATTCAAAAAGCATGAAAAAGTGTACAACAAAAATTCAATTTATCCATCATTTATAAATAAGCATTTTTTCAGTCTGTAAAAAAAAAATTGCCATCATACAATTAGTGGTTCATTTAAATCCGCTATAAAAAAAGCTTTGAACCTAAAGTTAGGTTTCAGGTATAGATTCACCCGAGTTGGTTTGCGAACACTGATTGGGAAGTCATATTAACTTATTAAGAGAAGTGCGAAAACCATTCATCATAGAAGACATGTAGAAAAGCCACATAGAACCATTCAAAAAGCATGAAAAAGTGTACAACAAACCAATCATTAACCATTGATGTTTAAGTGAAGTAAATCACATTTATTTATTTATTTATTTTTTTGACAAGGTGCCAAGGCCACTTAATATATTTTTACAACTGGTTCAAGAAGGGCTCCCAAAGAAAAGAACCAGAAAGAAAAACTTCAGTCAATCAAGTTTATTGAAAATAACCATTCATGAAGCATACAAAGTGTCTTCCTAAATGAAAGAATATGTCTGATTACAAAAAGTCTACACCACTGCTGACGTTTTATTGAACAGGAAAACTTTCGTAACAGTGCAAGCCTATTATAGAGGCAGAGGTTGAGTATTTAAATGACTTTTGTTTCCCCCAGTGGTCGGAGTAAGGGGAGGCACATCATTCCCATCATCTTCATTGATTACAGAGGCAAACACCTCCGCGTACCTCTGTTTCCAGTACTAAGCGTGTTGCGCACAAACATCTAGCATCCCCTGCATCTAGTCACTTATGATTTTGCTATTTTTAGCACACGCCTCATGAACTACCTCTTGTCTCTCATTCGCCATCTGTAAACCACGCACTTCCAGCTCAAGGTCCGTATTCTTATCGTCCAAGTCCATGACCTTGTTATTGAGTTCCATGCATTTCTTATTGAGTTTAGTGCATTTCTTATTGAGTTTGGTGCATCTCCTTTTCACTTCAGTGAGTCTCCATTCAAGATGAGAAACAATCCCCTTCAGCCTTTCATTTTCAGCATGGGCCATTTTGACCTTCCGCGTTAGCACTTCTACTTGCATGGTGTCAAACTTCATTGTGTCCATCCCATCGTTGCAGTCTGCAAAGGGCGGTGGTGGTTGTCTTGCAGACTTCCCTAAACCGTCATCAGAGGTGAGAACATCGACCGTCCCATTCGCCTTTGAATTCGTAGCAGGTGTTCCGTTCTACGGAACAGATGTTTTGACACCCTTTCTTTTTCCTATCCGTGGTCTTCCCATTGCCATCCCTGCAAACGATGCCAAAAAGAAGTATCTGTAGACAGGTGGGCAAGACAACATGAAAAATGCAGGAAACAATAGTTTATGCCAACAAGAAAGGAACTACTATCTGTTGCATTTTTTGGAATGAATAACATTATGCACGATACAAAAAGTTAACGTGTCCGGTAAAGTTGACATGTTCACTAAACTAGGCACTTGGGCTGCAGGTTACTTGCCAATTGGGAATCCATGTTTTGGGAAGATAACTCCATCAGTCAGCACTCCTCGTCCTGCATCCAACTTATTACACATATGCCATGAAACTATAACGGAAGTCTGGTGTATTTTAATAGATTTTTATTTTTTGGGGGTTATTTTTTTGTTGTTAATTCATTTCAGATTCAGTGTTCAAAAACAAACAATCACGATGGTATATTCAACTGTCGTAAGCTACAGTGGAAAGAGCACATGGTTCACAATTTCAATCAAACATTCTGCTTCATCTGTATATGTAAAAGAGTTGCAGGGACCCTCTATTGGTACGCAATAACAAAACCTATGCATATGCAACATATAAGAGACCTTGAACAAAACTTGAACAGTAAACGACTATCATCGACTTTATTGTACCATCAACTATCATTATTAAAAATGTTGCACACCAAAGAAAGGTTTGTGAAGTTATTAAAGGGTAGTTGATGGTGCAGGATCACCATGAAAGAGTCCAACAAATCAAGCCTTTATAGTTATTTTGCTTAAAATAACAGGAAAGGTGCTTAAAATAGCAGGAAAGGTTGAATAATAATGTACAATTCATCTAAGACAAGCAATAATTCAGAGGGTTTAAACTTTAAACTATGCTAAGGTAAAAGCCATGTCAATATAACATCTCCAAATCCCATTTGAATAAAGTCTATCAAGACTGAAATTCCACCACAGTATCTCGCTCTAAATATTTGGAAAGAGGAACAACAACTATGATCAAAGAATATTTATCGCCTCCGATGTCTGGATTGCGCAATGGAGTTGACGGCACCATAAAATGCTTTACACTTCTTCTCATTCTTATGCAACTTGGGAGGGGTGATTCCAAGTGATCGCAGCCTGTGACTTACCCGTCTAATCACAGGGCCGCGTTTAACATCCTCTTTTTGTGGCTGGACAGTTTCACCAACTTTATCCTGCCACATACAAACGACATCATACGAGTGTTGCCTATTTTATTCCATTGAAATAAGGTAAAGGATGGAATGAGAAGACGGAGGAAGGGATCTTGTCATCTTCGAAACTTACCAAGAGTGGGGAACGGACCAGGTCTTTAATGGGCCACACTGCCCACGAGTTTAGGGAATCCGACAAGACATCGGTGAAAGGACCTGGGAAAGGCAGTTGGGCATTTGCATCAAAGACTTCGATGATGCGAACTTTAGCACAATGTCATGGGAGTGGAATAGTATGACACATTACACCCTTCCCCAGGCCATCAACAATGCCTTCCCCAACCACTGCCCCATCCAGGAGTAGGTGGACTTCAACTCCAACAACAACAGTGTGAGCATCTTCATTGGCGCACTCTTCTTTGTCTTCCACGGTTGCCTACATTAGTAACGAGTGGACATGGTCGCTTAAATAAAATTCTTTATACATTTCAATCAAACATAGTCAAATGAATCCATGCCAATGCAGTACAATAGTACCGGAGTAGCTATCTCTCCCGGCCCATTGCCCCCATCGCAGTCATGGTCTACATTTGTACATCCATCATCATTTCCCCCAGACTCTTTGTCAATGCTTGTTTCTATCGGATTATGCTGCAAAACGTGACACATTGTACAGGAGTGTAAGTACACATTAAACCCATATGCCTACGAACACTACTGGACCAAGGTCGATGAATTTTACACGACTAAGGCAATAACAGGAACACGAATAATGGACACAAACCACAACATCATAAAAAATGCTCCAGTATAACACTGCCCCTCACCGCCTATTATCCAAAAGAAGAGCCCAATACCTGTTCATCTCTGCTCTTATCCTCCAATGTCTGCCCCAATTGAGTGGACTCCTCTACAATCTTCTTGCCACTGCATGCACTCAAATTTCCATTCACCGTCTCCTTCAGTTTCTCCCTCGAAATAGACTTCTGAAGTTTCTCATCCAATACCATGGCCAACTGCATAAAAAAGGAGTTACTGTATAGTATAACACACCATGTCATGATATAGCATTACATATCATGCACAATGGCACTGCATTACCTATTCATCTTTGTAGCTATCCTCCAAACTCTACCCCAGTTGAGGAGGGTGCTCTGCAATCATCTCGCCACTGCATTCACTCGATTTTTCAATCGTCTTCTCCTTCACCTTCTTCCTCCTAACAGACGTCTGAGATTTTGGACTTGGTTTTTCGGGAACACTACACACGGTGTCATCAGGCAACTGCATTGACTATTCTTTGCTCGTATCGTCCATCGTCTAGCCCAAGTCACGAGACTGCTCCATAATCTTCTCGGCACTGCATGCACCCAATTTTTCATTCGACGTCTCCTTCAGCTTCTTTGATGAAACAGACTTATACATAACAAACGCCTGAGATTTTCGACTTAATTTTTTTCGCACACTACATTCTGTGTCATCCAATACCACGGGATAGTCCATGCTCCCTCCACAGACCCCATCGCCCTACAATGACATGGACGAAATAGTCAACATACTACACAGTGCAGTGCAAAGCATACCATGCAATGAAAACACACATATGGACAAGCCAACAGACAGTCACCTTCGATGACAGACGTGTCGCATCATCTGAAGTCAGACTTGTTTTTTCTGCGGCATTCTTCTTTTCTTGCTTCCTTGACAAATCGCATGCAGGCTCATTGGCTGGCATGTTTGTTTGAGGATGTGAAGTCCACCTTCTTTTTTTCGCAACATTCTTCTTTTTTTGCTTCCCCGATAAAACAGGTGCACCCTCTTTTGTTTGATGACCTGAAGGCCGCCTTGATTTTTTCGCAGCATTCCTATTTTTTTGCTTCCCCAATAAACAGATGCAACCTCATTCACTGGCACGTTTGTTTCGCGATTAGCCTTCGATGACAGAACCTCCTCGCCATGGCCTGCACTGTCACTTAAAATCTGGGCACCAGGATAGGATACCTCAATAAGTCATTCTTCACATGTTTAAAGGAATTTAGTAAACTGTAAAAAAATACGATCACTAAAAAATTACCTCTGTTGCAATATTCTTTCTTTGCAGTACCTCTAAAACCTTCTTCCTTCTCGTCTCCCTAACCAGACTGCTGTCTTACACTTGCATTGCTTCCTTTATCTCTTCCTTCCCTTCGGTAGGAAGCTCATCACGTGTTTTCTTGCCATATTTCATATAGACCCGGTCAGTGACACGTTTTTTTTGCATACTGCGTCTTACGCCCATTTGGTATTCAATATTAGACTCCCTCTTTTTCAACTCCAACGGTGATTTCTTCCTATGATCGGCACTGCGCTTTCCACTTCCACACTGTTGACAACTGCATCGTGCAATCCCCAAAAATGGTAGTTGATGTTCTTTGGCTCTATGCATATTGAGCCTCCCCAGATCCCAAAATTGACGACCTCCATTTTCAGAACAATAACAGAAGAGACAAAAGTAGTGCAACCTGCCATTAATATGTTCTCTTTTGTGATCGGCCTGTTGCTGCACACAGCCAACAAAGACAAAGAGTCACATTCAATTTTGCACTAATCAAGCATTATAAAGATAATCCAACATATAATGACTAATAGTGGACCTCCTTGTCCCTGTTCACGACCGCTGACAGAATCACATTATCGTTCAGCCTCCTGCTCTATGCTCACCTCGTGCTCGCTACAAACGTCCCCTTTTTCACTCTCACAGCCTCGAGCATCAGTATAATCGGCCTCATCTACACTTCCACTGGCCTCATCTTCCTCACCAGCACAACCACTATCATAATGTTGTTCAATAAAATAGCACACATCATCGATCCATTTTATGCCCGTGTATATATCTACATTTCCACTTATAAATCCCAACTTCCACCAACCATGCCATGCAATGATGGAAAAAATATATAATGCAATGAGAAATAATTACCAGTGTGGTTCTGTAGTCGCTGAGAAGCCGACTTGACAATGGGTTCAAAATTGGAGACTCGACTAGTGACTCATTCAGAATTGAATCCCCAACTAGTCCCTGACCTGAAGGCCCATCCCCTGACTCTTTTGGATTTGGATCCCCAACTAGTCCCGCATCTGAAAGCCCAACTCCTGAGTCTTTTAGATTTGAATCCTCAACTACTCGTGGATGTGAAAGTCCAACTCCTGAATCTTTCAGATTTGAATCCCCAACTTGTCGTGCATCTGAAAGCCCAACTCCTGAGTCTTTCGGATTTGAATCCTCAACTACTCGTGGATGTGAAAGTCCAACTCCTGAATCTTTCAGAATTGAATCCCTAACTTGTTGTGCATCTAAAAGCCCAACTCCTAAACCCTTTCAGATTTGAATCCTCAACTAGTCCTGGATATGAAAGCCTGGCTCCTGAAACTTTAAGATTTGAATCTCCAACTGGTCGCGCATCTGAAAGCCCAACTCCTGACTCTTTTGGATTCGATTCCTCAACTACTCCCAGATGTGAAAGCCCAACACCTGAATCTTTTAGATATGAATATCGAACTCTTCCCGCATATGAGAGCCCACCTCTCTCCTGGGTATACAATTTAGCTCTCTAGTCACAAGCATTAAACAATTACAACACCAAGCAATACTACATGTTACATAATCCATTAAAACTACTTAGCTTACAGGCAGGCCGATGTCATGTGTCACTGGGAAGCAAACACGACCAACTCCCAGGAGATCATCTGCCTTTAGCTCCAGCAACCCATAATCAAGATCAACATTTTCCCTCAACCTTTTTTGCAACGCAATTGACATGATTGAACTGAAACATTAAAAAAATGCAATTCATATTCGTCACGTTATCAATAACACCACACATTCACTACAAATGACACAACCAACACACAACCGGTTATGCCCACATTCCAATACAAAGTCAGCATGTCGCTGTGTTATGTACAACCAAGCTAACAGTTTAGCCATAAACTATCCATGACATTCCTCTCTAGAACATATTTGGTTGCAATTGCAATGAAATAATGACTATGATACATCGCCAACGCTGTTAAAAAGGCTACCTGTGTTCTCCCCATCCAAAATACAACACAAAAACTAGACTTTCTTAAGGATTGATAAACAAGGATGCAAAACACACTTAACGGATTGGTTGTGTCTATTCCGGCTCCAAAACGAACCTTTCCTACAACGTGTTACCGACAGGTTAGTCAATCGCAGCCGCTAATTGCAAAATCGATGCTGTAAAACGAGTGTGCAACAATTAAGATGGTCAATCTATGTCAGAGAATAAACAACGATTCATTACCATTAACAAAGTCTTTCACGATAATTAATAGGTACAGAGACCTCCAATTCATTTTTCGAAAGACACAAGTCTTTTGAAACGAGTGCATATTCTAAAGCTTCCATCTCTTTGTTGACATGGGAATAGTATTATTTATTAAAAACATACTCTTAATTTACGAAAAGAAAAAAGAAAAAAACACTCTGAAGGATAGACACATGAGGAGTTCGTCGTGCCAACCCGAGACACCTCAAACAGAAGCCCAAATCACATTTCAGATTGGAGTTGGATCATCAAACACATGTACTTCTCAAACATCACGAACATCAATAATCTAGAAATACAAATACACTACGATGAACATTAACACTCTCATGCAAATCAACATAATATATACAAATTTATAACACATAGTTCGCAAGAATCAGGATTTCTGCTTCATATATTCAACACTGGTTTCATGACTCGAAGATCCATAAATAACAATATTAAAGCGTTCAGGTTCGAAAATTATATCTTATTGTCTAATATGGTGCATCTATAGCATATAATAAAACGCATCAGCCAATTGCATTGTTCATTTTCATTATTATCAAATTCAGTAAAAGTAAGGACATTAATATTACATGATCAAGAACTAAAATTTATACATACATTTGTGCCGCATAAAAAAAATTATATACAAAAAAAAATAAAAAAATAAAAAAATATATATATATATATATATATATATATATATAAAACAAGCGCCTTTCAAAAAGTTGCACAAGCCCAAAGATTATTAATAAGTGGACATTACAGTGCAAGTAGTATTAAACAAGGGAGACAAAGCAACAACCTGGGAACATCTAGACGTTTGCCAAGGGACTACTCAATAGTCTTTGAAAGTCAACAACCTGCATGGATAACTCATGTTATTGGTAATCTACATTGGGAAGTACATGCATTTCAAAAGACAAAAAAGGAACCTACATGTTCATATATGAAATTGCAGTTTAACATCCAATATAAACTACCACTAAGTAATTTATATCACCTAAATTATATAAGTCAATTTGCCATAGTACCAGAGCTGTACCAGAGTTGTCTATATCAACCACCTATTTTTGTACTATTGTTGTGCGCTCAAGGACAGACGCCTCTATTCCGACTCGAAATCAACGCTATGGTCTAACTAACACGCAGCTTAGTCACACGTTTTACATTATATTTTACATTCAATGGATGCAATTGGATAACATGTCACTAACACGCAGTACCATTTGTCTATTCTCAAGCCTTGTTATTGACTAACTCCATCTACTATGGTAAATTGCATCGCGTGTTAGCCTTTGGCTTTACTGCTGTTAGCTGCATCAAATCACAACTCGTACATGAACAATGGTCCAAGAGGTTGTGTCTCTTCTGGTTCCAAAATAGAAAAATCATACAGACTAACAGCCTTGTGTTAGACAAAAGCAGCCATCAAATGCAAAACCTACGATTAAAAACCTACCACAAACATGGGGTGTTAGTCCCCCCATTTTGTTTTTTGCAGCCACAATAGATGCGTCCCACTGCAAGAGTAACTTGAGTTTCGTGCTAGTGTTTTCTCTGACAAAAGTACCAAGTTTTTGCAGCCCGCGGCCTCTTCTTCCTGCCAGGATGCCCTCCAAATGCGATTCCTTCATTCACAAGCTTTTAATGTGCATGTTATGCACAATAAACCGACAGTAACCACGAAGCACGTCACAACCATCCTTTGACATTTCCACATAATTTTGCGTGGGCGCCGAGGACTGAAACCGAGAACTCAATAACAACTCCACATCACATACCATGGGTCGGAGCACCACGAGAAGTTGGCATGGTATGCATGTCTTGGAAATATATGTCGATGCATGTTGTTGGTACGATACATCCACTGCCGAGCCACAATACACATAGCCTCCCACATATATATGCATTTATGTTTATTCTGCACTTTTCGAGTGTGATTAGGTGCTTCCAACTTGTGTCAGACATGTCTATCCTGGCTTCAAAATGAGATTGTAACAACGACATGAATCGACATACATGACACACGTCTATTTTGGCTCCAAAAAGGACATATCGTACCAATGACATGCATCAACATACATGTCCGAGAATATATATATATATATATATATATATATATATATATACAAGTGGCAGGTACCTAATAGCTACATGAAAGACAAAGTGAGATAAAATGTTTTGTTTCAAATTGAGCTTCTTCTACGTGGTCTTGACCTCATTTACATGTTATGGTTTGCCTTTTGATGCAAACAGACTCCTCAAAATTAGGTTGTTGATTGGTTCATGCAACCATTCCTTGACTGTGTGTGACCTGCTCTTGTTTAGGAGTTGATCAGTTGTTTGTTTGATGATAGCAAACATGGCGCCTTTTTTATTTGCCTGACGTGGAAAAAGTAAGACTAATGCACGAACGAAAACATTATTGTTGAAGGGCTCCTTGTTGAAGCAGCCTCCGTCTATTTTGGCTCATTGTTGAAGGGGGATTTATGGGACTATAGGTTTTTTTTTTTTTTTTTTTATCTAATGAGCACCTAAGAATAATGGAAACGGAGCATAATATTTCCATAGTTTCTTTTATCTATGTTTTATTTTGTTGTTTTCCTCTGTATTGTAGAGGACATGTTTGTGTGTGTGTCCCTCTCTTTGTGAGTGTGTGTGTGTGTGTGTGTGTGTGTGTGTGTGTGTATTGCTTCATATATATATATATATATAATGCAAACCCTGATGGTTTTCAACAAAATCCCAAAAATCAGTCGTCAACAATCAAATAGGAAGCCTTGGTATCCTGACACAACCATGCTGCAAAATGATGCCTAATTTACACAGACATAACACAAAATGACACAGGAAATAAATAAAAAAATTATTGAATGTCTTAGGGTTTCAAATTACCACAGCCGCCTAAGCCTCCACCCAAATCGTTGTCCTCTTCACGCCTCTTGAGGGCACACTCACAACCACCTCTGCGATACAAAAATGATATAAAAATTTATAATTTCAAACACTAGGTTGACGAAGGAATCATAAAACTATCTTTATCTATTAGGGTTTGAATTTACCGATGCCGCCATAACCCTAAACAACAATCTTCAATCGTACCACCCCCTGTATGCTACGATACCTCCTCCCTGCACATGAAAAAAAACCTGTGTGTTAACAGGCGAGAAGGGTATACGACTAACAATATACCCAGACAACTTGGGTTATGCATGCGGTCGACTTTTCTCCTCCCCTTCGGAGCCACACATATTTTAAGAATGCATACCTATAACTACAATTGAAGCGCAACTCCTTCGCTCAGTGATTCAACCGGGCACATGAATTTACAGCCTGAATTTCCACGGTCGAATATTTTGTTTCGCCTCCACCAACGCATTTTGCATGCAGCTACCAGACGAAATATATTTTCAATTTTTGCGAAATGTAGTTTTCATTCAAAAAAAAAATAAAAATGAATTGAAAACTGTGCCCATAACACGTGGCCACCGCCCGATGTTAGTCATGTTAGTCGACGCAAAATCAAAATTAGCAGTCACCGAAAATGTAAAACACTTGCCCAGCGGTATGTTAACCGCCTCGCCCGATGTAACCGTAACCGTCACATCGCGGTGACAACAACCGAGAAAGTGTTAACTGCGAGCAAGCTTTTCCATCAAACGCAGAACGACAACATCATCCACGTCATCACAGCTGCAAATTCCTCCATGTCATCTGTGGGTCCTAGGAACGTCGCTCTCATGGACCTGACGTACTTGAATGGTATGCCTTCGGCATCATATCGAGGCATGCCGTTTTGGAGCCAAAATAGCTACAACCGATGATGGAGAGGAGCGGGAGGAGTGGTAATGCCAAGGTTTATGGTGTAGGAAGCAGTAATGGTGAGGAGGATGACTTGGATGTTGATGGTGGAGAGTTGGGAAGTAGCATGCTTGGCCCTTCTATCTACGTGTTTGCTCGACAGTGTGTGGGTTGGGTGGTTTTCCAAGATTCTTTTATCTGGAAAGCTTGGATGCGAAGTTGGCTATTTTTGAGGGCCCTTTGTGGGCATTGCCTGCTTTGCCACTTTGATTATCAGTCTGTTTTGGTAGTTTTCCCTCTTGGGTTGGTTTGTCCTCACCTGGGTGGTGTGGTGTGGTACTTTTTTACTCCCCTGTGCCCTATAAGGCTTGTGTCGCTTTGGGGTTTCTTTATTTTGAGGGTCGTTTCCCGATTGATGGTGTTGTGGGCTATTGTGCCCGATGTTTGTGGTGAGATTTTTCTCTCCTTTGTGACTTCATCTTGGTTTCTTTTGGTCTCACCTTCCATCGCCTCGTTGTTTTTGCAGCTGGAGGATGCGTATGTGGTTTCAAATTTGTATCTATTATCCTCTTTGTTGTTTGCTTGGTGTGTTTGTCGTGTGTGGCTGGAGCTGTGATTTCTAGTGGCTTTTTGTCCTCACCACGTGGGGGAATTCATGTTGGTAGCACTCTTAATATTTGTGTTGATGCGTGGAGATAGGGCTCATTGGATGCTTTGAGCAAGAAAATTTGTGGCTTTGTTCTCTCTTTTGTTTGTGGATGGCTTTTTGTCTCCTCTTTGTTGGTGTTTTGGGTTTATTATGGAGTTGTTCTTACCCTCCTCTTTTTGGCTCCAAGCGAGCTCTGTTTTATTTTTGTCCAATGCTGGGAGGTCTACTTGGTCATTTTTTTGGATGTCTCCTTTGGCTCTCATCCTAAGGTTGAGTGCCTTGTGGGTAAGGTTTTTGATGCACCTCAAGCTTTTATGGTTTTTTATCTGAAGTGGTGTTGCATTATGGGGGCTCTCTTTGGCCTTTTAATCCTTTATGCCTTGGCCTCTCTTATTGAGGTGGAGAGGGTTTGGTCAGGTGGTTTGGTGATTAAGTCTCGACATCACAAATTTTATTTAGATTGTCCTATAGAGGTGGTGCCATGTTCAATTGAGGTAAAGATGGTTTGTTGTGGAGAAGTTGTGTGGTGTTGCTTGGGGGTTGTCAGTGCCCTATTTTTTGGCTATGGGAAATATTTTGATGCCCCTCTCTCTTCCCTCTCTTTGTTGTAACCTTCAAAGGTGGAGTTCGCGATTGATAAGGAGAGCTCTATTTTGGAATCTCTTTAGATGAAGGTTATGGTTTGAGCCTTGTCAAAACCCACTGGTTTGGTTGAGGGAGCTTGGAAAAACCCTACTCTCATGGTTGCTTGAGTTGTCTATTTTGTTGGCTCTGGCCTTCTTCTTTTATAGTTGATCCCTTAATGTTTATCATTTTGTTGTTAGGCGATGGTTGGGCTGTAGGTTGTGGTTGATGTATCTTGTTACAACTTTCTTTCTTTGGGTTCTGGATCCATGCAAAGTCTAAGGGTATTAGGTCCATTCAAAACCTATTGTATGCGGTTTCGGGTCCCCTCAAAACCTATTTGATCCTTAATAAAAAACACACAAAAGTTATTAGAAGGGTGTGACGTTGAATGGGCCTTAGGAGGACTTGACCTTGTATTGTATCAATATTCAAGAATACGTAATTAGAATAGTATATTCTTCATAATGTTGCATGTGAAACTAAAGAAAACAAACAAGAAAAAATATACAATAGATCAATTGCAACAGAGTCAAACCAACAAATATCTTGTAACTTCATACACATCCAATGAAAAATGATACGTCCTATGCAATTTCCAAGTATCTCCCTCTCTTGGTAGTCTCTCCACTACAAAATCCAAATTACCAAACAATACAATTATGATTGACATGTCAAATATTGTAGTTACAAATAATTTATGTTTTGATCCATTAGATGTCTTCTATCTTGACAGGTATGAGAGGATAAGGGGACTAAAGGATGGTGCATATGTGACCAAAAAATAGACTGAGGTTATACATGTCAATAAGAAATAATTGAATGTGCTATTAAATTTTTTAACATCGTCACAAAGATTAATCAATGGTTTAGCCATCATATTAGGTGTGAACCTATGTAAACAACTTTGTTGATGTGCAAGTTACAAATTGGTTGATGAATCTCCACATGGAAATACTCGTATACTTAAGCAAGATTTGAATTTTGTGCCTCTATCCCCCTATCACCGTCCTTATCCCTTCCTCTATCTCTTTATCTCTCTCCATCTCTATCATTCTATCTCTCTTCCTACCCCTCTCTATATCTCTATATTACCCTTTGAATATATCTTCTCTCTCTCTCTCTCTCTCTCTCTCACACACACTCACACACACACACACACACACACACACACACACACACACACACACACACACACGCACACACACACACATTCTCCTCTATTTATCTCTCTCCCTATCTCCCTCCATTTCTCTACCCCCCTCTCTATATCCCCCTATCTCTATTTCCCCCCATTTCTCCCTCCCTCCCTCCATATCCCCCTTTCATTTTCTTTTTATCTTCCCATCTTTTTCTCTCTGTCTATTTCCTCCTATTTCTCTTTCCCTCTATATTTATCTATCTATACTCTTTGTTTGTAGTATCTCTATCTCTACGCGCCCCCCCCCCCCCTCCTCTCTCTCTCTCTCCTCATCCTACATCTTTCTTTATCTTTATCTTTATCTTTATCTTTATCTCTCCCTCTCCCTCTCCCTCTCCCTCTCTATCTATTTGTCTCCTTCCTTTCTTGCTCTATCTTCATTTCAACCTCTATTTGCCTCTCTCACCCATGTTAAGCTTTACCTCTATCTCTCCATATTTCTTATTCCATCTCTCCCTCTATCTTTATGTCACCACCTCTCCATCTCTATCTACTTTTCTCTACGTATAATTTCTTGTCTCTAATTTAATATTTTTATCACTCCCTCTCTATCCCTCGAGCTATATATTCATCTCTTCCATCTTTATTTTCCCCTCTCCTCTCTCTCTTTATCTCTCCCTCCCCTTTTCATATCTCTTTCCATCTCTATCTCTATCTCTCTCTCTCTCTCTCTCTCTCTCTCTCTCTCTCTCTCTCTCTCTCTCTCCTGATTAACATGAGCCTATCGGTAATGGAGCCTCCTTATCTTCCTAATTTAGAGGATTTATCATCTCTTGCACTTTCTCTCTCCCTCACTCTATCTCCCCCTATTTTTCTTCCTCTCTCCATCTCTATTTGTCTATCTTTTTGTATTTTTATTTTTATATATCTTTATCTCTCTTGCCCTCTCTCTATATCCTTATCTCTCTCTCTCTCTCTCTCTCTATCTGATACATTTGTCTCCCTCTTCATATCTACATCTATCTTTCTCTCTCCCCTATATCTCTTTACCTGTCTATCTCTATCTCTTCATATTTATTCTTCCATATCTACTTCTATCTATATCTTATTATCTCTCCATCTCTCTACCCTTATATCTTCCCCTCCCTACCTCTTTCTATGCATTATTTCTTATCTCTATCTTTATCTTTCTCTCTCTCCCTGTCTTTTCCTCTCCATACATTTAAATCTCTTCCCTCTCTATCTACTCCTTTATCCTCTTTTTTTATCTCCTCTCCTCTCCATATCCTTCTCCCTTTCCTCCTTCCCAGTCAATTCTCTGTCTCTCTCCCCTTATGTTTTTCTCATAAATTTTTGTCTCTCCCTCTCTATCCCTCTCTCCCTTTTGAGAATGGGGCTTGATTATCTTTTTGATTAAGAGGTTTTGTTTCACTCATGTTTGGATCCATATAAATAGTTGCATAATTGATTTAAAGATATCACTTCTCCATTAAGACTTTTGTTTCATAAACATCCTTTACTAAATAACCTACTATTAACTTAGCTGACAAATTTATACAAAAAATAAACCAAATTTTTTCCAATTAACTTTGCACGCACCCATTGCACACCAAGGTGCAATTTCTAGTTTTAATTACTTAAAAATAGAAAAAAAACGTTGCGTAGAGCGCTAGGAAAGCACATGATCTCGTTGCGGCTTAAGAGTGGCGGCGGTCTACGCATTCCCGATAAATATTCTTTTGACCTTCTACTATCACAATTTCTCCCAACTGACATGAACCTGATAAAACCCCGCCACAGACGTGCAATATTATATCACTAATCTCATCCTCTCATCCTGAAGGCATACTCTGCAGCACTGTATGTCACTGAATTTGGCCGAAGTCGTCAAGCACAATGGCGTCAAGATTGTTGAAGCCCCGGCTGCTGCAGCAGGTCGTCAAAACCCTCACCAAACCCTCTGCCATCTGTCAACAATCCACTGCAGCAGCGGCGGTAGTGATGCCCATCGAAGAAACAACTGTGGAAGGGGGAATTAAAATGAAAGGCGTCAACATTGCAGGGCGTCCACTGTACTTGGATATGCAGGCGACGTCACCCGTAGATCCTCGCGTTCTTGACGCCATGCTGCCGTATTACATGCATCGGTATGGAAACCCTCATTCCAGAACTCATCTCTACGGTTGGGAGTCAGACAATGCGGTCGAGAAGGCTCGTGAACAGGTTAGGGTTCCTCTGTCTCTGTGTCGTCTCTGTCTCTGTCTCTCTGGGGTTTTGTTGATTGAATAACATATGCTGCGCATTATTGATGTGAGCTGAGGGTTTATTTCTTCTTTTTTTAAAAGATGGACTCACCAATAAACGATTTTTCCACAGAAATGGTATGAGTTTTTAATAAAATGTACACAAGGTCAGTATATTCGCTTAAATTTATGTAGATTAATATTAATTTTAGTAAATTCGTGCCGATCGAATGTTTATTTCATTTGTTTTCATAAGCGCAAATTTTCTAAAGAAATAGTGCAGAGTATTACAATAAAATGCACACGAACTTGTTAGATACGCCAAAATTTAGCTAGAATAACAATAATTCTTAAAAATCGATGCCGGTAGAATAATAAGAATTCTTAAAAATTAATGCTGGCAAAGTGTTTATTTTTTGTTTTTTCAAAAGTTATTCTCACTAACAAGCTATATTTCCAAACAAATGGTGCTTGCTTTTTTTTTAATAACATGTACATAAATTCACTGGATTCATCCTATTTTAGCTAGAATAATAGTAATTTTAATAAATCGGTGCTGGTTATTAAGTCTTCATTTCACATTTTTCCAAAAGTTAGACAATTGCCATAATCCAGCATGAATAACAAGAATTATTGAGCAGAGATAGGAGTGATGGCGTTTTGGGAGTGATGGACCTTGCGGGGGTTCCGCGCACTGGTCATGTCCATGTTCTGCCTTTGCATGCCTCGTTTAGCCTTTGCATGTGTTGTGGGAGGTCTGGTATTTCCTCTGCTTCTTTTTGGAGGGTCTTTTGCTTGGTTTTATGTTTTTGTTCAGATCTGGTGGAAAGTTTTTGTTTTCTGTTGTGTGTTTGGGAAGGCTGCGCTGGACTGTGTCCCACTTGGGCACATACTCTTCCTTATTTTGTATGCTCTTCTTTTGGTTTGTAGCTCGGGGTTTGGACAAAAGCTTTTATGTATGGTTTTTTGTGGGGGTGCCAACGGGTCCCTGCCGGTTTCTTTCAAAGATGTAATTTGTATGGGGATGAGAGCTCAACTTTTGAGCATATTAATGCTATTAATTTCTCATGTAGGCTATGCCTGATGTTTGATCTGACCCTAAATTGGAGAATGGCTCTAGTTTAAATGGGTGCTTGAAAAAAAGTCTTGAACATCGTATTGTGGTCATTAATTTGAAGGTTGTTGCAGAAGTTGTGCTCTATTTATCAGATAATTCTTTGATTTGCAAGTTTATGGGTTTTCAAGCTACCTTGCCCTTCTTAGAAAATTGGGTTTGAAATGCTTGGCAGCCTGAAGGGGATCTGGAGGCCATTTGGCTGTGAATGGCTCTTTCTTGTAATGTTTATCAGAATGGCAGATCGACACAAAGCTTTTGAGGGTGTCATGCCCCCGCCAAATGCATGATCACAGCCCCTTAAAAATATATCCCAGGCGATTTAATAAAGGTGTTATCAAAAGAAGAGAAAGGCTAGCGTCTCCTCATGACAGCGATTAAAGATGAAGGGTTGCAACTCTTCCAAAGGCAATAGTGATGGAGAGTTGTGAGGAAGGAACAAAGGAGTCAATGAATTAAGTTATCAATTTGGAAATAAATTATTATTCTCGAAATGCAGCAATGAAGGGTGGCGACTCGTTTCTTGTGAAGGGTGGTGACTTATTTCTTGTTAAGGGTACCTCAAGAAATGGATATAAAAGGCAAATTAGTTCATTGACAAGCAAAAAAGCTCATCATCAATCATTAATTCATCTTGGAATCAAGAAAACAAACAATTCAGTAATTGAGGAATAAATCAATCAATCATTCAATCAAAGAATTAGTCTTGAATTTGAGGAAGTGATTGTCAAATAAGGAGGAGGAAACCCCTCCCAAGTTCATAAAGAGACTTAAGGACAAAATCCCTTATTTTTGCTTATCAAGTTTGGATGAGGGCCCAAACCTTGGTAAGCCTTGAAGGATGAAATCCCTCCAAGGGTGAACTAAGAGTTTTAAGGATGAAATCCCTTAATCTTGCCACTGCTGAGTTTCAGTTAGGGACAAAAACCTCTGATTCAGCAGATTTAAAAGTATTTTCAAAGAATTTCAAGATACGTTTTATCTTTAGAATCATGTTGTGAATTATAAAGATAATTTCTATTTTCAAAATTATTCATAGAATTAAAAAGTTGAATATTATAATAAAATTTCATTAATTTAGCTGAAGTTATATTTATAAACATAATGCAATCCTCATTTTAAGTTGGAATTATTGCTTCACTGCAAAAATCAGGAATGTTCTAGAAGGAGACATTATAGAGGGCAGATTGTATTTCCATAACCAAGCAGGTTTGTTTATCAAGCCTTGGCATGTTGGGTTTGACCCAATTGAGGAACTCCCCTTTTTAAGCCCTATGTGGGTTCGACCCAATTGAGGAACTCCCCTTTTTAAGCCCTATGTGGGTTTGCCTCCTTAGATTACCTATGCAGTTTTGGAGGTTAGACATTCTTTATTCAATTGCTGCAGTTCTTGGGAAGCCTCTTGGGTCATCTCATTACACCTTGGAGAGAAAAGTCATGACCTATGCTCGTATTTGCATCAAGATTGATCTCAATAAACCTTTGCTTGACTCTTTGGAAATCCGATTAGGGAATATGAACTGGACACAACAAGTGGATTATGTAGCGCTTCCAGTCAAATGTTGCCCATGTCACGAGTATGGGCATCTGTAGAGAAATTGCATAAAATATATTACAATAGATTCCTCTCACTACCTAGGAGCCACTAGGGGGAAAGCAAATGCAAATGCAAAAGGTAAAAGCTTTAGTTATTAATGATCAACCGGATTCAAATGGTTTTATTTCGATGAAGTCTCAAAACAGAGGACAAGTGATTCTCCACCAAAAAAGAATTTCCCTATGGGGATTTTGAATAACCTCTTTGATGTTTTCGAAAGCTTTGAGGAAGTGATTACAATTGACCGTGATAGCCTTAGGACTAATTAGAAGATGCATGAATTAGATTCAAGTAAAATTTTAATGTCTTTTGACTCACTCCCTTTTTTGGCATTGCAAGATATTTCTTTGGTTAGTTAGAATGTTAATATTGAGTACATCGAGAAGGATATTGGGGCTCAAGAACCTACAATCACAGAAGTAGTTAGGGAGGTTTTTAACCCCTGTCGAGTTGATTCAAAGGGAGCCAAAGCATGTTATTGAAAATTCAAAGATTATTTTTGATCATGAGAACAAAAATGATACAAAAAGGAAAGGGCCTCTTTTGTTAGTTGTTTAGGGCTTCAACAAAAATCTCTTAGGAATTCTTGATAAGGGTCCAAAAGTGGGAAGGAAGAAGGATCAAGACAAGGTGATTGGAGAATCTTTGGCGGATTCATGTGTCATTGAAACTATTGACACTCATTTTTCTAACCGTTCGAAGTGATTGTATTATCTTGGAATGCAAGGGCTTTGAGCAACATCCCTAGACAACAAGTTGCTCAAGATATTATTCGTGAACATAGACCAAATATTTTTTATCCAAGAAACAAAGTTGTCTATGGCAAACATGGTGGTTATTTCATCCAAAATTTTGTATGGAGGTTATTGTTTATGTATTGGAGCTCTGGCACACTAGAGGGTTGGTTTGCTTTTGGAACCCTTGCAATTTTACTTTGGTTTGGAGTTTTGCCAGCAAAAATCAATTTTTTTGATGGGTTATTGCTTTGATTTAGGGGAAACTATCTTGCTTACGAATGTGTATGCACCCATTGAGCTTGCAGGTAAGATTTGTCTATGTACTCATATCAGATTGGTTAGAAAGCGACTTCAATGCTATAATCAATTTGAATGAGAAAAGGAGGGTGTTGATCAACTTGTATTTTCCTCTTCTTTGTTAAGGGATGATATATTTTTCCTTAAGTTGGTTGATGTGGAGCCAAGCATGGTACCTTCACTTGGATTAATAGAAGATGTCGATCAGACTCAATTTCAAAATGTTTGAATAGATCTCTTGTTTTGGATCATTGGATTGGTGATGGTAGATCTCCTCTTTAAAACATTTTAGGGTGGAAGGGTTCTGATCATTGGCCAATTAAATTCTCTTCATTATTTTTTTCTATTCCTAAGTACCCTCCTATCAAGTTTCAACTTATGTGGCTCTTGGATTCGGATGTGTTAACTTGGTGAAGAATTGGTGGTTTGAGGGGAAGCCTACACATGGGACCACAATGTATTCTTCTTTTAAAAGGCTTCAATTTGTGAAATATAGACTCAAGACGTGGAACATGATAAACACACAGAAAACACTGAGAGAGGGGGGGGGGTGGTGAATCAGTGTTTTAAACTTTTCAATAACTTCCATAATCTAAGAAACCATTCAACATAGAGATATAAAATGTAAGCATAGCACAAGACAAAAACTCAGAATTTTTTCTCATGGAAAACCCTTCAAACATTTCAAGAATATATACCCACTATTATTTTTCAATGATATGCAGAAAGCAGTTCAAAATTTTGATGAGCTCAATATGTGTCTTATAGAAAGTAACACCCAGTCCACGTTTTATTACAGCTGCTCTGTATAATTCACCTGCATAAGTCTTTTCCTTTTCGATTCAACAAAAGCATCACCCCAAATGAAAACAAAACTATCTTCATGCAAATTTCACCAACACATATACCATACTCCTTCAAAAAAAAACTTCAACTCCATTTTTTACCTCAATTATAAAACAATGGTTAAAACATTTCCCTCTAGCAGTAATTATTTTTCCGCATGATATAAAAACAAAGATTTTATCTCATCTTCGTTCCTTTGACACCCCAATCCACTACACAGTCATAAAGTCTGGCAGCAGAGAAATAAGACCAATTCGATGCCCCAAAAAAACGAACCTTAGCTGGAAGAAATTTATTTCTCAAATAATCAAACTTAGCCCATGACTTCTATTGCAGATGAATGAATTTGAAAAAATGATCATGCCAGACGTCGACTTTTGACTTCTAAACATCACAATAGCCTTAGCTGCCAGAGAAAATGAATTCATCGACCATAAAAATATTAGCGCACATCCACCCTTACCGCCTGAGATGAATACATAAAAATTGCCACCTCTAATTGTTAAGTTTATTCAAATTCTGTGATCAAGAGGATAGAAAAGATGAAGATATAATCTGAAATTAAATTTAAACTGCTGTAGTGTGAATGGAAAGATGCACAACACTTATCAATTGCCGTATTGTTTTCCTCCTCATCGTATGAATGTTATATATATGTGAACGAGAGGGTACGTAGTGAAGAGATATGTCTTCCCACGTGGGAAGACACATCTCTTTCCTATGTACCACTCATGATAACACAACACTTTAACAAACACTAAGATCATCGCTTACTTGACTGATCATAAGGAATGCGATTTACCATGAATCGCTTAATCACAACCTTCGTTAACATGAAATGGTGTGATCGGTGGCAAATACCATAATTCGATTTTGATTTTATTTATCTTTTATTGTTAACGTATATACTAATAGTTTATCTATTATTATATATGTTAACATGTAATCAATTTATCATGCATTGGAAATATGAAATTGTGCGACCGACGCTACAAGAATTAACACTCCCTCTTAGCTAGGGAGGACACATTTCATGTTAGAGAAAACATCACAATTCATCCATTGATTGTGAAGGGAAGAGATATCACACCATAGTGATATTCAGAGATATGGTTCAACAATGAATATCAAGTCTAATCATACTCACCATAACTCATAGTTATCAAATAAGGTATGTGCACTGGCATCAAGTCACATGATGCCTACCATACTGATAACGATTCATGGCATGTCCACGAATATTATGTCCATAATATTCACCATGAAGATCTTTATCATAATTATGGTTAATATAATGATATCAACCAATTGATATCTACCATAATGTCTTAGAGATATATACTATCATGACATGTCCACAGATATCAAGTCACATGATATCCATCAAGATAGATAAATTGATAATTGTAAAATCGTCACCTTACAATATCAATTGAAACACATGTTCATTATTGAAAAGTCGTCACCCTTCAATAATGTTCACAGGGGGCCCATGAAGTTATGGAGTCACACACATGACAAATAAAAGAGTTTACACATTAAACATCTTAAATATATTAGTATATAAGAATAAATGAGAGACTCTCTCAAAATTAAATAACATTTTTAACCATACCAAGTTTATCTCTAAAGTGTTCAATCTTGATCCTGGAGAGAGGCTTGGTAAGAATGTCTGCAATCTGATCACTTGTACTAATATAATTCAGTCGGATCACATTCCTTTCCACCATATCTCAAACATAGTGATAAGGAATCTCAATGTGTTTAGACCTGTCATGAAATACTGGATTCATTGAAAGCTTGATGCAACTTTGATTGTCACAATAGATGATAGTAGAATTTAAGGGCTGACCAAATAGTCCTACAAGCAATTTCCGGAGCCATACTGCTTCTCTTGCTCCCATGGAGGTTGCAATGTATTCAACTTCTGTAGATTTCTGAGCAACTGAAGACTGTTTTCTACATATCCATGAGATCATTCCTGATCCTAAATTGAAGCAACATCCTGATGTGCTTTTCCTGTCAACTACGCTTCGAGCCCAATCAGAATCAGTGAATCCATGTAGGTCAAGGTCTACATGTTCATATTTCAGACCAAAATCAATAGTTCCTCAGAGATATCTCAGAATATGCTTTGCAACAACATGATATATTTCCCTAGGTTCACACATGAACTGACTTAGTGTATTAACATCATAACATATATCAGGTCTTGTGTTTACCAAATACATCAGAGATCCAATAATCTGTCTGTAGAGGGTAGGATCTACAAACTCTGATTCTGCAGCTGCTTCCTTTAGCTTGTGCAGATTTGTCTCCATAGGTGTGGTCATGGATCTACAATCCATCATTCCAAATCTCTCGAGTATATCAATGGTGTATTTTCCTTGAGTAAGGATTATACCATCTGCCTGTTGCCAAACTTCCAATCCAAGGAAGTAGTGAAGAATTCCTAAATCCTTCATATCAAACTCAGAGGCTAATTCTTTCTTACATCGAGAAATATGATTATCCTCTCTTAAGATTAGTAGATCATCACATAAAGAATAAGAATTAATAATTCACCATTGATTACGTTGTAGTAGAGATTTGGATCTGCTTCATTCTTGGAAAACCCTAATTCCAAGAGATAGTGATCGATTCTTTCATACCATGCTCTGGGGGCCTGTTTCAGTCCATATAGGGCTTTCTTTAATCTGCAAACATGTGATTCAGCCTTATGAATCACAAAACCTTCAGGCTGCTCCAAATAAACTTCTTCTTCAATCTTACCATTCAAAAAAGCAGTCTTAACATCCATTTGATGGACTTTCCATCCTTTAGATGTTGCAATAGCCAAAACTGCTCGGAAAGAAGTGTATTTGGTAACAGGAGCAAATGTCTCTTCTTAGTCAATACCTTATTTTTGTGAGAAACCTCTGGCAACAAACCTTGCCTTGTGTTTTTGAAGAGCCATTTAGAAGATACCACAAATTTGCCTTTAGGCCTAGGCACAATATCCCAGACATCATTTTTCAGAATTGACTAATACTCTTCTGACATA
Organism: Cryptomeria japonica; assembly: GCF_030272615.1. Taxonomy (NCBI): domain Eukaryota; kingdom Viridiplantae; phylum Streptophyta; class Pinopsida; order Cupressales; family Cupressaceae; genus Cryptomeria; species Cryptomeria japonica. The sequence goes on from NC_081412.1 coordinate 67,593,341, forward strand.
GCATCTTTCCAAACTTGATGCTTGAAAGCATCTGCAACACAGGAAGGTTCTGCATCAATGGTCTCACTCATCAAGGCAACATAACTGGAAAATGGGTTAGGTCTCTTACTTTCTTTGAAGGTCCCCTTTGGAGCAACATAATTTTCAGCCTCTTGAAGCATCTCTTTAGCCCAAAGTGGTCTCTTCCTAGTTTTGGGATAAGGTTCTTCTAAAGGTAAGTCTTGAACTTCATGTTCAACGTTTTCAGGGGCCTCCCTCTGAATCTCAGGGGTGGGATCCCCATCCATGCTTGTAGGAGGATCTTGGTGTTCTAATTCATTAGAGCTTTTGGACCTCCTGAATGTTATGTCTTCTTCAAAGATGACATCTTTGCTTAGTTCAATTTGCCTTTGTCCAGGTATTGTATACTCTGTAAGCCTTAGAGGTTTCATTGCACCCAACAAATACCCCTTTCTTTCCAGAAGGTTCTAACTTTGATCTCTTTTCTTTGGGAACATGAATATAGACTGGACACCCAAAGATCCAGAGATGACTTATGTCAGCTTTGTTATCGGTAAAGGCTTCTTTAGGGGTTTTATTATCAAGAAGAGAATGAGGACATCTATTTTGAATGTACACAGTTGTCCTAGATGCTTCAGCCCAAAATGAGGTTTCTATATTTTGGTTAAACAACATAGCTCTAGCAGCTTCTACTATAGTCCTATTCTTGCTTTTAGCTACCCCATTTTGTTGTGGGTTATAAGGTACAGTTAACTCCCTCTTAATCCCAACATTTATGCAATAATCTTTAAAACCCATCAGAAGTGTATTCCCCCCCATTGTCTGTTCTTAAGGTTATGATTTTCTTACCTGTCATGTTTTCGTCCAGAGCTTTGAATTCCTTAAATTTAGAAAGGATTTCTTCAGACTCTTTGTACCTCAGAAAATATATCCAGGTCTTCCTAGAATAATCATCTACAAATATTACATAATATAAAAATCCCTTTAAGGAGGGTACAGACATGGGTCCACATAAATTAGAATGAACTAATTCTAATACATTTTTGGATTTACTGTTGCTAGAATTGAAAGACCCTTTAGTATTCTTTCCCAAGGCACATCCCTTGGAGGCTCCTTCAGAACTGTGACTTAGCTTGGGTAAGCCAATTACCATCTTCTCTATCTTAGGTAGGGCATGGAAATGAAGGTGCCCTAATCTTCTGTGCCAAAGTTCATTCGAATTTGGAGTCTCATGAATCAAGGCTTGAGGTGGAATGGTGTAAAGTTTGTAGAAGCTCCCTTGTCTTACTCCAATGGTGCGGGCTTCCTTGATGGTGGAGTTCTTTGGCCAAGCAAGTACCTTTCCTTCCATAAAGGTTAATCTGTAACCCTTATCTTCAAGTGCAAAAACTGAGACAAGGTTTCTCTTTATACCAGGTACAAATAGAACTCCAGTCAGCTGTAGGGATATGCCTGATTTTAGGTTGATATTGCAGGTTCCTATTCCCATAACTGGATAATTTGAGTCATCACCAATTGTCACTTCTTCATTTGAATTTTCCACAAGTGTATCTAGGTGCTCACGAAATCCAGTGATGTGTTGAGATGCTCCGCTGTCAATCACCCATGTGTTGGAACTGGAGGTGACTTGACTAGAGAGGGCTGAGTAGAAGACTATTTTCTCGGAATCACTCCCTTTTCTTAACTTCTACCATTGAAGCCTGTTGCTTGATCCTGTCTGGACACTTCATTGCATAGTGCCCATATTGGTCACATCTGAAACATTGTACTTCAGAAATGTCTCTCTTCTTCTTTGAAGACCCCTTTCCATTTGAGCCGTTGTCCCTCTTTCTCTTAAAGTTCTTCTTCTTTCCTTTCATGTGGGAATTAGAGTTTAGAACTTGAATGTCCTCATTACCATTGTTTTGTTTTACTCCTCTTGTGACAAGCCGAGATTCCTCTTGAATGCAATCGGTTTTCAATCTATCAAACATAGGAAATTTAGAACGAGCACGGATTCCTTGAATGAACGATTCCCATGAGGTAGGAAGTCCATTTAGGGCCATCATAGCAAGTTCTTTGTTGTCTACTAGATGTCCAATAGTGAATAGTTGATCCCTAAGCTCAGTGATCCTCAAGAAATAGGATGTAACTGTCTCTCCTTTATTCATCTTTATATGGTGTAGTTGATTCTTCAAGGTGAGAGCCTTGCTAGTGTTGTTGATTTCATAAATGTCAGCTAGGGCTCTGAACATCTGAAAAGCCGTCTTATATTTAGAAATAACTGGCACAATGTGATCTCTCACCGAATCCACAATTATCTTAAGAGCCTTTTCACTGTCCTTGCTCCATTGAATTTTCTCCCTATCATCAGAGGGTTCAGGAATTTCACTTTTGACATGGGAGTCAATTTTATTTTCTTTCAAAACAAGCATGATCCTGAATTTCTAAGATACAAAATTGGATGCTCCATCTAGTCGATCTTCAAACCTAACTCCGGTTGCCATTAGGATTATAGGAATGTGATCTACTAAGAGTCGGTGAGAGTCTATATGATCGTTACAGAATTTAATTTGATCTTCCTTAACCTGGCTCTGATACCATGTTAAGTTTATTCAAATTCTGTGATCAAGAGGATAGAAAAGGCGAAGATATAATCTGAAATTAAATTTAAACTGCTGTAGTGTGAATGGAAGGATGCACAACACTTATCGATTGCTGTATTGTTTTCCTCCTTATCGTATGAATGTTATATATATGTGAATGAGAGGGTACGTAGTGAAGAGATATGTCTTCCCACGTGGGAAGACATCTCTTCCCTACGTACCACTCATGATAACACAACACTTTAACAAACACTAAGATCATCGCTTGCTTGACTAATCATAAGGAATGCGATTTACCATGAATTGCTTAATCACAGCCTTCGTTATTATGAAACGGTGTGATCGGTGGCAAATACCATAATTTGATTTTGATTTTATTTATCTTTTATTGTTAACGTATATACTAATAGTTTATCTATTATTATATATGTTAACATGTAATCAATTTATCATGCATCGGAATTATGAAATTGTATGACCGACGCTACAAGAATTAACACTAATTTTGGTCACCACAAATAGGATTGAATGCTCAGGCCCAAAAAAACGTATTCACCAAAAAATTTTAATTGTTTTTTCAAGAGTATCGCACAATTTCAATTTTTTTTTTTACAGCAGCCAAGCTTGAAAAAACTTCTCATAAGACTCATATGGCAATTCCAGCTCACCACGACTCTGCATATTGACTCCACGATTCTTCTTTTTCAGTGGAGTCCAAAAATAATTACCCTCCCCTCCAAAAGCGCTCAAGAACAGAATCAAACCATGCCTCACATCTCCATCATGGCACACAAAGAAAAACGTCTTCTAAACCAAAAATGACACATTACTCAAAAAGATTCAAATACACGACTGCATCGATAATAAAACCATACGTTTTTGAAAAAAAACAGACTGCATAGGTAGAGTTCGTGTTTTTAAGAACATCTGAGATAATTTGTTTTCTCCCATTGCAGGCTCCCCTCATAGAAATTCATAAACATGCACATATTAAAGGATTCAAACCATAATAGAAGATTGTGGTCTGCCGCACTAATACCCCACATCATACACTTTAATCATTTTGATTTTTTTAAACCATCGTGGAGAAGCATGAGCATCAGTGTATAAATGCGCTGAAACTGTTTCTTTACAAATCATCATGAATAGGCATTAAAGGAGATACGTGTTGTATAAAAAAAACAGTCATATAACCGTGGAAATGAAAGATTCTTGATCAAGGCAAGACATAGTCAGAAGTCTATTTGATGAAGTCAGACAAAAATTCGCTGTCACAACTAAAGCAAATTGAACTGTTGATGTGGCAAACAGGCTGAGTAAGCCGCTGACAGGCTGACAAGCAGGCACACATATAGCTGAAGTAACCACATAATCAGCTGATGCAGACACTCAGGCAGCACTAGCAGGCACACAGGTAGCTCCAGCAAGCAAGCAAATAGCTGAACCAGACAAGTAAGCACCTCAAGCAACAAGTCAGGCACCTCAAGCAGCTCAAGCAAACAGGCAGGCAGCTCAAATAAGCTTAGAATAAACTTGACATCAATGACACAAATGTCCAACAGAACAAAGGTTCCTTTGGAAATGTTTCCAAGAGGAATTGGATCCTCATAAGCAGCTGGAGAAAATTACTTTTCTGATTAAAGAAGGCATGACTATGGAACCTTTGAAGGATGAAACCTCGTGCTCTTAAAAAATAGCTGAATGGGAGCTCATAGAAGAAATATTTTGGGAGAAGAAATCTAGGATTAGATTGGCTACAAGAAGGAGATAAGAACACTTCTTTATTTAATAATTCTGTGAAAGATCAAATAAGTGGGAATGTTATTGCTCCACTTGTGTCTATAAAGGAAGATCAACTCTCCTCTTTCCAAGAGATCTCCAAGGAAGTCATCTCTTGTTTTTCCTTGTTATTTATTCAGTAGGATTCCTAGGCCTTTGAAGAAGAAAGACTCATTGTGGATTGTGTCTTCTCCTTGGTTGTTTCAAAAGACATTAATGAGTTTCTTTTGGCTCCTGTATCTTTAGGTATGGTGGAAAAGGTTGTGTTCCAAATGAAAAAGGGTAAAGTGCCTTGAATTGACAGTTTCCCTATAGAATTCTTTCAATACTTTTGGGAGATTCTGAAGATTGATCTGTTAGAGGTGGTTAGAGATTCGTAGCAAAACAAACAAATGATTAAGGTCATCAACACTACTTTCTTATGCTTGATTCCTAAGAAGGAAGGTGCTTTATCTTTGGATGTTTTTAGCCTATTTCTCTCTGTAATGTTACTTATAAGATAATCTCAAAAATAATTGTAGAAAGATTAAAGAAATGTTTGGAACCTTTCATTGAGTCATTTCTCTTGAGCATGGAGGGTTTGTGCGGGTTCGCCAGGTTTTGGATGGTATTATAATTGCTATTGAAGCAATCCATTCCATGGCTATGTCTAAGGAAGGTCATGTTCATCAAGGTTGACATGTCTAAGGCCTATAACAAGGTTAGTTGGTGCTTCCTCTGTAAGATTCTTTCTGTCTTTGGATTTAGCTCTGAATGGATCGATTGGGTTAGATTTGTGAGTGCTCAACTACCTTTTTTGTTGTCATCAATGGTGTCCCTTAAGCTACTTTTTCTACTTTGGAGGTCTAAGACAGGGAGACCCCTTGTCTCATTTATTTATTCTGATGGTCAAAGGTTTGGGCAAATTGTCAAAGCATCATAAGTTGACATGGGTCATTTTGGGCTGGTCTTGTGCTCATAATCTTAATTTACTTACAATTTGTGGGTGATATTGCCTTGATGGGTGTGGCTAAAATCAATGAGGAAATCAATCTTAGAAGTTTGGATATATGCTTATTTGCTTCAGGACGAAATTTAAATGATGGAAAATCAAGTATTTATTTCTTTAATATTCTAGAGGCTATTCAGTGTAGAATTGCGGACTTTCTTCATTTTCAAATTGGGAGCTTGCCATTGGAGTACTTAAGTATACCTCTTTTTGTTGGTAATCTTAGAAGAGAGCATGGGAAAAAGAGCTTGGATAAATTTTGCATGAGAGTGAGTCACTGGACTCTTCATCAGTTATCCTTTGCAGGCAAGATGGTTCTTCTGAAGTCTATTTTGTAGGTGTCATGATCCCATATCAATACAATCAACAATTTCATTGATATGTTAATATTTGATCAATAATAGTATCTAATTGTTTGTTTATTTATTTTGTAAGAGTATTAATGTCTGAACGGTTAACAATTAGTAGTTAGCATTAACATCTATTATTAATGGATTAGATGTGCTGGGACACCGTCTTAGACAGACATGTCTCCTTTAATCTGTGCAACCCTTGAAAGGGTCATTAAAGATGTCCTCAGCATGGAAGAAAGGGGAGAATTAAGGGGGAGATTGAAAGAAATGAGATCAGAAGAATAATACCAGTAAAACTACTAGCATCAAGAGGGGGATTGATCATTACTGCTGCGACAAAAATTGGTATGTTGTATCTCACTTATTGTCAAATAACTATTACAAATTATACCATATGGAATATTATGAATAAAGAACAAATATCTATAATCTGAGACACCATACTATTAAATGTATATCAAGTTAATACTTAATTCCTTGTGCATTTGTAATACTTGGAAAGCTTAAATTGTAACAAAGGGTCTTGCATGCTTAAGTGAACTGTTACAGATAATCAAATTACAAAATTACATTGTTTGCATAATGAGTAAGATTTTTATACTTTTAACATGAAAAATGACTCTCCCTCTCTTTCTCAACATATACTTGAACTTTATCCGGTACCCCTATCATCTTTGACATTGCACTTAAGATTTAGAAGTCATCATCTCTTTGACATTACTCTAAAGACAAGCAAGTCTTAATTACCTAGATTAATTTATCTTTGCAACAGCAAGAATGGGGAATAGTGAGTAGAAAGCATCTTTTCTATAGCATAACTGTTAATTTTACTTTCAGATTATTAATAATCTCAGAAAATAGATGTTTGTTGTTAGGGTTTTCAACTTATTAAGTGGTAGAGAGCAAACAACCAACCATATGAAAAGAGACAAGACAACATTACCCTGGGAAAAAACCTCCTAGGAGGAAAAACCCAGCAAGAAGAGATCCTCAGATCTGATTATAAATTATGCTATATTATGATTACAACACTTATCTCTTATTGCTGTCCAAACAGCAAGTTGCCAAGGTGATGAAGGATGATGCCCTAGCTGTAGATGACCAAGAAACCAATCAGCAGAAGATGACTTCAACAGGCTGAAGCAGCATTATAACCAAATGTCCTTGGAGTTCGCCAAAGAGCAGATTCGCCAAGTGTAGGAGAGCAGATCGCTTAAGTAGAAGAGCATATCGCATTTGCTGGTGATGTGTGAATGAATATTTTACATCTTGAAGTTGACATATATATATATATATCTTCCTCTTGGCGTTAGACCTCTAGGTCGGCTTGCAATAATTAATATTATTTTATTAATTACTTTTCCCAGGTTTGGTGTATGGGTCCAGCCCTATCCCTTAGCACGTTTCATTTGGGTGAGAGACACATAATGTGGCGTGAGTTATAGGGTCGGCCCTATTAGAGAGTGGCGTGTGAGAAGGGCCCAACCCTAAAGAGTACACGTTATCCTTTCAAGATAAAGGGCCCAGCCTTTAAGAGCTAATTCCAATGTTGCCTTAGGCAATTGGAATCCGCTCTTCACCCTAATTAAAACTAACACTCCCTCTTAATTAGGGAGAAGAGAATACAATCAAAATATCACTATCTTCCATCTTGCACACAAGCAAAGAATGGATTACATAATCAGAACATAGTAGACTTCCATCTTGCACACAAGCAAAGAATGGATTACATAATCAGAACATAGTAGACTTCCATCTTGCACACAAGCTTAGAATGGAATTACATAACAAAAATCTTCCATCTTGCACACAAGCATAGACTGGAGCCACCTTACATTGCCCGCAGAGGGTGGCGAGGATCTTTTCTACCATCTTACATTGCCTGCAGAGGACGGTAACAATTACTCTTCTCCCTGAGAAGACTACCACCTTACATTGCCCACAGAGGGTGGTTGATGCAACACAATACATCACTGAGGTTGAGACTCCCTCTCAACCAAGGTTTCATTTTCCGAAATGCCAAGCCTGTCTCTGAAGTACACAAACTTCACCTTGGATAGAGGCTTGGTGAGGATCCCTGCAATCTGATCATCAGTACTAACATACTTCATTTGAATAGTACCTCTTTGCACCATATCCCAAATGAAGTGATAATGAGTTTCCACATGTTTTGACCTGTCATGGAACACTGGATTGACTGACATCTTTATGTAACTCTGATTATCACAATGAATGACTATGGGTTTCCAAGGTTGTCCAAACAACCTAGCGAGAAGGTTACGAAGCCATACTGCTTCCCCAGAAGCAACACTTGCAGCAATATACTTAGCTTCAGCTGTACTTAGTGCCACTGAGGACTGTTTTCTGCAAGCCCAAGAAATCACTGTAGATCCTAAGTTGAAGTAGATGCCTGAAGTACTTTTCCTATCTTTTACACTTCCTGCCCAATTTGCATC